>NC_080704.1:178138737-178513316 GCF_030445035.2 Dasypus novemcinctus
TGACCTGAGTGCCCTGATGACGTAGTGGAACTGAAGCCCTAATCTTGATTGAACAAAGTAAAGGTGGAACCTCTGAGTTTAATACAATCAAAGGGCTAGCACGCCCAGAGGAACAGACCAGGTTTACAAAAATACTCATTATCTCTGTTTGGAATTCATAAATAACATCAAACTGCCACAACAAGTTAGGAGAAAAAATGTAACACGAATAGGAAACCAAAGCTAATATCTCTAAAGTGCAAACAACTATTAAAAATCAATACAGGTGGGAAGTGGCTGTGGCTCAATTGACTGGACTCCCGTGTACCACATGGGAGGCCCTGGCTTGATGTTAGGCACAACAACATGATGCAACAAAGGGAGACAGGCAGACACAGAAGAATGTGCAGGGAGTGGGACACAGAGAGCAGACGGCAAGCAAGCCACAAGGGAGGGGAAATAAATAAGCAAACAAATAAATACATGGGAGCAGATGGGGCTCAAGCAGTTGCGCACCTGCTTCCCACACAGGAAGGTCCAAGGTTTGGTGCCTCCTAAAAAAAAGCAAAACAAAACAAAATCCAGAAAAGCATCAACAAGAAAACAAATTTAAAAAAAACATTTCAGTGGAGCCAATGGGCTCTGTGGTTGAGCACTGGCTTCCCACATTCATGAGGTCCCAGTTCAGTCCCCAACCCTAGTACCTGAAAAAATAAATCAGTACAGAAGAGACAGAAAGCCCAGTAGAAAATTGGACAAATGACAGGAACATACAATTCATGGACTAAGAATTATAAAGGGCTAATTTAGTATGTGATATGATCTATTTAGGTCAATAAAATATTAAAAATATTAAAAAATGCATGTTAAAACATTCTAATGAAAAATCTGGAAGACTGCACATAAAATTGTTAATAGCTTTAGTGCCGGGACTGCGATTATGAGAAATTCTTTCTTTCTATGAATAACTCACACCTTTGCATAAAGTATAAATGTTTTTATTGCAAGTATAATACTTTATAAGAAAAATTAAAACATATGCATAGAGAACAGCAGGTACATCTTGATTACAACTGTGTCTTCCTGCTTTAAATATACACGCACACATATTTATTGTTTACAAACAAACACAATGGAAAACCATCAAGTTATGAACAGTTATTCGCTCTGGGAAGTGAGAGTATTTTTTGTCATTTTATAAGATTCTGTCATTTGTTATCCAATGAGCATGTGTTATTGCCATAAGCAGAACACAATAACAATAAACAACAATTAAGACCCACCAAAAGGCAACAGAAATATTTGATCCTTGCACGTAAAATAGGTTTCAGCACATGGATCATTACTATAAAACTTCACGTGTGATTGGATTCACCTCTGAGGAGGCGTCCTGCATGTCCAGCCTCACTGCGGAGGAGGGGACCTTAAATTCATGGTGACCAGGTCTAGGAGGCGCCTTCCTTTCCAAGCGCCTTGAACAAGGCCCTCTTCACGTCTTGTTTCTCCTGCTACAGATGACGGGGTGCAGCCTGGGCGTGAGCCCCACATACAGCGCAGCGAGCACCCGATCCCACTAACCAGGGAGTGCAGAGCTGGGAAGGATGGAGCAGAGGATGGACGTGAGGTAGAAAATACAGACCACAGTGATGAGAGCGCCACAGGTGGAAAGGCTTTCCTTTGTCCATTGGTGGAGTGACTCCTGAGAACAGCAGCTACGATGTGTATATAGGAAGTCACCACCAGGACACCGGGTACAAGAGCTACCATAAAACTGAAGAAGAAGAGGGCAAGTTCATAAGCACGTGTGCTGGAGCAAGAGAATGTGAGGAGTGGAGGAAGGCCACAGAAGAAGTGGGTGATGAGGCGAGGCCACAGAAATTGAGTAGAGCTGCAAGGCTGGTGTGTGCGGGTGCACTGGCCAAGGCAAGCAGACAGCAGATGGAAGCAAGTCGTATCTGGGTCTGGCGGCCCATGAGGACTAGATAGTGCAGTGGCTGGCAAATGGCTGCATAGTGGTCATAGGCCATAGCTGTGAGCAGGAAACACTCCCAGGGGACCAGAAAATGAACACAGAATATCTGGGTAAGTCAAGCAACCATAATGGATGGTTTGCACTGGAGTCAGCAGATATGCCAGAACCAGAGGCATGGTGTTGGAGATATAGACAGCACCAAGCAGTGAGAGGTTGGCCAATAAGAAGTACACGAGTATATGGAGACGACAGTCCATTACAATAAGGCTCACAATGCCCAGGCTCCCAACCAAAGCCACTAGGTAGACCAGCAGAATGATACTGTAGAGAAGGGGCTGCAACCCCTCTCTGTCAGACCTTTGAGAAGAAACTGGGGCACTAGGGTCCCATTCTCCCGCTGCATGGAGATTGAACTCCAACCATTCACGGAAACCTGCACCTGGAGGGTCCAACTCAGAGGCAGACGAGGTACTGGGTTTGGAGTACCAGCTTACAAGGGCAAGTGGGGATGAGGAAGGTCTAAAAATCAAGGAAGGCTGGTTTCATACTTAAAGGAACCACATTCAGGCCTGGAGAATTGAGTTTAGGGTCAGGAGCCCAGCGGTAAGGAAAAGGCTTAGAGAATGAACATGGCAACCCCATAAGCCCACAGACCAAGAGGGAGTTCATGGACCTTGAGCTGACACTTCACACACACCCTGTAGGACTATCAAAGTCAATCCTTCAGCAAGTCTTAACTAAGTAAGTGACCCTGGACATGGCAAATATTTGAAATAGCCCATTACCTCACCATCGCCAACTTAGCAGAACCCCAACTCAGGATGAGTGAGTGATAAGACATCAGTCAGGTGCCATCCTTCTCCTGCGCTGAACTTTTCAGATGCTCCTCTCTCACTCAGAGTCCAATCTAAACACTTCTTTATGGAGCACAAGGCCCTCTGAGGTGCCCCACCTCACCTCTCTGATCAACAGGCAAAAAGTCCATCTACATATCACATCTTCATACCTATGTACATCAGCAATCCTCCTTGCCTATTTCCTGCCTCAGTGGAAGAGGACTCCCCCATCCTATCCAAGGTTAATTTCACTATATACTCTCGTATTTACCATCCTTGCTTCAGGACAAGGAATATGCTGGAAAGAAGGGCATCTAGAGTTAGGGGGTCAGTTCATGAAGAAGACATAATAACTTTAAACTTGCATGCACCAAATCACAGAGCTTCAAAATACTTGGGGGAAAGGTGACAGAAAAGAAAGGAGAAATAGACAAATACATTATCAGAAATGTACATTTTCATGCTCTTCTTTCTGTAATTGCTAGAATAGTAGTACAGAAATCCAGATATAGAAGATCAAATTAAAACCTAAATCAGTAGAAGGAAAGAAATAATGAAGACCAGAAATCAATAAAGTATAAAATGGACAAGAAATAAAGAAAAATCCATTATTCTGGAATCTGGTTTAAAAATTACCCAAAACTGAATCAATAATAAGTAGAAAAAGCCTGAATAGCCAGAAATCTATTTTAAAAGTTGAACAGAAAACTCCCAATGCCAAAGACTTTACTAGTGAATACTATGAAATAATTATGGGAGAAATATTATCAATCCTATATGAACTTTTTCAGAAAGCAGAATAAGGAACACTTCCCAACTCATTTCATGACTCCAGCATTTCTTAATGTTAACATTACAAATGTCAAACTGACAAATGTATAAACAAAATGTGGTATATCTAGACAATGGGAAATTATTTGGCCATAAAATGAAATGAAGTACTGTTACATGCCACAACATGGATGAACCTTGAAAACATTATTCTAAGTGAAAGAAGCCAGTTAAAAAAGTCCACATATATGATTGCATTCATCCGTAATGTCCAGAACATGGAAATTTATAGAGAGAGTAGAGTAGTGGCTGCCTAGAGCTGGGGGTGGGGGGAAGGTGCTGAGGGGGTAAGGCAGCATAGGGGGCTTCATCTGGGGGTGATGAAAATGTTCTAAAATTTATTGTGGTGATGGATGCACAAATCCGTGATTCAAAATTTTTTAAAACATTGAATTTTACACTTTATAAGGGTGAACTGTATGGTATAGTAACTATGGCTCAATAAAGTGCTATACAAAAAAAAAACAAACAAAAACCAACAGGTGGAGTTAGTAAAATAAAGCCACAGACCAATATCCTTCATAAACTTAGACACAAAAACTTTAAAAATACTAACAGATTAAATCCAGTAATACATAAAAAGGACCCACTCTGGCCAAGAATGAAAGACTGGTTTTGTACTGAAAAATGGAAAGAAATGATCCTCAAATTTATATGAACTGGCAAGGAGCCCCAAATAGCCGAAACAATCTTGAAAAACAATAGAGTTGGAGGACTCACACTTTGTAATTTTAAATTGTATTACAAAGTGACAGTAATCAAAACAGTACAAAACTCGCACAATCATAGACAAATCAGTGGAAAGATATGAAAGTCCAGAATTAGATGCACACATCTATGGCCACAGATTTTTGACAGAAGTGCTAAGAACATACAGTGGGGAGAGAACAGTCTATTCAACAAATAGTGTTGGGAAAACTGGATATCGGCTAGCACAAGAATGAAATTAGACCCTTACCTCACATGATATTCAAAAATCAACTCAAAATGGACCAAGGAGCTAAATATAAGGGCTGAACTATATACCTCTTAGAAAGTAACATGGGCAAATCTTCACAGTCTGCCATTCACCACTAGAAGCATCGATATGACAGTACAGTATGAGCAACAAAGGAAACAATAGGTAAATTTTATTTCATCAAAATTAAATATTTTGTGCATTGAAGGAAATTATCAAGAAGGTGAAAACACAACCCATACAATGAGAGAAAATAGTATCAAACCATATATCATATGAGGGTTTAATATCCAGAATATATAAAGGACCCCAAAAACTCAACAGCAAAAACACAAACAACCCCATTAAACAATGGGCAAAGGCCTGGAATAGATATTTCTCCAAAGAAGTTAAAGAGATGACCAGTAAGTGTTGGAAACTGAGGCACAGTGGCCCCCAAGGAGAGACGTGCTGTCTCCATGGCTATGCTTGCAACCTAAGGAATGCAGTAATTAAGAGTTCCCAGCAAATGGGATGAAGCTGTTAAAGGCTGAAAGAAAAGATGAGCACATAGCTTTTGTAGTGAATAGAACACTTAGACTTTGTACCTTGAGATAAGATTTTTTAAAATTCTTTAGACTATGGGTAATGCTGATAGTTAACTGCTTCTTGATATCATGTAGACTACGGGTTCTTGCTTGTTGTCATGTAGACTGGGGTATATAGAGAGCCCTTTGTAAACTATAAAGTTGTCTGAGGAGTTATTACTCGCAGACCCCCTGATCCCAGCTCTCTCGCTCGTTCCTTCCCCTTTTGCTCTTTCTTTCATTCCTGATACCCTTTGGGTCCAAATCTCCAACAAGTAAGCACATGAAAAGTTGTTCAACATTACTAGCCATTAGGGAAATGCAAACTATAGCCACAATAAGACACCACTTCCCATCCACAAGGATGGCTATTGTTTTGGAAATGGAAAAAACCAGTGTTGGAGAGAATGCAGAGAAACTGGAAGTCTAGTACATTGTTGATGGGCATGTAAAAGAGTGCGGCCACTGTGCAAAGTACTATGGCTGCTCCTGAAAAAGTTAAATACAGAATTACCATTTGACGCAGCAATCTCACTTATAGGTATATACCCAAAGAGACTGAAAACGGGGTTGCAAACAGATACTAGTACATGAGTGTTTATGGCAGCAGTATTCAAAATAGCAAAGGCTGGAAACAACCCAAGTCCATCAACAAATGAATGGATTAACAAAATGTGCTACATACGCATAATGAATACTAAACAGCCAAAAGAAAAAATGAAGTTGTGAGTTCCCTGCTGCAACACGGAAGAACCTTGAAAACATAACGCTCAGTGAAACAAGCAAGGCACATAAGAACAAAAGTTGTTTGATAACACCGACCAGAGATGAAATTAGCAAACTGACAGAGATAGAAAACAGACGAGATCTTATCAGGGAAGGGGGAGTGTTTCTTTTTAAAAAGTTTGGAATTTTTTAAAGAAAAACAGCACTTCCCAGTTTCAAATAATGCTAAACTCACACTTACCGTATAACCCAGCAATCCCTTTTCTGGTTATTTACCCAAGAGAATTGAAAACACATGTCCAGGAAGCAGACATCGCTCAAGGGGCTGAGCACCTGCTTTCCATTTACTAGGTCCTGGGTTCATTCCCCAGTACCTCCTTTAAAAAAGAAAATACACACATGCAAGAATATATCCACCCACAGACTTGCACATCAATTTCTATAGAAGCTTTATTAAAAATAATCCCCATCTGGAAGCAACCCAAATGTCCAATAAACAGGTGGATGGTGAAACAATCTGCACAGCCATACAATGGAATATCACTGGGTAGTAAGGAGGAATTAACGTGATATATCCAGCAACTTGGAAGAATCTCAAAATCTTCATGCTAAGTGCAAGAAGGTTTACACAAAAGAGTACGTACAGTACAAATCTATTCATATGAAACTCCAGAAAACACAAATTTAACCTATGGTGATGAAATTGAGAATACTGGTTGTCTGGGGCAGGATGTGGTCAGAAGGAATTAATCGTAAAGATACACGGGGAATTTTGAAGGTGATGGAAATATTATGTCTTCATTTTTGTTCTGTATCTTTGTCATGCCTCAGAATTGTATACTGAAAGTCTGTGTAATTTTCATACATAAATTTTGCCTCAATTAAGCTGAGTACAAACAGGAACAGAAGGGATTTTAAAAAGAATAACAGGGGAAGTGGTTAGGACCCAGGTTCGATCCCTGGGACCTCCTGTTGAAAAAGATAAGAAGGTGTGCCCGTGCAGTGAACCAGCGCCTGTGTAGCAAGCCAAGGGCCCATGTGGTGAGCCAAGGGCCCACGTGATGAGCCGAGTTCCCATGCAGTAAGCCGAGTGCCCACTGTGTGCCCACGTGGGGAGCTGAGTGCCCAAGAGAGTGCCCGTGTGGTGAGCCGAGTATCCGTGTGGTGAGCCGAGTGGCCAGCCAAGTGACCATGCAGTGAGTCAATGTCCATTCAAGTGAGTCATGCAGCATGATAATGATGCAACAAAAGAGAGACAAAGGGGAGAATCAAGGTGAAGAGCAGCAGAGACCAGGATCTGTGCTGGTACGATTGACACGGAACCTCTTTCCACATCAGAGGTCCCCAGGATTGAATCCCAGAGAATCCTAGAAAAGAAAGGCAAGAAGTGTCTTTTCCTTCCTTTCTGGGTTCTGTTGATGTTGATCTTCTGGCTGCTCCCTCAGGCTTCTCTCTTGGTGGCCTTCCTATAGGACCTTCAATAATAGGATTAAGACCCATCCTCTGGGGTTGGTGTATACTCAGGAGACGTGAATCTCTGGACTGTCCATGTGCCAGCTGGGCCCTGAGCCTCAGCAGAGTTGCAACACCTCCTCTCCAGTTTGTTGGACTTACCCAGGTCAGCTAACAGGGAGGTGAGGATGGTCAACCACCACACCAGGGAACCCAGAGTGCCTACAACTGCAAGCAGAATTCCATCTATTGATCATGCGTGATCTAAACCCCCACTCGATTTAGAGCTAGAGTGGACATCGCCATCCCACCATCCATAGAACGGAGGAATAAATTATGGATTAGAGTGGACTTCTTGGCAATGTACTATAGAACTATTGTGACTAGCAATGGAAGAAATTGTATCAGTGATGTGGATACAGTGGCCACGGCAGTTGCTGAGGGCAGGAAGAGGGAAGAAGTGGTGTGATGAGGGGGCATTTTTGGGACTTGGAGTTGTCCTGAATGATATTGCAGGGACAGATGCAGGACATTATATATCCTGCCATAACCCACCGAATGGACTAGGAAAGAGTGTAAACAGCAATGTAAACTATAATCCATGGGGTTCAGCAGTGCTCCAAAATGTATTCATCAGTGCAATGAATGTGCCACAATGATGACAGAGGTTGTTGATGTGGGAGGAGTGGGGGGGGTGGTGGAGTGGGGTATATGAGATCCTCTTATATTTTTTAATGTAACATTTTTTGCAATATATGTACCTTTAAAAAAAGACGAATAAAAATTTAAAAAATTTTTAAAAAGACCCATCCTGATTCACGTGGGCCACACCTTAACTGAAATAACCTCATTAAAGGTCCTCCTTACACTGGGTTCACAGCCACAGGAATGGAGAAAGCTGAAGAACAGGTTTTTTCTGAGGAACATAGCTCCAAACTACCACATTCCCTAAGAAGCTAGAAAAAGTAGACCCAAAGTGAGTGTAAGGTAAGAAATAGCTACGATAAAAGCAAGATGATACATTTTTTAAAAAAATTAAACAGAAATGAAAGAGAAAATTAAGAAGGCCAAAAGTTGGTTCCCTAAACACACCAACACAAATGATAAACTTCTCATTAGATGGATCCAGAGACAAAGAGAGATAAAGCATAAATTATCAATATTAGGAATGAAAAAGGGGGCTGTCACTACAGGTCCTACAAGCAGAAAGAAAGGAAAATAAATGAATATTATGAAAGAGTTTATGCCCAAAAATTCAATGACTTGGATGAAATGGAAATTCCTGGCAAATAGAACTTACAAAAATGGATCCAAGAAGTTAAAGAAATTGCATAATTAAGAGCCTTCTCAGATAGCAAACTCTAAGTCTCAATGGCTTCCCTGGTGAATTCTACCAAACTTTGTAAGAAGAAACAATATCGACCTTACACAAACTCTTGCAGAACATAGAAGAACAGGGAGAACTTTCCAACTCAATTAATGAAGCCAGCCTAACTCTGACAGTGCCTACAACTGAAAGCAGGAGGAGTGCATCCAGCATCCGTGTGGAATCTAGGCCCCCTCTTGACATAGATGTGGCGTGGACACAACCAATGCAAGGTCCACAGGATGGAGGAATAGAGAAGGGATTAGAGTGGACTTACTGATATTCTATTCATGAACTATTGTGATTAATAATTGAAGAAAATGTGGCGTTGGTGTGGAGAAAGTGGCCATGGTGGCTGCTGGGGGTAGGGAGTGGGAGGAAGAGATGAGATGTGGGGGTGTCTTCAGGAATTGGAGTTGTCCTGGGTAGGGCTGCAGGGACAGTTACCGGACATTGTCTGCCCTCCCATGGCCCACTGGGTGGAATGTGGGAGAGTGTGGGCTATGATGCGGACCATTGACCATGAGGTGCAGCAGTGCTCAGAGATGTATTCCCCAAATGCAATGAACGTCTCATGATGGTGGAGGAGGTTGTTGTTATGGGCGGAAGAGTGGGGTGAGGGGGGGTGGGGGCTATATGGGGACCTCATATTTTTTTAATGTAACATTAAAAAAATAAAGAGAAAAAAAAACTTAACAGGAGGAGAACCAGCAACATGGCAGAGGAGTAAGGCGCTCCTAGAGTCAGCTCCTCCTACAGGGCAGTTAGTAAATACCCAGAACTCTCTGGAGCTAGCTGAAACACCTGTTTGGGGGCTCCAGGAGGCCAGAAGGGCATCCTGCAACACACTTGAAGGAGTGGAAGGAGGAGACTGCCCGTCTGCAGAGAAGACTTGTGAGTAGAGGCTCCACGTCCGGACGCCGGTTCCAATCCTCCACTGGAGGCACAAGCCACCTCGGGAGCTGTTCCGCAGCTGGAATTAAAACTCCACTTCCCCAAAACGGAAGGAAGGACGGTTGGGCACCAACTTCAGCTACCGAGGAGTAAATCCTGTGGGATAAAATATAATCCCGAGGACAGCTAAAGTTTGAGCCTGTCCAGGTCAGAAAGAGGCCGGGATCCGCCATCTTAACTCCACGCATGGCATGACGGGAAGTGGGGTGGACTGAGACTCCCAGTGCTGGTGCGGACCGGCTTCTTTCTGTCTAGAGCAGATTGCAGCTCTAGCCTTGGCCCAGTGCCACCTCCAGCAGGGAGGAAGCTGCGGGGACCTGCGCCAGCCTCTCTGGGAAATTACCGCCCAAGCCTAGGAGGCTGGTGACTGTCCTACTCTGGTGGCACGAGCCACCCCAGGAGCTGTTCTGTGGCTGGAATTGGAAGCTCCATTTCCCAGAAACAGGGGAGGAGGAGACAGCTGGATGCCGATTTCAGCTACTAATTGGGAGACTTGGCTGGCAGGGATATAACTCTGGGAACAGCTGGGGTGAGAACCAGCCCAAGTCAGGCAGAGGCTGGTGGGCGCCATTCTGACTCCGCCCCAGCCTGAGGGGAAGCCAGCTGAGGGAAACTGTCAGGGTCCGCAGGGAGCAGTTTCCTTCACGCAGATCAGCCTGCAGCCCGCCTAGGCTTCAGCCCCGCCTCTGGCAGGGAGGAGGCTGGGGAGCCCTGCAGCAGCCTATGCAGGGAACTGCAGGGAACTCTGGCTGGCAGAGACTGAAAATCAGAAGTCTACCAGGGCAACTGCGGTCATCTTGGACCCACACTGCATAGATGGCTGCCCACACCTGCAGCTCCTTCCCTGCCACAGGAAGGGGAGAAAGGGATGTGGAGCTTCATCAGTCTCTCTGCGCAACTACAGTCTAGGATGCACTTGGATTATTCCACACAGCTGTGACTCTGTCCCTACCCCTGGCAAAGGAGAAAGTTGGGAGAAGCTTCATTGGTCCCTGGTGCAATGAGGGCAGCCTGAGCCTCCACAGCTTACAGCACCAACTACATGCTTGGCTCCTACTGCACAACCAGCAAGGGAGAAAGGATAGGAAGCCCCAAAATAAAGAGAAAAACTGTACCCAGAAAAAATACTGTAGTAAGCCTGATGCAAAGACACCAACAAAAAATTACAATCCACACCAAGAAACAGAAAACTATGGCCCAGTGAAAGGAACAAGATAAGCGTCCAGATGATATAAAGGAGTTGAGACAACTAATCCTAGATGTTCAAACAAATCTCCTTAGTAAATTCAACAAGATGGCTAAAGAGATTAAGGATATTAAGAAGACACTGGATGAGGACAAAGAAGAATTTGAAAGGATACGTAGAAAAACAGCAGATTCTAAGGGAATGAAAGGTACGATCAATGAAATTTTTAAAAAAACACTGATATCATATAATAGCAGATTTGAGGAGGTAGAAGAAAGGATTGGTGAGCTGGGAGAAATGGCCTCTGAAAGTGAACATACGAAAGAACAGATGAAGAATGGAAAAATTTGAACAAAGACTCAGGGAACTAAATGACAGCAAAAGGCATGCAAGCATATGTCACGGGTGTCCCAGAAGAAGAGAAGGGAAAAAGGGCAGAAGGAATATTTGAACAAATAAAATAATGCTAGACTATTTCCCAACCCTATTAAAGGACATAGATATCCCTGCCCAGAAGCAAAAAGTACTCCCATCCGAAAAAATCCGAAGAGACCAACTCCAAGACACATACTCATCTCAATGTCAAATGCTAAAGAGAAAGAGAATTCTGAGAGCAGCAAGAGAAAAGCAATGCACAGCATATAAGGGATATCCAATAAGATTAAGTGCTGATTTCTCACCAGAAACCATGGAGGTAAGAAGATAGAGGTCTGGTATATTTAAGATACTACAAGAGAAAAACTTCCAGCCAAGAATCTTATATCCAGCAAGACTGTCTTTCAAAAATGAGGATGAAATTAGAATATCCACAGATAAACAGAAACTGAGAGAATTTCTAAGCAAAAGATCACATTTTCAGGAAATACTAAAGGGCATGCTAGAGCCTGAAAAGAAAAGAAAGGAGAGAGGAGCCTGGAAGAGAGACTAGAAATGAAGATTATATCAATAAATGTAACTAAAAGGGTCAAGAGTGTGGTGAAAATAAAATAGGAGAGATGAAACTCAAATAGTCAGGAATAACATTAACCAACGATGTAAAGCACTTGTATTGAGAAAACTGCAACTCAATGTCCAAACAAATAAAAAAGCCCTCCTGGCCTCATGCGCGTGCATGGCTTCCACCTGTCCCTTTCCTGATGCTGTGTCTCCCACATCTCTCCCTAAACTCACACCTGTATCCTGCGCGCCACACCCACTGCTCCATCTTGCTGCCTCACATCTCCAGGGGACGTCCCACGGGGACCTCACCCTCAACAGGACCTGACTGAAGGTATTGCCCCCACCTCCAAACCTGCTCTTTCATCAGGGGGACACTGTTGACGTCCCTCTCCTTTACCTCCCCTTAGAGCCAGCACATCCACACTCCAAGGCCTGGGCACCTGACCTCCAAAATATTTCCCAAATATGGCTCGTCTCCACCTCCACAGCCACCACGTCCCCCCTGCCACCATCCTCTCTCGCCTAGACTTCCACAACAGCCTCCCACCTGGTATCCCTGTCTCCACCTGCACCCCTTCACAGTCCATTTTCCCATCCGCAGCCAGATCGAGGACGTAGAACCATAATTCCTAAAACTCTTTCTCGCGGAGTGGGTGCAGTTCAGTGGTCGAGCATGTGCTTCACGTGTGCAAGGCCTGGGTTCAATCCCCCAGTACTTCCTAAAATAAACAAAGCAAAACTGTTTCTGCAAGGCTACCTACGGAGGTGAAATGGAGACAGGCACTGTAGCGGTTTGGTACGGTTTATGGATTCCAAAGGTAGATATTGGATTATGTTTGTGAACTGGTCTGTCCCTCTGGGTGTATTAGATTGTATTGGATTTGGAGGTTTCACTTTTACTTGATTAACTGATGATCAGGGTTTGACTGGGCCATGTCAGTAGGGTGTTGAGTCCCTACCCCCTAGGTGGGTGGGGACTCACAGAGAAAATGATATGGCAAAGCAGAAAGTTAGAATTTTGATCCTGGAGCCCCAGGAAGGAAATACACTGAGAAGCAGATTCCTGAAGTAAGATAGAAGGCTCCGATAGACACAGCAGAGGCCCTGGGAAGAGAGATGAGCCGTTTGCGTCATAGTTTATAGTTGGCCTTGTGGAGAGAGCAGAGCAGCTGAGCCCAGAGAGAAATGAGCCCTGGGAGAGAGACAGGATTTATCCCAGCCCGAGGCTGATATGGGAAGAGAATTTGGTACCAGAGAGTGGGAAATTGCTTTTGCAATTACAAAATGCTGGAATGGTTTTATACATGGGTAAGGGGTGTTTTTTGGAGCAATTGTGAGATGTTTGATAGAAAAGGCCTACAGTGCTTTGAAGAGACTTTTTATGAGGAGTTACAAGCAACAGAGACAGACAGGTTCTACGGTCATGGCAGATGGCTTTGGAGTTCAGGGCCTAGCCAGTGGGCCCTACTTTGTAATGTGTGCTCCTGCGTATGACGGACTTGGACTCAGATATGACCTTTCTACACATGCCTCTTCTGTCACTTTTACTGAACATGTGGTCGGCGCTGAGGTTGGTGTATGCTCCAGAGACTTGAATTTTGGAACTGTCCATGTGCCAGCAGGGCCCTGAGCCCCAGCAAAGTTGCAGCTCCTACTCTCCGGTTCGTTGGACTTACCCTGGTCAGCTAACAGGGAGGTGAGGATGGTCAACCACCACACCAGGGAATGGAGAGCATCTACAGCTGCAAGCAGGAGAATCCCACCCATCAGCTTTATGGAATCTAAGTTCCCTCTTGATTTGGAGGCGGAGTGGACATGGCCATCCCAGGGTCCACAGGATGGAGGAATAAAATATAGATTAGAGTGGACTTACAGGTATTCTACTATAGAACTATTGTGACTCTAGCAGTGGAAAAAAATTGTATCACTGATGTGCAGACAGTGGCCCCGGTACTTGCTGAGGGCAGGGAGAGGGAAGAAGAAGAGATGTGATGTGGGGGAATTTTTGGGACCTGGAGTTGTCCTAAATGATACTGCAGGGGAGATGCTGGACATTATACATACTGCCATAACCCACGGAGTATACTGGGGGAGGTTGTAAAGTACAGCATAAACTATAATCCATGCAGTGCAGCAGTGCTCCAGAACGTATTCACCAAATGCAATGAATGTGCCACAGTGATGAAAGAGGATGTTGATGTGGGAGGGGTGGGGTGGGGTGGGGTGTGGGGTATATGGGAACCTCTTATTTTTTTAACATAACATTTTTTTGATCTATGGATCTTTAGAAAAAGGGAATTAAATTAAAAATTTTTTTTAAAAAGAAGAAAATAATGAAACTATACTTGGAAACTGGAGGAAAGGTGATCTGTGTTTTAAAATCACAGAGCCCTTAGCAATTTTATCTACCACACAAAGCACAAATGACAGTCCCAACACTACAAACTTTGGAGAGCTGAGATAGTAGACCTTATCTGTAGCAGATTTAACTGTTTAGTTTGAAGATGTTGGCTTTTTCTCAAGAGAAATAAATGCCCTTAGGGTGTTTCTTCTAATTTTCCCTGACTGGGTTCCAGAAGAACCCTCCATGAATTTAAACTGTGAAAACTGTGAAGTATTCTCTTGCATTCTACAAACAGAAGATCTGGGAACTTTGCTAGACTAAGACAGCTGTCCAGTAAATGGCACTGAAGAAAATCCTGACCCCAGTATATTACTGAGTCCCAATTTTCCTGACCAAAGAAAATGATACAACAATATTTATATGCTAATTTTTTAAAAAGTTGGTATATGGGTATATGGGAACCTGTTTGTTTTTTTTTTTAAAGATTTATTTATTTATTTCTCTCCTCTCCCCCCCCCCCACCCCGGTTGTCTGTTCTCTGTGTCTATTTGCTGCATCTTTTTTGTCCGCTTCTGTTGTTGTCAGCGGCACGGGAATCTGTGTTTCTTTTTGTTGCGTCATCTTGCTGCATCAGCTCTCCATGTGTGAAGCACCATTTCTGGGCAGGCTGCACTTTCTTTCGCGCTGGGCGGCTCTTCTTATGGGTGCACTCCTTGTGCGTGGGGCTCCCCTACGTGGGGGACACCCCTGCGTGGCAGGGCGCTCCTTGCGTGCATCAGCACTGCACATGGGCCAACTCCATACGGGTCAAGGAGGCCTGGGGTTTGAACCGTGGACCTCCCATATGGTAGACGGACACCCTAACCACTGGGTCAAGTCCGTCGCCTTGTTATGTTTTTAATATAGCATTTTTTTGTGATCTATGTATCTTTAAAAAAAAGGGAATTAAATAAAAACTTTTTTAAAAACAAGTAAATAATGAAACTATTATTGGAAACTGGAGGAAAGGTGATCTGTGTTTTAAAATCACAGTCTGTTTCGGGGACTTGCAAGGCAGGAGGTGTCTGGACGTTGATTTGGTGAGACCGTGAACGAAGAGGTTCTTGCAAGAGGTAGAATTCTGGGTTTCTGTCACGGAGGTCAGAAGTTGTGGGCAGGACCCTTGCCCCTGGGGCTGTCAGCCGCAGCGATTGTGAAGACTGTTGTGCTGCGGTGTTCCCAAACCCCGTGTTTACTGGATGAGTGGTTCCCAGGTCCATATCCCCTAAACCCTGGTAGCCAACTCTCCACAGACTCGCATACCTTGAGTTGGCAATTTCCCGGACTTCCGATCCCCGAAACCAGCGCGCCCTGAGGTCTGTCTGAGGTCTGTGATTACCCTAGCCATCCGCGTTTCTTGTTGTTGTTTTTCCATTGGCTTGGAGGATTGTGCCAGCTGGCTTGGGGAGAGGCTGGGAAGGAAGGACTCGTGAATCTGCTGAAAAAGCCCAGTTTACCTAAATGTCCTGGGACAGGAAACTTGGTCTGGGAGAAGGTGGAGGCAGAAAATCAATTAGCCCTCCCCTAGCACACTTAAGGAGGAGGGACCGGAGGACGTGCTATCCAAGCTTCCAATAGCATATTTGGGGGTTCTAGCGAGGTGGAGGTGCTCTCGCACTGGAAATAGAAAGTCATTGTCTTCTGTGTTGAGTTGGTTCAACAAGGACCCACTTGAATCCCCTACTGGACCTCTCATGCAGCTTTCCTGCTGCCCTGGGAGAGAGGGAAGGAAGGAAGGGAGAAAAGGGGAACTTCAGATCCCTACGCATTTTATTTAACTGCAAAGAGGATTCTTAGCTTGAAACTTTAATTCTTTTTTTTTTTTTTGTCATGATTGCTATTGCTGCATTGTATCCTGGTTTATCTTCCGTTTTATCCCCCAAGGCCCTTTTTCTTTTCTTTAGTGTTTTTTCTCTTTTTCCTTTCCTTGCTTGCTTCCTCCCTTTTTTTGTCCCCCCCCTTTTCTTTTCTTTTCCTGTTTTTCTTCCTTTCTCTTCTTTTTTATTTTATTTTATTTTGTAATAGGATATGCAGGGAGAGCTTCTCATTGACTGTGTTTCTTCATCCTCCATTTCCTCTTTTCTGTGTGTACTGAATTTCGTCACCTACACTATCCCCTTTCCTCTACATCTTTCTATCCTCCCTCATGTACTGTTTCTCTTACATTCCACTTCCCTTTCTCTGGCCCCCAAATTATCAGATTTTTATTTCTAATACCTTTGTTCAGTTTTCTGTCTTCTACTCAGTCTTTATATTATTGTATTTCTTTTCTCTTTCCCTCTCTCATGAAAACAATGGCCTTTTAATTCATACTATATTCCTCCCCATATTCAGTTGACTGTCTCATTAGAGGTACTCTACTTACTGCTATAACTCTACACAACTTACATGAATCTAATATCTGTTCTCCCAGATCTCACATTGTACTCTGTTAACATTTATTAGCAATACTACTTTATACATTTTCTTTTCTTACTCATTTTGCTTTCCCTGGCCCTAATATTTTCCTTCAAAGTGAACTTTGCCAGCAACAAGAAAATAGAGTAAGAAGAACAAAGTGACAAAGAGAAGAGATAACACTTACACACAAACAACAACTAATTAATCCCCAAGACTAGACAAAGAAGCTAAGGAACTGATTAGACCTGTCAAGGTAAAATGATGACCGGACAGCAACAAAAAACTACAAACCAAACCAGTAATCAGGAAAACATGGCCAAATGCAATGAACAAACTAAAAACCAGGAAGGTGAGCAGAACATCAGACAAGTAATTAAATATCTCAAAACATATATATTAGAGAACAACTTAATGAAGTAAAGGAAGAGATTAACAATATGAAGAAAACACTTGGAGAGAATACAGAAGAAATTGCAATCATGCACAAAAAGATAACGGATATGATGGTGATGAACAGCACGAGTCAAAAATACACTCTCAGCAAATAATAGGAGAGTAGAAGAGGCAGAGGAGAGAATTAGTGATGTGGAAGACAGTATATCTGAAATAAAACAGATAGTAGAACTGATCAATAAAAAGATAGAAAAAATGTAGCTGGGTCTTAGGGACCTGAATGACAATGCAAAACACACAAACATATGCATTATAGACATCCCAGAAGGAGAAGAGAAGGGAAAGGGGACAGAAGGGGTGTTGGAGGAAATAATGGCTGAAAACTTCCCAAATCTACTGAGGGAGATGGATGTACATGTCCAGGAAGCACAACGCACCCCAAGCAGCATAAATCCCAACAGGCCGACCCAAGACATATACTTGTCAAATTATCCAATGCTCAAGACAAAGAGAAAATTCTAAAAGCAGCAAGAGAAAAGAGAACCATCGCATCCAAAGGAGGCTCCATAAGATTAAGTGCTGGTTTCTCATCTGAAACCATGGAGACAAGAATGCAGTGGTATGATATAGACAAGGTACTAAAAGAAAAATTTTCCAATCCAGAATACTCTATCCAGCTAAGGTAGCATTCAGAAATGATGGAGAGTTCAAATATTCACAGATAAACAGAAACTAAGAGAGTATGCCAACAAGAACACTGCGATTCAAGAAATACTAAAGGGAGTTCTGCAGGGAGAAAGAAGGAAATAGGAGAGGCAGAGTTGGAGGAATGTGTAAGAGCAGCTGAAAAGACAAAAAGAAACAAAGAAACTATGAGAAACACAAGTCCAAAAATACATGTCTAATTAAAATAATTCCTTGAAAGTAATGACCCTGAATGTCAATGGATAAACTCACCTATCAAAAGATTCAGACTGGAAGACTGGATAAGGAAATAGGACCCATCTACATGCTGTCTACAAAAGACACCTCTTAGAACCAGGGATTCAAGGAGGGTGAAAGTGAATGGCTGGAAAACAATCTTACAAGCAAACAATAACCAAAAAAAGGCAGGAGTAGCTATATTAATATCAGACAAAATAGACTTTACATGCAAAACAATTGTGAGAGAAAAAGACGGACACTACATACTAGTGAAAGGGATAATCTTTGAAGAAGAAAGAACAATCATAAACATTTATGCTCCTAACAAGGGCGCCTCCAAATACATGAGGAAATCACTGGAAAAGCTAAGTGAAAGAATAGATGCCTCTACAATTATAGTGGGGGACTTTAATACACCACTATCAACTTTGGACAGAACATCTCAAAAGAGAATCAATAAAGAAACAAAAACTTTGAACAGTGTATGAGAGGAGCTGGACCTAATACACATATACAGAACATTACTCCCAAATACGGCAGGATATACATTTTTCTAAAGTGCACATGGATCATTCTCCAAAATAGACCATATGCTAGGCCACAAAGAAATGCTCAATGAATTCAGAAAGATTGAAATCATACAAAATCTGACCACAGTAGAGTGAAGCTGGAAATCCACAAGGGCCAGAGGCCCAGATTTCACACCAAGATATGGGAATTAAACAGCACACTCTTAGAAAAACAGTGGGTCAAGGATGAAATCTCAAAAGAAATTAATAATTACCTTGAAACTAATGAAAATGATAACACAACATACCAAAACTTGTAGGATGAAGCAAAAGCAGCACTGAGATAGAAATTATAGCCATAAATTCATACATTCATAGCCTGCCTCAACTCCCCCATCAGAGGGTATACACCCTTATTTTTAAGGGAGAGCTGAAGGGTAATGATCATTCTACTCGAGCTGCTTCCTGCTGGTGAAGGAGAGTAGTTCCTGGGCAACTCTCTGGCTACTCTACTGAGGTTGAGGGAAGGTGTGTCCAGCACCATGGTGGGTACAGGATGAAATCCCTGCATGGATAATACCTGGTTCTGGAAGGCATTGATTCTGGATAAACAAACTTAGAATTCTGAAGATACACGATCTTCCTAGAAGGCTAAAGAAAATGGTGGTAAGCAGCCCCAAGAAGGGGCCAGCCATGACCTACTGGACCATGGAGCAAGAAAGGCCAAGGGCCTCGAGAGGCTGCAACCTCCCAAAGTTGATGGGCTTGACTTTGTAGGTTTCACGTGCTGCTCAGGACTGTTCCGGAGCAATTTACACAGAAACAGCACTGCTCCTTGAGGAACAGGCAGGTTCCACCCTGGGCTGGTGTTAGCATGACTAGGGCTCTGCAATTTGGCAGCACCACAGGGGCAACGGGGACTATTTGCTGTCTAAGGGCTTCTAAGGAACGGCTGGTTTCTTCTATGCTGTTGTTAACTCTAGGCAGAGACTGATAGACTTGTGGACCAAGCAATTAAGTTTTAATACTAAAAATAAAGGTAAAATAAAGCTCTAGCAACAATGAGAAGGTAGGGAGATATGTCCAATGAAGAGTTATGTCATGTCAAGGCCCATGGAATCCACCAGAGGACAGAAATACTGACCAATTTAAGGCTGTCTTAGAAATTAATTATAGTTAAGTACATATGATAAAATATTTTAAGGAAACTTACTAAAATAATAGAAATTAAATCTAAGGCTTCCAAATAAGCCGAGGATGAGAATGCAATATAGCAGGCTTTATAAATATAATAGAAAGCAAGAAGATTGAAAACTTAAGAAAATTAAAAGATGTAACACAAAATAAAAAAACAAAAAGAATTCAAATATATCAATAAATACCATAAATTTAAAGAAATTAAACTCATCTACAAAAAGATGCAGATAATCATACTGGATTTTTAAAAAGCCAGGCACATACTACTTGCAAGAGACCCACCTGAGATAAAACTAAGTTGAAACATCAAAAATAAAAAGATTTTGGAAAAATATGCCATGCATATACTAACAAATTAAAGCCTGGCCAAAACAAATTTGGGGCAAAAGAACATATATTACTAAGAATGAAATGGGAATACTACATAATAAGGAAGGAATAACCCACCAAGAAGTAAAAAATCAAACACCTATATGCACAAAAGTACATAATCTTAAAGTGCGTAAAGCAAAAACTGACAGAATTACAAGAAGAAACTACGAAATGCACAATATTAGTGGGAATCTGTGACCCATCTACATCAGAAAGCATAGCCCCAAAATGTGATTCATCTGAAAAACTTAACTTACAACCAAGAGTTTTGCCCTGTTTCTCCAGAATAAATGTCCCTATGTCTAAACCTTTAAATGAGAATCAAAAAAGACAGATTCAAATAATTGATGCTCTGCATTTTCCTTCATCGGGCTTTGATAAAAACAGAGCCTTCTGATGTTGGAGCACCATCTACCTTCTCAGGTACAGTCTCTACAGCCCCAGAAGCAGACACAATAGCTATTGTTTTACTTGCTGAAGCTGTTTTCTGTTTCTCAGCAAAAGGGGCACAAACAGCAACAATCTCATCTCTTTCAAGGTCATAGTCAGGAATGGACTTGGGCGAGAAATCTGTTACTTCCACTGCTGAGTCACTCTTTTCAATCCTGTGCCACTTTCTGCTGCTCCTGGCGTGCTCCTGCCCAAGAAAGCTCCTCTTTCCATACTTCAGGGTTCACTGGATAGACGGAAGGGCTCCTTGAGAACTTCACACTGCTTCACCCATTTCGTCCTTTGGCTCTCTGTTGTTGTATTGTTCTATAGTGTGTCTTCTTATCCTTTAGTTTACCCTTCCTAACAATCTTCATTTCTAAACTCTTCTCCAAATCTCTTGCCTTTCTTTTTTCCATTCAGGCTACAGCACCCCCTGTAGTATCTCTTGCAAATTGGGACTTTTGGTATCATATTCCATCAGATTTGTCTGTCTGTGAAGACTTTCAGCTCACCCCCATTTTTGAAGTCCAGCTTTACCAGATACAGAATTCTTGGCTGGCGGTTTTTCTCTTTCAGCACCTTAAATACATCGTATCACTTTCTTCTCTCCTCCATGGTTTCTGATGAGAGGTCAGCACTTAATCTTATCAAGTTTCCCTTCTGTGTGATGCTTTGATTTCTCTTGCTGCTCTCAAACATCTGTGCTGTCGCGTTCCACAGTCGCTGTTTCTTGCAGAACTCCACTTGCATGCAATTTGAATTTCCCTTCTAGTTCTATCAGTTTTTATTTCTTTGCTGCACTTTCATTTTTCTTGGCTGATTGGATAACCTATTTTTTAAGCCAGTACAAAGAACTTATTTGGGAAATGGGGGAAAGCACAGAGCTTGCTGAGGAATGGCTGAGAAAGATGGAAATACACACCAGGATTTGGTGCAGGCCCCTCTAGGCAGAGCGAGCACTGGATACCCTTTTAATTACACATTTTTGTCAAATGCCACGAGTGTTTATCACAGGGAGCCAAGGAGGCAACACAACTACACACTGTGCTGTGCAGGCACGACCTGAATAACAGGTGCAGTCACCAATCACGGCAGACTCTGAAACAAGGGATTGGGCACAATCGCGACGCACATCTCTTTATATAATGATGTGCGGCCTGAAGAGGGCGCTCTAGGGATGTACTTTAGGCAATTGCTCAGTTAATAGGCTGTGTTAACTGAAATTTGAACAGTGTTGCTGGAGGACTGGTAAGTAAACTGCTAAGTGAACTTGTACACATCGGTTGGAACTGGTCAAATAGAGAACTATCTGTGATTTCCAGAAAAATGAGGGAAGGGTATTTTTGGGAGGTGCTTGTGGCTAGGTTGGCAAAATGTGCTTCCCATAGTACTCGAACCCAGATGATAACATCTGCCTCCTTTTACACTGTTCCCAGTGTCCCCACAGTCTAAGACCCTCTAAATGCGTTTAGACTAATTTACCTCATTCACCACATTTATACAATTTTCTTTGCAATGAACTTTCTGATGTTGATAAAGGCATGAGGTCTCGATGAAAACGTTTCCACACGTATCACATTTGGAAGATTTCTCCCTATTATGGATATGCAAATGTTGAACAAGCCCTGATTGGAGCCTAAAGCATTTCCCACAATCTTTACATTTAAACCGTTTCTCCCCCTTGTGGATCCTCTGATGTTGAACAGGGCCTGACTTGGCAGGGAAGGCCCTCCCACATTCAGTACACTTCACAGGGTTTGTATCCCGAGTGCATTCTTTGGTGGAGAATTAGGCTGGAAGTGACATTAAAACGCTTCCCACCTTCTTCGCACTTGCAGGGCTGTCTCTGGAGTGGGTGATTTGATGGAGGAGGAGGTGTGCGCCTGCACTAAAGGCTTTCCCACAGGCGCTGTGTTTCCAAGGTGGCTCTCTGGAATGGAATCCCAGATGAACCATTAGGCTGCAGCTCACTCTGAAGGCTTTTCCGCACACCCTACCCTCAAATGGTTTCTCTCCAGAGTGAAGCATCCGATGCTGAACGAGGCCAGAGCTCTGCACGAAATTTTTCCCACATTCATCGCACTTAAATTGTTTTCTTTTTTCCTTTGGAATTGTGCCTCGGGTTTTCAGAGCTTCTCTTGTATTTATAGCCTTCTCTTCTGTCAGGTCTCTGGGCACCAACTCCACTTAATCTGTCAAATTTCTCTACTGGGATTTTATTTCACAAATTTTCTGTTGTACTTGGGATTGACAGTAGGGTGTTGAATGAACAGCAGAAAATTTCTGAAGAAAATTCCTCTAATGTATTTTTAATCTCACCCATTGTAAATTAAAGTGCCTGACACAAATGCTACCCTGCCTTAACACATCCAGGAGAGGACTAGACAGGGGAGACTGTCTCTTCCTAGGGTAGAGAGGGGGCATTTGAATTCCAGGAAAAGCGGAAATTCCTCAGGGCACAAGCCAGCACGAGCCCAAGATAAGAGGAAGCTCAGAAAGGACAGAGAAGACCCTGCACGGCCCTTTTCCTTGGACTTATCGTCCAGGTAGGAGTGCTTCACTCTGAAGAAGAGCATCAGCCATGGCAGAGCCAATTCGCACAAATGGTGAAAGATGTGTTTTGCCTTGGTTGGTTTGTTAGCTCCTGCACTCAAGGAAATCTCTGCTCTATCACTCCCTAGATACAAACTTAAGGAAGAGACAAGTCAAGGACTCACTCCCAGAGTTAATACTCTCAAATATTAAAATGCACAGGGTACAAAAACAGATTACAAGACAAACAAATGAACAGGAAAGGATGACCCATCCAAAGGACTAAGAAAAAATACAGAAACCATCAACAAAGAAGGCCAGATTTGGGACCTACCAGATAAATGTTGTAAAGGGGAAAAAATATCTACTGTATGCTCAAGGAGTTAAAGGAAAACATGAAGAAAAATTCAAGGATATCAGGGGAAAAATGAATGAGCAATATGAGAATCTCAATAAAGACACAGAAATGTTTTAAAAGAATCAAAAAGAAATAGTGGATTGAAGACCATAAAAACTAAATGAAAAGTTCCCTAAAGGGTATCGACAGAAGATTGGAGCTAGCCGAAGAAAGAATCACGGAACTCAAAGACAACAAAAGTGAAATGATACAAGCTGAGAGGCAGAAAGAAAAAAGAATGAACGAAAGTGAACAGAGCCTTACAGCACTACAGAATACCATAAAGGAAACCAAAATACACATTTTGGGAGTCCCAGGAGAAGAGAGAAAGGGGAAGAAGGAATGTTCAAAGAAATACTGGCAGGAAACTTCCAACATTTCATGAAGACATGAGTCCACATTCAAGAAGCCCCATGAATCTCAAACAGGATCAGCAGGAAGAGAACCCTGTCCAAGCACATGGTCGTTCAGTTGTTGAATGTCAAGGGCAAGGAGGGTGTCCTGAGGGCTGCAAGAGCACAGCAATGGTGTATGCACAAGGGCGTTCCGATAAGACTAAATGCTGACATGTCACCAGGAACCATGGAGGAAGGAAGGCAGTGCGATGGAATAGTTCAAGGGCTCAAAGAAAACAACTGCCAGCCAAGAATCCTATATCCGGTGAGATGGTCTTTCAAATATGAGGGAGAGACGGAGAGATGAAGACATTTCCAGATCAACAAAAGCTGATGGAGTTCGTGTACCCTAGACACATGCTAAAGGAAGCTGTTCAGATGGAAAGTAAAGACAACAAGACAATGCACTGAAGTGGCAGAAAGAAATAAGGTCCTGCAGTAAAGGTAATAATATAGGTAGTTAGAAATGTCAGTCCTAAAAAAGCAGTCAGACTGGGTATCGTAAGGGGCTTGTTTTCATCTGGGTACCAGATACATGTTATGAAGGTTTTCATGGCCTTCCTTATTTTAGGGGTTTCACAAAGGATTTTCTTGAAAATAAAATGCCTAGTAATTGCAGAAAGTTATGAGTGTGAACCCATTGTAAACAGGACTCTTTGACGATGTGCTTTTTAGTTAGGGTGTGGCCAACCGACAATCTTATTACTGGAGACTGCATAGAGTCAGCTATGGAGAGAAAGCCATGGGAAGAAGACGGAAGTCAAGGGAAACTTGGGGAGAAAGGAGAAGTCTTTGCATGTGTATCGCCATGTCAGAGAAAAGCCAGAGATCAAGAACTGCCAGCTGGCAGCCCCAGAACACCACAGTCTTTGGGAAGAAAGCATCTCCTTGCTGTTGCCTCGATTTTAGAGTTCTCCTAGCCTAAAACTGTCAGCCATTGTTTAGACCAATCCATTGCATGGTATTTGTTTTTTTGTTTGATTTTTTTCATGGTATTTGTTTTAGCAGCCAAGAAACTAAGACAGTACTTAACTGACATTTGCATATTAAGTTATAAATTTACAATTAAATATAAATATTTATTTGAAAAAAAAATGTCAGTCCTATTGTATTGTATATTTTGATTTGTTAACTCCATTTTTTAATATCTTACAGCTTCTAAAATGCAAATGTATAAAAAGAAATAATAAATATATGGTTTTGCATGCAAAATATATAAAGATATAATTTGTTAAGTTGGTATCAAATCACATGTGATTGTTATAGATTTAGGATGTTAAATTTAAGCCTCATGGTAACCACACAGGAAATACATGAAAAATACATACAGAAAGAAATGAGAAGGGACATAAAATGGTACCCTAGAAAAGACTCACACATATAAATGTAGGCATTAACTGAAGACTCGAGGGATAGGAAAAGATATAAGACTTACAAAGATCAAGGAGGAAAAATGGCAGAAGAAAGTCCTGCATTATTAGTAGTTACTTTAAAAGCAAATGGATTCAACCTTCCAGTAAAAAGACAGAGATTTGCAGAAGGGATGAAAAACCATGACACAACTCTAGGCTGCGTACAAGAGATCCATATGAAATTCAAGGACACAAGTAGGTTGAAGGTGAAAGGATGGAAAATTACATACCATGCAAATAAAACCAAAGGAGAGCAAGGTAGCTATATTAATATCTGAAAACATAGACTTTAAGTCAAAAACTGCTTTGAGGAATAAAGAAGGTCAACATATACAGAAAAAGAGTTGATTCCACAAGAAACGTAACAATTATAAATATACATGCACCTGAGGGCAGACCCCAAAATAGATGAAGAAAGTTCTGACAGATTTGAAGAAAAAAATAGACAGTTCTGTGTTCATAGTAGGAGATTTCAATACACCATTTTCAGTAATGGATAGAATATTTAGAGAAAAGATCAATAAGGAAATAGAACCCTTGAAGGATACTCTAAAGCAGCTAGAGCTGACTGACATATATAGAGCATTTCACACTAGAGCTGCAGACAATATATTCTACTCTTGTGACTATGGGTCATTCTCCAGAACAGACCATATGTGAGGTCGCAAAACAAGTCTCAATACATTCTCAAATGACACAATATATCTTCTCTGACCTCTATGGAATGATGCTAGAAATTGATAACAGGAGGAAAATTGGAAAATTGGCATATGTGTGGAAATTAAACACCACACTGGTAAACAATCAATGCATCAAAGAAGAAACCACAAGAGAAATTAGGAAATATCTTGAGGTAAATGAAGATGAAAACACAACATATCAAAATATATAGAATGCAGCAAAGGCAGTGAGGAGAGAGAAATTTACAGTTCCAGACGTCTTCAGTAAAGGAGGAAAATCTCAAATCAGACACCTCACAATGGCAGTGTCTAGAAAAATAAGAGCAAACTAAAACCAAAGTAAACAGAAGGAAGGAAATAACAAAGAGTAGAGGACAGATAAAGGAAATGCAGAACTGTTAAACGCCACAGAGGGAATCAGCAAAACCAAAAGTTGGTTCTTTGAAAAAGCAATAAAATCAACAAAGCCTTAGCCAGGCTGGTGGAGAAAAAGAGAGGACACAAGTGAAGGCACAAATGAAACGGGGGCATTACTAGCAACCCCACTGAAATGGAAAGCTCTAAAGGTGGGAAGCAGATTTCGCTCAACTAACAGAGCGTCCGCCTACCATATAGGAGGCCCAGGGATCAAACCCAGGGCCGCCTCACCCGTGTGCTGAGCTGGCGCATGCACAGCGCTGATGTGCGCAAGGAGTGCCCTGCCACGCAGGGGTGTCCCTGCATAGGGGAGCCCCATGCGCAAGGAGTGCGCCGCGCCAGTAGATCCGCCACGTGCAAAAAAAATGCAGCCTGCCCAGGAGTGGCGCCGCACATACGGAGAGCTGACGCAGCAAATGATGCAACAAAAAGAGACACAGGTTCCCGGTGCCGCCTGACAAGAATGCCAGCGGACAAAGAAGAACACACAGCGAATGGACAAAGAGAGTAGACAATGTGGGGGGGGGGATAAAAAAATAAATCTTTAAAAATTAGGACTATAAGAGGATTCTAGGAACAAACATATACCAAAAAATTAGACAACCTAAATGAAATGGACAAATTCCTAGAGAGACACAAACTACTAAGAGTGACTCGAGAAGAAAGAGAAGATCTCAACAGACGAATAACAAGAGATGGAAGCAGTCATCCAAAACCTCCAAACAAACCTTAATTCCCAGGACCAGATTGCTTCCCCGCTGCATTTTACCTAACATTCCAAGAAGAATTAACACTACTCCTGCTCAAACACTTCCAAAACCTCTGAGAGGAGGAACTCTTCCTAACACATTCCATGAGGTCAACATGATTCTCACACCAAAGCCAGAAAAAGATGCCACGAGAAAGAAAAACACAGACCAAGAGCACTTGACTTTAGATGAAAAACCTCAACAACATATGAGCAAACAGGATCCAACAGCCTCTCAGAAGAATCATGCTCCATGACCAGGTGGGATCTACCCCAGACGTACAGGGCGGTTCAGCATGAGAAATCAGTGCGTGTCATACCCTCCATTAACAGGCTGAAGGAGAAGAGCACACGTGATCACCTGAGGGATGTGGCACCTGAGCCACCGCAGCTGCGGCGTGGCTAGGGACTGGCAACGGTGATGCCTCGGCTACCTTGGTCTCATTCAAGGCCACGTTCGATGATAAATTTATGTTTCACGCTCTGGCTTTCTATCACTCCTTTGGACGCGAAGGCTGGGCAGCCCCTGCGCTGACCCTCGTGTGGGCTGTCTGCTGAAAGAGCCCCCACAGGCTCTGCCACAGGCCCCGCCCCAGCCACAGTGCCAATCTCTGTCCGTGCCCAAGCCCTGCTGCGCCCGCGCCTCTGCCCCAGGCCCGGCCTCTCCCTCCACTCCCTTGGTCTCTGCTGTGCAGGAACAGCCCTCAGGGAGGCTGGGTGCCTCGGTCCCCTCCTTTCCTAGGGCGGTCTCTCTCACTTCATAACACAGGGAGGACGAAGCACTTGGATGAGCTTCCCAAGCCCAGTCCACGGGGGTGGGAACAAGACAGGAATCCAGGGCACGTGTCCCAGGCCACGGCAGAAGGCCTTTGTTTTCACCAACTGTGGGCTGGAGGAGAGGGGGCCAGAGAGGAGGAAGAGGAGGGTGGAGGGCTGGGAAAGGGCCACACACCCACCTGGGACTGCTGGGAGCCCCTCTAGAGAAGGACTCAGAGGCAGAAGCTTCTGGAATGACTCAGAAGGAGGTTTTTGAGCCTTGTCTCACATAAAGCTGTTGGGGGTCCCGTTGGAGGGTGAGGCACGGAGTCCGGGAGAGGCCTTCTCTGTGCTGCCTCCTAGCACCACGCAGGAGGCTGGCGCTCCTCGGGCTGGAAGCTTCTGAGGCTTGGCGAGGGCTGAGGCAGGAGCTGACGTTCCCTAACAAGGCAGTGGTGTGAGGAGGCCTTGGCGAGCGGCTTCATGGACCGTGGAGGGAACAAGGGAGGAACCAGGGTGCGGAGGCTGATGCAGCTCAGTGGTTGAGCGCCTGCTTCCCAGGCAGAGGTCCTGGGCTCAATCTCCAGCACCTCCTGAGAAAAGAAATAAAATTGGGGTCCACAGCCCAGAGGGGCTGCGGCCGCTTGGCTGCTTTAGACAGGCGCTGGAGCATCTTCGGGGGCCCCCGGAAGTCCCTGGGACCGGCAGGGCCAGGAGGGCGCCTGCAGGCCTGTCCTGGAGAGAGGTGTTTGCACAGATCAGGAGTCCTATCGGGGTGGACACGACGCCCGGGGACAGGTCCTGCAGTCACCACAGGGAACGTGAGCCCCGCTGAGGCCCCGCCGTCACCCACAGCTCATCCCCCGCCACCCCCCAGGCCATCAGCACGTCCCTGGCTGACTCTCAGGGAACCAGCGCAGGCCCTGAGCGCTCTGCTGTGCCCTCTCCTGGGCACTTCCCAGGAGCAGGAGCTCAGCCTGGCGGGGCAACCTCGGCCTCCACCGCCCGCGGGCCCCTCCTCTCTGCCCGGCTCGGCCCCTCGACTCAGCCCCGGCCACCCCTGGAGGTTTCCTGCCTGGAGAGGCAGCCGACCCCCGCTGTGCTGGGGAGGGCGCGGGGGACCCGCAACTTCAGCCTCTCTCCCTTGACAGCCCTGCCCGCGCCTGCCCTGTTTACCAAGGTGGGCGACGCGAACCTCAGGAACTGGGGGGAGTGGGGCGCGGCTAGTCATCAGCGCCGTGACCTTCCCTGACCTCGAGGTCACAGCCACTGGGGGAGTTCCCCTGGGGACGTGCGGGAGGCAGTCACACACCTCTCGGTGCCCCAGCCGCCAAGTGGGGTGGGGACAAGCAGGATACCCCTCCCTGCCCCCCCGAGGCCACCCCCTCACGACTAGGGGCCACCACCAGCCCCTGAGCCTGCAGCTGAGTCCCCCCTCCCGTGGGCCCTGCCCTGGCCGTGGAAAGGGTGGTATGGGGTAGGGGCAGGCTGGGTGGGGGCACTCACCTTTGAAGAGGGGACAGATGTTCCAGACGTGGATGCTGCTGGCCTTCATGATCTGGCCCAGAGAGATCTCCAGGAAGAAGATGGGGATACCCCCAATCAGGGGGTGAGGACGGAGGGGACGAGGAAGACACTGCAGGTGGGCGGGAGGACAGCCTTGGGGTGGGCCCTGGGCCTATGAGCCAGGTTCCCCGGGCCTGGGGCTCTGCGCCCCCCTGCGGCGCCCGGGCGGGCACGTGCATCACCCACGCAGACCCTTCCTCCCGCAGCAGCAGGAAGGAGAGGGCGGCCCAGAGCAGGGCGACGGGCATCAGCGTGACGGCCACGGGCAGGCGATGACGGCCAGGCCGGGCCCTGCAGGGAGGGGGCTGAGTGTGGACCTACGCCGCCGTGCCCGCCCTCGTGCTCACGGGCGCCAGGCACCCTGGGGCCGATGCCCTCGGCTCCAGCCTCTGAGGGCGACCCAGGCGAGGGGCCCAGGTGCTCCCGTGGGTCCCCGGCCAGCCCCCACCCATAAGCACCAGGCTCCTGGGTAGGACACCTAGCCCTGGGTGCTGGCAGTTGTGGCAGTCACAGGTCACCTCTCCCCGTGGGAGGGGTCTCAAGTCGTGGCAAGAGAAAGGACGTGCCCCTCCTTCTCCTTCTGCTCCCAGGCACCCAGTGCCCCAGCCTGCACCCCTCCACCCGGGCCGCCGAGCCCGGTGACCCCCGCAGCTGGGCTTTCTCTCCTGCCCTTTAAGGGGTACAGATGCAGTGGGTGGCATGGCTCTCAGGTCACCTTTACCTGACTCTGCCACCTTGGAGATGTGCACGCCCTGCTCCGCGGCCACGAAGCCCAGAATGGAGAAGACCACGAAGCCAGCAAAGAAGCTGCTCCCCTGTTGATGAGAGCGAGGATGACGGCGTCCCTGCGGGGGGCAAAGGGGCCCTGGTGAGGCCAGCGGCCTGGCCCCCGGGGCGGGAGAGCGGGGCGGGCTGGGCCTTACTCGGAGCAGTTGTTGTTGAAGCGATCGTAGCTGCCCAGGGCCGTGAGCGCCCCCAGGCCGATGGCCTAGGAGAAGATCTGGGTGCCGGCATCTATCCACACCTGCAGGGGCGCAGGGGCAGGTGAGGCCCCTGCCCGACTGGCCCCCGGCTCCCACCCATTGGCCTCTGCCTCACCTGAGGGGACCCCAGCTGGGACCAGTCAGGCTTGAGATGGTAGACGACCCCCTCAGTGCCCCGGGCAGCAGCACCCCGCGCCCCAGCAGGACGAGCAGGACCACGTAGGGGAAGGTGGCAGTGAGGTACACGATCTGCGGGAGGGGAGGATGAGGAAGCCGGGCCGGCCGCCAGCAGCACCCCACCCCAGCCAGCATGGGTCAGGGGCCCCGGTACGCGTCGGGGTGGGCAGGGCTGCGTGTCTGTTGGGTGCATCACCCCAGAGGGGCAGCGCGGGGCAGGCCCGTGAGGGGGGGTGGTGCAGGTGAGTTGCTCGAGGCGGGCATCCGTGGGCAGCACAGGTATGGGGCGGGAGGGGCCATGACAAACTCGTCCCTCCCAGGACCCAGTGGGGCCCTCCAGGGAGTGGGGCATCAGTCTGGAAAGGGCAGCGGGGACAGGCCACACCCCCCGCCTCCGAGGCGGGCCACCGGTTAAGCGGGCACCTGCTCTGGGGACCCTGCTGAGATGAGCCACCCTGGGGCCCCGCTGTCCAGGCCGGCCGCGTCCCAGGACTCTCAACCCTCTACCTGACCCTCCTTCTGTCTCCCTACCCTGGCAGGGGCTCCCAGGGAGGGACATGTGGAAATTCCCCTTGGGGACCCCAGGGCAGCCCAGGCCCACCGAGACGAGGGGACCTGAGGAGCCCCAGTGGGCCCTGACCAGTCCCCCACCCATAAGCTGTGGGCACCCAGGGTGGACTCCTGGCCCTTGGGACAAAACAGACCCAAGCAGCGAGAGAAATGAGGGGGCAGTGGGTCGGGGTCTGGGGGAGGGGCGGCCACTGCCCGGGCCTCTCCCCGAGGACAGGGGCAGCTGGGCCCTGCAGCTGGGCAGGGGGAAGGTGCATCCGGGGCAGACGAGGCTGGGACGGCCACGGGAAGGGGACAAGGGGCCTGGGTTCAAGGACTGCCCCCGCATCAGGCCCTAGCATGGCAGCCTTTGCCCCTCACAGGTCAGGCTGCTCCCGCCACCTAGGTCTTGGCCTTTCCTGTCAACTTGACCCCCTTCCAGGCCCATAAGTAGACCAGGACCCAGCAGGGCAGCAGACCCAGGGCCACCTCCAGCCACCCCCCTCCCCAGCACCGCAGGCCTTTCATCCCGGGGGGAGGAGGGCCTCCTCCGCAGGCCCCGAGCCCCAAGCCCAGGGCTGGAAGGGGGGCTGCCAGCCCGGCCCCGGCCACCCCAGCACCCGCAGCGCCACTGCCCCACCCCACCCCGGCTGCTGCGGCCCGGGAGGGACGGCTCTGCCCCCACCCCCACCTCCGGTGCGTCTCCCCAACTCACTCCCGTGCCTCGCAGTGACGGGGCGACAGGCCAGAAGCGGGCACAGGGTTTGGCCAGGCCGGAGGCGACCCCGCGGTCACGTACCCCGTGCGGTCACGTGCCTCCGCCAGTCACCTGCACCCTCTGTCACGTGCCGCCGCCGTCACATACGCATCAGGCATGTACCTCCTGCGTCACATGTCCCCGCAGTCACGTGCCCTGCGCATCATGTGCCTTCACCGTCACCTGCCCCTCGGGGTCACCTGCCCCAGGCGGTCACGTGTGCCTGGCCGTTAACTGCCCACACAGTCACCTGATCCCATCCGTCACATGCCGTCCCAGCGGTCACGTGCCCCCAGCGGTCACCTGCACACCTTGGTCACCTGACCCCGCGGCGGGGTCCTCCGAGGCCGCGGCAGGGCGTGTTCGCGCAGGCGCACCTGGCGGGGCCCTGAATGTCCAACAGGGCTTGTCAAACTACACTTTGAGGCTGTTCCAGCTCACAGCCTGCTTCTGTGCAGCCTGTAAGCTAAGGATATGTCATCATTTTAGTGGCTGGAAAGAAGAAGAAAAAGGAGGAGGAGGAGAAGGAGAAGAGAGGGAAAGGAGCAGGAGGGGGATGAGGACCAAGAAGAACAGGAAAAAGAGGAGGAAGAAGAAGGTGGACAAAGAGGAGGAGGAGGAGCAACAGAGGCGCTAGGCGCCCCAATGCTGAAAATATGTAGTGTCCTTGACGGGAAAACTTTGCTCACCCTCTGGCATAGAGGATCTGAATAACATGATCAAACACATTTAATTGACTGAATCGGAATTTATAGAACATTACATACCAAATCTGTAGGGTATATATTCTTTTCAAATGCAAATATGTTCACCAAGTAGACCATACACTGGCTCAAAAAACCAAGTCCCGATAAATTTAAAATTTTAATGATTGAGATCTTACAGAGTATGTTTTCTAAGGAGAATGCAATGAAAGCAGAAAACAATAACAATGAGATTCTAAAAACTTTTAAATATTTAGAAATTAAACAACACAATTCTAAATAACTGATGCTCAAAGAAAAAAAATGACATCAAAAGATGAATCAGAAAATATTCAAGTTGAAAAATGATGAAAATAATACCTGTCACAATTTGCGGGGCACAATAAAAAATGCTTAGAGGGAAATGTCTTAGTTTTCATGGCACTCTGACAAATCCCATACCAATGGTTGGCTTAACAACGGTAATATATTGATTCACATTTTGAGAGGTTAGAAGACTTGCTTCCTCCCAGGGTGGGTAGAGTTCTGGATGACTGGCAATCCTGGAGATCTTTGGCTTTCCCGGCTCAAGGAGACGCCCTCTCCTTTCTCTTCCAGGTTCCATTGACTTAGAGCTTCTCCCCATGGCCTTCTCTTCCATGTCCAATTTCCTTTGCTTATAAGGACTTCAGCCATCTTGGATGAAGGCCCACCGTCATTCAGTTTAGCCCACCATAACTAATCGCATCTTCAAATGTCCTATTTAGAAATGGACTCACACCTACAGGACCAGGGGTTAGGACCTGAACATGCCTTTTGTGGGGGACATGATCCCATCTCAGTGAGGAAATATATAGTTTAATGCTTATATCAGGAAAGAAAACAGTAGGAAATCCATGAACTAAGTTCCTCCCTGTTTTAGTTTATTTATTTTAAAGAAAAGACATTAAAAAAAATTGAACAGAAATGACAGAGAAAATGAACAAAGCCAAAAGATGGGTCCCTAAACAGAACAAGAAAAATGATAAACTTCTCGCTAGGTGGATCAAAAGACAAAGATAGATAAAGCATAAATTAGAAATATTAGCAATGAAAAAGGGGGCTGTCACTACAGATCCGACAGACAATAAAAAGGAAAATAAATGAATATTATAAAAAAGTTTATGCCAAAATATTCAATGACTTAGATGAAATGGAAATTCCTAGCAAATAGAACTTACAAAAATGGATCCAAGAAGATATAAAAAGTCAGAGTTAGTTAAAGAAATTGCATAATTAAGAGCCTTCTCAGATAGTAAACTCTAAGTCTCAATGGCTTCACTGGTGAATTCTACCAAACTTTTTAAAAAGAAACTACATCGATCTTACAAAAACTCTTTCAGAAAATAGAAGAACAGGGAGAACTTGCCAACACATTTAATGAAGCAAGTAAAACCGTGACATCAAAACTTAACAGGAGGAGGTTGGCGGACTTGGCCCAGTGGTTAGGGCGTCCGTCTACCACATGGGAGGTCCACGGTTCAAACCCCGGGCCTCCTTGACCCGTGTGCAGCTGGCCCATGCACAGTGCTGATGCGCGCAAGGAGTGCCCTGCCACACAGGGGTGTCCCCCGCGTAGGGGAGCCCCACGGCAAGGAGCGCACCCCATAAGGAGAGTCGCCCAGCGCGAGAGAAAGTGCAGCCTGCCCAGGAATGGCGCCGCACACACGGAGAGCTGACACAGCAAGATGACGCAACAAAAAGAAACACAGATTCCCGTGCCCGCTGTCAAAGAAGACGCAGCAAATAGACACAGAAAACAGATAACCGGGGGGGGGGGAGGGGGGGGAGGAGAGAAATAAATAAATAAATAAATCTTAAACAAACAAACAAACAAAAACTTAACAGGAGGAGAACCAGCAGGATGGCAGCTGAGTAAGGAGCTCCTGAAGTCAGCTCCTGCTACAAGGCAGGTAGCAAACACCCAGAGCTCTCTGGAGCGAGCTGAAGCACCTGTTTGGGGGCTCGAAGAGCCACATCCTTGAAGGAGTGGAAGGAGGAGGCTGCCCGCCTGCAGAGAAGACTCGTGAGTAGAGGCTCCACGCCCGGAGGCCGGTGCCATCCTCCACTGGAGGCACAAGCTGCCTCGGGAGCTGTTCCGCGGCTGGAAATAAAAGCTCCACTTTCCCAAAACGGAGGGAAGGATGATTGGGCACCAATTTCAGCTACTGATGAGTAAATACAGCGGGCTAAAGTATAATCCTGAGAGGAGCTAAGGTTTTAGCCCCTCTATGTCAGAAAGAGACCGGAAGTTGCCATCTTAACTCCGCGCATGGCATGATGGGAAGTGGGGCGGACTGAAAATCCCAGTGCTGGTGGGGACCAGCTTCTTTCCGTCCAGATCATCTCACCTCTAGCCTAGGCCACAGTACTACCTCCAGCAGGAAGGAGGCTGCAGGGACCTGCGCCAGCCTCTCTGGGCAATTGCCAGCCAAGCCTAGGAGGCTGGTGACTGTCCTACTCTGGTGGCACGAGCCACCCCAGGAGCTGCTCTGTGGCTGGAATTGGAAGCTCCTTTTCCCAGAAACAGGGGAGGAGGAGACGGCTGGATGCCGATTTCAGCTACTGATTGGTAGACTTGGCTGCTGGGATATAACCCTGGGAACAGGGGGGTGAGAACCAGCGCAAGTCAGACAGAGGCCGGTGGGCGCCATTCTGACTCCGCCCCCGCCTGCGGGGAAGCCAGCTGAGGGAAACTCTCAGGATCAGCAGGGAGCAGTTTCCTTCCCGCAGATCAGCCTGCAGCCCGCCTAGGCCTCAGCCCCGCCTCTGGCAGGGAGGAGGCTGAGGAGCCCTGCACCAGCCTATGCAGGGAACTGCAGGGAACTCTGGCTGGCAGAGACTGAAAATCAGAAGTCTACCAGGGCAGCTGCCGTCATCTTGGGCCCACACTGCATAGATGGCTGCCCACACCTGCAGCTCCTTCCCTGCCCCAGGCAGGGGAGAAAGGGATGTGGAGCTTCATCAGTCTCTCTGCGCAACTACAGTCTAGGATGCACTTGGATTATTCCACACAGCTGTGACTCTATCCCTACCCCTGGCAAAGGAGAAAGTTGGAAGAAGCTTCATTGGTCCCTGGTGCAATGAGGGCAGCCTGAGCCTCCACAGCTTACAGCACCAACTACATGCTTGGCTCGTACTGCACAACCAGCAAGGGAGAAAGGATAGGAAGCCTAAACTAAAGAGAAAAACTGCACCCAGAAAAAACACTCTAGTAAGCCAGATGCGAAGACACCAACAAAAAATTACAATCCACACCAAGAAACAGGAAGCTATGACCCAGTGAAAGGAACAAGATAAGCCTCCAGATGATATAAAGGAGTTTTGACAACTAATCATAGGCGTTCAAACAAATCTCCTTAGTAAATTCAATGAGATGGCTAAAGAGAATAAGGATATTAAGAAGACATTGGATGAGCACAAAGAAGAATTTGAAATCATATATAGAAAAATAGCAGATCTTACGGGAATGAAAGGTGCAATCAAAGAAATTTTAAAAACGTTGGCATCATATAATAGCAGATTTGAGGAGGCAGGAGAAAGGATTGGTGAGCTTAAAGAAATGGCCTCTGAAAGTGAACATACAGAAGAACAGATGAAGAAAAGAATGGAAAAAATTGAACAAGGTCTGAGGGAACTAAATGACAGCAAAAGGCGTGCAACCGTATGTACCATGGGTATCCCAGAAGGAGAAGAGAAGGGAAAGGGGCAGAAGGAATATTTGAGGAAAGAATGGTAGAAAATTTCCCAACCCTATTCAAGGAGGGAAATATCCCTGTCCAGGAAACACAACATGCTCCCTTCCGAAAAAATCCAAATAGACCAACTCCAAGACACATACTCATCGGAATGTCAAATGGCAAAGACAAAGAGAATTCTGAGAGCAGCAAGAGAAAAACAATGCCTAACATATAAGGGATATCCAATAAGACTAAGTGCTGATTTCTCACCAGAACCTGTGGAAGCAAGAAGACAGCGGGCTGATATAGTTAAGATACTACAAAAGAAAAACTTCCAGCCAAGAATCTTAGATCCAGCAAGACTGTCTTTCAAAAATGAGGGTTAGATTAGAATATTCACAGATAAACAGAAACTGAGAGAATATGTAAAAGAGACCAGATTTCAGGAAATACTAAAGGGTGGGCTAGAGCCTGCAAAGAAAAGACAGGAGGGAGGAGCCTGGAAGAGAGTCTAGACATGAAGATTATATCAATAAAAGTAACTAACAGTGTCAAAAGAGTGGTGAAAATAAAATGTGACAGATGAAACTCAAATAGGAATAAACATAACCAATGAGAGAAAGCACTTGTATTCAGAAAACTGCAAGTCAATGTCAAAACAAATTTTTAAAAAACCTAAATAACTGGAAGAATATAGCATGTTCATGGTTTGGAATACTAAATATCGGTAAGATGCCAATTCTTCTGAAATTCATATAGAGATTTACTGCAATCCCGATAAAAATTCCACCAGTATTGAAGAACAAATTGAAAACACGAACATTAAATTTCTTTGGTAGGGTAGGGAGTACTGAATAGGCAGAAACGTCATCAAAAGGAAAAGTGAACCCTCATCTCCAGACTTGAAATCATAGTACCTACCCATAGTGGTAAAAACAGCATGGTACTGGCCTAAAGACAGACACAATAGACCAATGGGACCAAATTTATGGTTCAGAAACTTTCCCTCACAGGTATGGTCAAGTGATTTTTGACTAGCCTGTCAAATTCACACAGCACGGGCAGAAAAATCCATTCAGCAAATGGTGCTGACAGAATTGGACATCCATAGCTGAAAGAAGAAAAGAGGACCTCTATCTCACATCTTATCCAAAAATTAACACAAAATGGATCAAAAACATCAAAATAAAAGCAAGAACCATAAAATTTCCAGAAGAAATTGGAAAATATCTTCAAGCTACTAGTGCTATGTGGTGGATTCTTAATGGAGATAAGAGGAGGACTGAGTGGACTACTATGTTTAATGCCAGGAGAAGTTTTAATTAGCTTTACTGTGAAAGTGTGGAAATGTATAGAGTGGATGGCAACACACAGTGAGCATCAGCTAGTTTATAAATGGGGATAGGACTGAAAATGGTAGTCTAGTTATGTAAAGGCTAATTGACGGAATGCTAGAGACTAATCTAGGACTGGGATAGCTCAGTAAACCAAGAGTTGGATGAGAATTGTGGTTGATGGTACGCAGGCAAGAGTATCTTTTGTTAGCTAGTGCAAATGTATATGTCTACTGCAGGCTGTTGGGAATGTGGAGAAGCATGGGAAAAGTACGGCTGGAGTGACCTATGGACTGTGGTTAGTAGTAATAATATAATATTCTTGCATCTATGCGAAAGATGTACTGTGTTGATCCCGAAGCAGTATGGAAAATGTGAGCCAAGTTGACACCATGGACATGGTAACAATCAGATGATATTATCTTATCTGCAGGAATTGGTGTGTTGATGGACGGGTGTTGTTTGGTAATTCTGCACATGTGCATGATTGTTTCATTATTTTACAACTTCTGTCATAAAAATATATTCAAACATAATAATAGGGTGGGTTGGGGGAAAAACACACAAATGTAAGATAAGGACTATGAATAGTAGTAACATTTTGACAATATTCTTTCATAATTTGTTACATCCGTCCCATGACAATGCAAGGTGTTGGTGGAGGGTTGACGTACGGGACCCCCGTAGCATGTTTGCTTTGTAAGTTCACAACTTTTACTGTACACTTAATTGCTTATGTAGGTTCATATATAAGTGATTTAAAGATAATAGGATTGGCTGGGGAAATACTTTGGCTAGTAGTAATGTTTTGATAATGCTCTCTAATCATTACTTTAAAAGATGCAACAATGCAAGTTATTGGTGGTAGGGTGAGTTATGAGAGTCCTGTATGATGATATATATGTTTGTTTTGTAAGTTCACAACTATTATTATACACTTATTGTTTATGTATGATTAGGTATGAGTGATAAACTTCAATCAATTTAAGAAAAATTTTTCACAACATGCAAGTTATTGGTGGTAGGGCGAGGTATCAGAGCCCTGTATGTTGTTAGGTATGTTTGTTCTGTAAGTTCACAGCTATTACTATACACTTACTGTTTATGTATATTTACGTATCACTGATATACTTCAATAAAAGAAAAATAATGGAAAAGAAAAAATGACAAGAGTGGATGTGAGCGGCGGATTGGGCCCAGTGGTTAGGGCGTCCGTCTACCACATGGGAGGTCCGTGGTTCAAACCCTGGGCCTCCTTGACCCGTGTGCAGCTGGCCCATGCGCAGTGCTGATGCGCGCAAGGAGTGCCCTGCCACGCAGGGGTGTCCCCCGCGTAGGGGAGCCCCATGCGCAAGGAGTGCGCCCCGTAAGGAGAGCCGCCCAGCGCGAAAGAAAATGCAGCCTGCCCAGGAATGGCGTCGCACACACGGAGAGCTGACACATCAAGATAATGCAACGAAAAAAGAAACACAGATTCCCGTGCCGCTGACAACAACAGAAGCGGACAAAGAAGACGCAGCAAAAAGACACAGAGAACAGACAACCGGGGTGGGGTGGAGTGGGGGGGGAGGGGAGAGAAATAAATAAATAATAAATAAATCTTTAAAAAAAAAGAGTGGATGTGGCTCATGCAGTTGAGTGCCTGCTTCCCAAATGGCAGGTCCCAGGTTTGGTTCCCAGGGTCTCCTAAAACAAAACGAAACAAAGGAAAAAACAAGCAAACAAATGAAAAAGCCAGCTCAGGGCAGTGGATGTGGCTCAGTGGTTGAGTGCTGGCTTCCCACACGGAAGGTCCCAGGTTCTATCCCCAGTGCCCCCTAAGAACAAAAGCAAAGCACACAAATGAAAGAACCAATTCAGGCGAGTACCGGCTTCCCACGTAAGAGGTCCCAGGTTCAATCCCCAGGCCCCAGGACCTCAAAACACAAAAACAAACAAGCAAATTAAAAATAATGAAGAAATCTGGAAAAAAAATTAGAGTTCAGACTCCCTCATGAGCAGAAACATAAAATGCCTCAATAAAATATTAACTAATTGAATCCATAAATATACAAAACTACTATAACATAACCAAGCAAGCTTTATCCCAGCCGCGGAATGTTGGTTTAACATTCAAAAAGACATCACTGTAATTCTCCACATTAAGAGAATAAAGAAGCAAAATCATATGATCATCTCATTAGATGCAGAAAATGAAAAGCAGTTGACAAAATTCAATTCCCATTTATGGGAAAACTCTCCGAAATGTAGAAATACAAATGAACTTCCTCAATCTGCATGTGTGTCTTTGAAACACCTATCCCAAGCAATATATAAATTGATGAAATATTAAACGCTTTCTTCCCCATGATTAAGAACAAGGCAAGCATGTCCACTCTTATCACTTCTATTCAAATACAGTGTATGAAGGTCTTTGCCATTGCAACAATGCAAGAAAAGTAAATAAACTCATATACATACGATGGAAATAAAATGATATCTATTTACAAATAAATTTATTTTATGTAGAAAATCCTAAGTGATCTACACAAAACCAGTAGGTTTCATTAGTGAAATTAGCAGGGTCACAGAATCCCAGGTCATTGTGTAAAAATCGATTGTATTTTATATACTAGCAACAGACAATTGGTAAATAAATTTATAAACAACTTCATTTACAACAGCATTCAAATCATATAATATTTGGGAATATATCTAACAAACGATGTGCAAGACCTTGGCAATGAAATCTGCAAAACTTTGTAAAGAGAAATTATCTAGAGATATAAACCATGTTGATAGGTCAGAATACATAATGTTGTTGAGATGTTGATTCTGCCCTGATTATCTGGAGTCAACACAATCCCAGCAGAATTTTTAATAGAAATATTCATATCTATATGGAAATGGAGATGCCCTAGGGTAGTATACACCATCCTGATTGCAGGATTTACCATGAAGCTACAGGAGTTAGTCCCATATGGCACTGGCATAAACACAGTCAAAGAGACCAATGGGACAAAGTACGCAGAGGTAGACCCGGAGATGTACTGTCACTTGATTTTTCTTGCAAAGCCACCAAAAGAATTCCAGGTCCAACAAATGGTGCTCAAACAACAGGATATCAATATGGAACCAAATGAAACCCAATCTTGAGACCATGTCTCAGGCAAAAATTAATTTTAGCAATAGAAGATTTCAATGTAAAAGTTAAAACTCTCAGGTTTCTACAAAAAAAATAGAAGAATACCTTTGTATTTTAGGGGCAGACAAAGCTCTCATACGCAGGTCATAGAAAGCAATGTTCATTCAAGAACAAATTGATAAGTTAGACTTCATCAAAATTTACAACTCCTGCTCAGCAATAAACACCATTAAGGAAATGAATAGGCAAGCCCCAATTGGGAGAAAATATTTGCAAACATACATTTGACAAAGGGCTTGTATCCAGAAAGAACTCCTACAACTCCATTATGAAAAGACTACCCAAGTTTTTAAATGGGTAAAAGTTTGAACTGACACTTCACAAAGGCTGATATACAAATGGCCCATAAACACCAGAAAAAATGCTCAACACAATTTGTCACCAGAGAAATGCAAATTAAAACCGTAAGCTACAACACATCACTCTCCAGAAGGGCTCAAGCTTAAAAGGCTGGCCATGCTAAACGCTGGCGAGGATGTAGAACGGCTGGGTTTCTCACGCTTGGTTGGTGGGAGTGGCAAATTGTATGATTACTTTTGAAATAATTCTGGCAGTCTCTGATAAAACATAAAATATATACCTAAACTATGGCCCAACAATTCCACTCTTGGCTATTCATCCAAGCAAAATGGGGATAATTCAAAATCTCCCCACACTGGTAAAAGCTAAGTTGTCCTTCAACAGCAGAGTCAATAAACGAGCTGTGGTATATTCATACGACAGGCTACAACTCAGCAGTAAAAAGGAACAAACTATCTGCAACAAGCAATGAAACGGATGCATTTCAAACCATTATGCTAAATCAAGGAAGCTTTACACAAAAGATTACTAACTGAAGAATACCATTGACAGGAGTTGTAGAACAGGCACAATTAATGTCTGGCTTAAAAGTTCTGAACAGCAGTTCCCTGTGTGGTGGGAATAGGGTCAGGGATGTGGATGTCTACGTCTTGATAGCAGTTTGGGTTCCAGGAGTGTACCTTTGTCAAAGCTCGTATATTGGTACAGTTAAGATATCTGTATTTCACTGTCTACAAAGTTTACTTCAAAAGAAAACGTCCATAGGAAATATTGACCTGTAGTTAATGACATACTTGCTGAGTGATTCTGATGCCTGCAACCTACTTTGAAATGTATCAAAAAATAAGAGAAAGGAGGGGAGCGGATATGGCTCAAGCAATTGGGTGCCCACCTCCACACAGGAGGTCCTAGGTGCAGTTGGCGGTGCCTCCTAAAGAAGATAAGCAGACAGAAGAGGGAGCCATCTTGGGAGGGTGGAATTACAACTTAAAAAAGAAGACAGAGGGGAGTGGATGCAGCTCAGTGGTTGAGCGCCTCCATCCCACATACAACGTCCTGTGTTCAAGCCCCACTGCCTCCTGAGAAAAGAAACACCTGAAAAGAATGCTCAGCATCGATATGATGTGGGCACATTTTCAGGATTGGGAGTTGTCCTGGGTGGTGCTGCAGGGATGGATGCTGGGTGTTGTGTCTCCTGCCGTGGCCCACGGGGTGGACTGGGGGAGAGTGTAGACTACGATGTAGACCACTGTCCATGTGCTGCAGCAGTGCTCCAAAATGTATTCACCAGGTGCAGTGAATGTGCCACGACGATGAAAGAGGTTGTTGATGTGGGAGGAGTGGGGTGGGGAGGTGGGGGGGTATAGGGGCGACCTCATATTTTTTTAATGTAACTTTTTTAAAAAAGAAAAATAATGCTCAACATCACTAGCAATTAGGGAAATGGAAATCAAACCTATAATGACATATCATTTCATACCTCTTAGACAGGCCACTATTAATAATACAGAAAACTGTAAATGTTGGAGAGGATGTGGAGAGAGGGGAACACTTATTCACTGATGGTGGGCATGTAGAATGGGGCAGCATGTGAAGGACTGTTGGACAGTTCCCAAGGAAGTAGAATATAGACTTGCCATGGGACCCTGCAATACCATTACTAGGTATATACCCAGAAGAACTGAGAGCAGTGCCAGGAACAGACATCTGCACACCCATGTTGATAGTGTAATTCACGATGACCGAAAGTTGGAAACAACCCAGGTGTCCATCAACTGATGAATGGATAATCAAATTGTGATCTACACACACGATGGAATATTATGCAGCGGCAAAAAGAAATGAAGTCATGAAGCATATGACAATGGGGTGAATCTGGAGGACATTGTGGGGAGTGAAGCAAGCCAGACCCAAAAGGACAGAAAAGAACATTCTGCCATATTTCAACACATTTCAAAATTACACTTCAAAACATAAGATAGAAGGATGGATAGATGTATGATAAAATAAATATAGAAAAACCGTAATGGTAGAATCTGGTGATGGATATACTTGATTCTGGAAAACTTGTTCACTGTACAAGTTTTTCAACTTTCCTCTCTGCTTGAACATTTTTATAATAAAATGTTGGGGACACCATAATCTAAAAATAACAAGTTATCAGTCACAGAAGAAGTAATAAAAAATAGGCAATGTTTAAAGCTAATTGACTGTAAGATACAATATACGAAAACTTGTTGAATGAACAGAAATGGTTCATGGAAGGAAATTGAAAGCTCTGAATGCTTAGAGGAATAGTAACAATGATTAAAAATGAATGAGCTAAGGCTGCAAGGCCAAACGCTTGAAAACATACTATCTGGACATTGTGCTGGGAAAATATAACTGGCTCAAGGAATAGAAAACCGGGACAGATTTACATATTTTAAAGAAATGGAATCTGTAGTTAAAAATCTACCCTCTCCCATATGGAATCCACTTAGGCCAGGCAGTGTTACTAAGTGTTCAAGAACAGATGCCTAATCTTATACCAACTCTGCCAGAGAATCGCAAAATAGAGAGTGCTCGCTCAACTCACTTTAGAAGGCATCCTGTCATTTCACCATGAGCACAGTGGTGTGTATCTCTAAGCGAGGATTCTTCCTCTGGAATGACACAACCATAATGCCATTTACCCAGCTGAACTAGGAACCCTGGCTGCTCTGTCACCACCGTTCCCATTTCCCCAATTGTTGCAGAAATGTCCTTTGACGCTTGGTTGGTTTGGATCAGGACCCAACAAGGTCCGCACATCGCGTCGGGCTGTTATGTCCCTTAGGTCTCTTTCGCTTTGTCATGGCTCCCCTTTCCTCTTCCCCCTCCCCCACCCCTTGCCTTTTATCTGTTGACGCCCCTAAGCCACTTGTCCTCCAGTGGTTCCCACCGTCAGGCACTGGCTGATTGCATCCCGTGGTGTCTCTTGTGTTTCCTGTCAACTGGTAGTGGGAGCAACAGCCTGATCACATCAGGGTCGATGATTTTGGTTAAGACGAGTCCCCAGGCAGTGCCGTGCAGGGCCTACCCCGCCACACCAGGGGGCACGTCGCGTGGGGGTGCCCACTCTCAGTGAGGTTCAGATGAACCAGTAGCTTCAGCTGGTGTTGGCCTGGTCCATCCTTTCTGAGGTGCCCCACCCGCCTGTCTCCCAAGGGTTTCCCAGTCCTGGATGACGCCTGCCTAAAACCAGCAGAGGCAAGGCTATGACCTTCACAGTGGCTCAACCCAGAACCCGTCAATTATTGAAAGAGAAATATACACCATGATTTCTCACTGATCTTTCCAGACAATTTTAAGATCACTCAAATTCAGTGATTTTATGTTTGTACGTTTTCTCCCGAGGTCGAACATCTCGGTTGTAATGACATTAACTAACTACATTTTTGTTGTGTCCCGTTGTAGGTACTGTGTGCCTGTACACGGACATATGTCTATCTGCATATGAACATGCATGTACAGCTGTCTCAAAGTAGCAGCACCATTATGGCTTCTGAATACGGGTCAAGGTTTCTCTGCAGTTCTCTCTAGTCAGTATCCACTAATGAAGTATCGGCCAAATATTCTATTTCAAAGTCACTTGGAATCAGTTTTGTTTGTGTGGTTAAGACAAGAACTAGTTAAACAAATTCACTGGCTCTATTTTTTCTTCACCCTTTAGAAACTGCTTGCTTTCAGTATGATTTGTTTTAAAGCACACATGGTATACTAACTATGTAAACTATAAAACAAGGTACGTTCAGAGAAATCCAATTCCATGCCCATTCTTGTCGCCGTTTTCTTCTCCCCCCTGTTGGGAACGAGGCCATTTGGTTTTGTTTTAGCCTTCCGTCGGTGTTTCAGTACAAGCATGGCCCGTGTATGCTCATCTCCCCCTTCTTATAAAGTTGTAGGTGCTGACACACTGGTGTGCACCTTGCTTTATTTCCACTTGGCACTATGTCCCGGAGATCGCCCCAGAGGAGCATTCATCAGTCTTCTTCATTCCCTTTTACAGCTCAGTTTTGGGAACACGCTCAACCATCTACTCACAGACATTGGGGCTGTTTCCAGTCTTTTGCTATCACAAATAATGCTGCGAAGAGTAACCTCGTGCATACATCATTTTGTCACTTTTTTCCGGTATATTTTTGTGCTAGGTTCTTAGAAGTGGGGTTGCTGATTCAAGGGTAAATATGCATGTACTTTAGCAGATATTGCCAAACTCTCTTCCATGGGTGTTTTGTTGTTTTGTTTTTGCCTTCCCTCAAGTGGGTTTGAAAGTTCCTCTTTCTCCACAATCTTGCCAGCACAGTCGATAGTGAAACATTTGGATTTTTGACACTCCAGGAGGTGAGTAGTGGTATCTCAAAGCATTTTGGATTTGGATTTCCCTTCTGAATGAGATTGATCACTTTTTCATATGTTTGCACGTCTTTCTCTGAAGCCATTTACTTTTTTAAAATTTAACTTTTAATTTACTTCTCTCCCCTTCCCCGACACCCCCCCCAGTTGTCTGCTGTGTCCATTCACTGTGTGTTCTTCTGTATCCCCTTGTATTCTTGTCAGCAGCACCTGGTATCTGAGTCACATTCTGTCGCGTCATCTTGTTGCACCTGAAACTGTTTGTATCTCTCGCCTGTTTTTCTCTTTTTTCTTTTCACTGTTCAGAAGCTTTTCTATTTTTGCGATATTGCCTCTTTGGCTGTGATGCCCTAGCAAAGTATTTTCCCAGTTGGTCATTCCTCTTTTCGTTTTTGCTTACCGAAAGGTGTTTTGATATCCAAACTGTTTTCGTGATTGCAAAAGGATCGATACTTTATTTTATCCAGTCCGTTATTTTTACGTTGATGAAACTCAAAAGCTCATCTGAAATAATGTAATGAAAAGGCAGCCCTGGGCATTCCGAGGAAAGGAGAGTAGAGCCTGGACAATAGCTCCATGCCTGAACAGCAGCACTAATTTTCAAACAGATGGTGGTGACAGCGTTGCACTGTGCTCTCCGCACGGAAAGTTCCAAGGCACTTACGGTTGGATGGGCACTGGATGACTTTTGCCACACTGAGGAAATGTCATTACATGAGGGCAAATTGCGGAAAGCAAAACCCTGCCAGGAGGGGCATCAGCAGCTCAGCCGGATGCTTCTTTCCCCCTCTCCGTACGCTCTGAAAAGGGGAAGACATGGCAGAGGCAGACACTGCCCCTCCCTGAACAATAAGAAGGAGCATCTCAAGAATCGTCGTGCACTCAGGAGACCTTCCCTTCTTTCTTTCCTTTGTTCTGAACATCACAGCAGAGTGACGGAGAAGGTCCTACCCTTTCCACGGAACACGCTGCAAAGAAATGGGGAGAAATGGGAAGATGATAAGGTTGATCTGCTGGAGAAACTTCGAGAAAGTATATTTGTGCATCTACAGCTAACAAAACCCTGATATAAAAAACAGAATGCTGCTGTGAAGGAAGAAATCGCAAGAAGCAGAAGGAACAGGGAGGACAAATGATGTTGAAAACGACAGGGAGGCTGAGGAGAAGGATGCGAAAGGTGTTGATTTGGTTGGGGGAAAAGGTTGTTTTTTCTTGTTTCTAAAGCACTTAAATCCCCATTACAAACCTCACGCCTTTTAAAGAACCACTAAGCAGAAGCTCGGGACCCGAGGGGTTAGATCTGAAGCGTTGCGATCCTCGGCTGTCCTCCTGTTTCTCTATCAGACAGTCTTGTCCTTACATTTTCGATGCCAATGGCTGTGCCTGGGGCCGCCTGGGGGCTGTATCCTGGCCAGGAAAAGTCCAGGAGCTTCCTCGTGGCCTTGGCGGTGGCGGATGGTGTGGCCTCGAGGCCCTGGAGGCAGCCGCAGTGAACTACCTGTTCTGTCCACTAAACATCACCCTGTGTTTGCAAATTCTCAGAACTGTTCTCTGGACTTATGTGAACACTTCAGTAACTGACCATGGAAAGGGAGAGGTGAGGTGCTGGCATGATCGTATTCAAACCTATCAGTGGAAATTTAAAAATCAGCCCAGAAACTGACTCACGTATATATGGGCATTTATCATATGATAAAGTTGGTGTTGAAAATTTATAGGCGGCGGACTTGGCCCAGTGGTCAGGGCGTCCGTCTACCACATGGGAGGTCCATGGTTCAAACCCCGGGCCTCCTTGACCCGTGTGGAGCTGGCCCATGCGCAGTGCTGATGCGCGCAAGGAGTGCCGTGCCACGCAGGGGAGTCCCCCGCGTAGGGGAGCCCCACGCGCAAGGAGTGCGCCCCGTAAGGAGAGCCGCCCAGCGCGAAAAAAGTGCAGCCTGCCCAGGAATGGCGCCGCACACACGGAGAGCTGACACTGCAAGATGACGCAAAAAAAAGAATCACAGATTCCCGTGCCGCTGACAACAACAGAAGTGGACAAAGAAGACGCAGCAAATAGACACAGAGAACAGACAACCGGGGTGGGGGGGGAGGGGAGAGAAATAAATAAATAAATCTTTAAAAAAAAAGAAAATTTATACAAGATAAATGAAGCACAGAGTTGGGTAACCAATTGTTACAAACTCACTCCTTCCACCAAACTCTAAGGATGCAGGTTCTAATGCAAACCCCCACCCGCCCCCCTCCGGGCCACTGCCCCACCACCTCAGCCCTGCTCTTTCCAGGGCATGTCGGGAAGGCCTGGAGACTAGGCAAACACAGAAGGAACGTACTGAAGGAAGATTCATGGTGATATTTAAAGAACCTTGATTTGGAGGAGGCCTCTCCAAGCATGGGCGGGGGGCAGTGAGGAGGGCACCTGAACCTGTAAAGGAACAATGGACAGGTGTACTACACAACAACTAAAAGTGTCATGTATTTTAAAGTATTAGAAAGGTCAGCGCAAACCAACACAGGGGAGCCTCTGTGGCTCAGGGGTTGAGCACCGGCTTCCTACATACGGGGTCCTTCTCTGGCCCTAGTACTCAAGATGGAACAAAACAAAATGAAAAAACCCACAACGCACTGTCATATCACACAACAGAAGATATCTGAGAAAAATACAAAAACAAATTTAAGAAACAGAAAATATCAAGTGTTGGAGAGAAATTGGAGCTCCTAGCCACAGCTAGCTGGAATGTAAAATGGCGCGGCTGCTGTGGGAAACAGAAGGTTAACCATACCAGGACCATTTGAGCCGACAAGTTCACTCCTAGGTACATAACCAGAAGCCGGGACAAGGATTCCAGCAGGTACTGGTACACCAATATCCATAGCAGCATTAGCCGCCACGGCCGAAAGGTGGAAATAATCCAGCTGTCATCAAGAGATGAGCGGCTCAGCATCGCGGTACACACACAGAGCACTGTTTAGCCGTAATGAGGGATGAAGCAGTGAGACACGGCACCGCGTGGATGACCGGGGCAACACCCTGGTAAGTGGGAGAAGCCAGACACAAAGCTCACGTAGTATTTGACTTCGGTCATCGGAAATCTCCACGAGAGGCCAAGCCCTGGAGATGGAGCTGGGCAAGGGGAGAACGGGGGGCACCTGCTGAGTGGGGTGTCCCTGCAGGGCCATGAGAGGTTTTGGAACTAGCCAGAGGCGGTGCATGACATTGGAAATGCACGTAGTGCCCCTGAATGGTACACTTTAAGGCGGATACAACGGTGAAGGTTCCCGGAGCCACCTAATGAGAAGACAAGCAGACACATTGAACACACAGTGAATGGACACAGAGCATAGACAACAGGGGGGATGTGGCGGGGAGAAATAAATAAAAGAAATCTTTGAGAAAATAAATACTCATCATTGGGACTTGGCAGTACCATTCGTTAAGATCCTCAGTGTTTCCTTATCTCCAAAAGAAGTGGTGGGCAAAGGTGATTACCCAGGTCCCTTGCTTTATCATGACGCTACGATTGGGTCTCTCCTATGTATAGACAAGATGTTTCATTTGAACTCACAGCATATACTTTAAAATGTGTATTTTCACTAGTGTATATTTAGGTTTTTTTTTTTTTCAGGTCCGTGTAGACATTTTTTTTTTTAATTTTTAAAAAACTTTTTCTCTTTTATTTTATTTATTTCTCTCCCCTCCTCCCCCCCACTCCGGTTGTCCGTTCTCTGTGTCTATTTGCTGTGTCTTCTTTGTCCACTTCTGTTGTCAGCGGCACGGGAATCTGTGTTTCTTTTTGTTGCATCATCTTGTGTCAGCTTTCCATGTGTGCGGCGCCATTCCTGGGCAGGCTGCACTTTCTTTCGCGCTGGGCGGCTCTCCTTACGGGGCGCACTCCTTGCGCGTGGGGCTCCCCTACGCGGGGGACACCCCTGCGTGGCAGGGCACTCCTTGCGCGCATCAGCACTGCGCATGGGCCAGCTCCACAGGGGCCAAGGAGGCCCGGGGTTTGAACCTTGGACCTCCCATGTGGTAGACGGACGCCCTAACCGCTGGGCCAAGTCTGCTTCCCCGTTTAGACATTTTAAACTTGAGCTGTCTATTTTACAACCAAGTGGAAATATCTGGTTGGCAGTTGAATATAGGCATCTGGAGTTCTGGAAAGAGGTCTGGGTAGAAATAGAACTTTGGGGGAATATCAGTAATTACAGATATACAGCCGCGGGCTTGCTTTCAAGCCGCAGTCCTGGAAGAGCTCCCCAAGGAGGCAGTCAGACACGTCCTCTGCAGAGACACAGACAGAGAGCGGCCCTCACCCTCCTGCCCTCCTGCCCAGGCACGGTGACAGCCCACCCCCTCGGCTATTTGTATTCCCAACCACCTATTTATTTAAGTTAACGCCACATCGCTCTTTCCATCTGTAAATATGGGTCCCTCCGGGGATGCTGCCAACCCCACTCCCATTCAGCCCTGGGCCCTCAGCCTGTGCTCAACGGGGAGGCAGAGCGACCCTGCAAAGCTGTGGGGCAGGTCACGTCCCCCTCTGCTCACCCCCCTCCAGGGCTTCAGTTGCTCCCAGGACTCCTTAAAGTCTGGCAGCTCCTTCCTGTGTCAGTTGCATCTCCCTCCACGGGCACCTCCCTGCCTACCTCTGACACCCACACCTGTAAAAGGAGGGTGAAGGTGGGGCTGGGACAGACCTGGATCGTTCTGGGTCGAGGAAATGGAACTTGGCGAGACGTGATGAAGGAGTGAGTGTGTCCAGCTACTCTGTGCAGGAAGGCACTGCTCTAGGAGCTGGGGTACAATGAGGGGGGGGGAGGCGCGCAGGTGGGGAGGTGGGTACCCTTGTCGATTGGGTGTCCAAGATGGCCTCACTGAGAGGGTGGTGTCTGAGCAGGACCTGGAGGTCTGGGAGTGAGCCAGGTGGAAACCTGGGGGAAGAGAGCGCCTGACTGCCAACAGCCAGTGCAAAGGCCCTGAGGCAGGAGCGGGCCTGCCGTGCTTCAGAAAAGGACTAGAAGCCCAGTGTGGCTGGATCAGAGGGAGAAGGGGCAGAATGGGAGGAGAGATGCCAGAGGGGAAACAGGCCGCCTCACGTCAGGCTTCGTCAACCACTGTAAGGGCTTTGGCTGAGTCTGAGTGAGCGGGGAGCCCACTGGAGGGTTTTGAACACAGTGACGTGCCCTGGCTTACATTTTAAAGTGGTCTAGCAGCTCCAGTCGTCCATCTGTGGGGCCAAGGAGGTAGACTGATTCTGAGCTTTGCTGGGTGAGGGAGGGAGGAGCAGACTGAAGTCTGGTCCTCCAAGGACCCGACCCCACAACTCTGGGCCAATTTGGGCAGCTCTATCTGAAGGGGCTAGCTCCAGCGCCCCTCCTGGCCTTTCCTCCAGCAACCCCTCTGTAGTCCTTCCCTCCTTTGGTTCTCAACCACAAGACTCACTTGTCTGCTTTTTCCCCATACTTTGCCTGGATTGCTACTCAGCGAGGAGCCAATCCCTTAGCAAAAAAAAAAAAAAAAATGTTTCTATGTTTCTCCTTTGTTGAAAGGAGGTCTGTGTCCTCAGACCACACTAGCAGGCTAACAGAAATAAATCTAATGGTTCATCATTTTAATAATGGTTAAGACTTTCCTAATAAAATAAAACAAATATATCCAAATTGGTTTAAATCAAGGGGAAACTATGGGTCTGTGTAACAGAAAGGTCCAGAGGTAGTTTCTAGCTTCAGAAATAGCTGGATCCAGGACTTGTATCTCAGATTTGCCTTCTTGGTCAGCTCCCCCTCAATCCAGTACCGGTCTGCCGCCCTCCAGCCCCTAAAAGCACCCCTGGGTTGGACGGGCTGGCTGCAGCCAGAGGAAAGCGTCACTCCTAGCGCTGGAATCAGAGTGAAGACAACGCCACTGGAATAACAATGGTTGAGAGGAAGCAAAGGGGTCATTTTCTAAGGGCAAATGAGGATGCCCTCGGGAGAACGGGGGACAGGTGGTGGCTGAAAAAAACCAACAGGCATCCTCTACAGTAGTGCAGACAATTCGACAAACTCAAAATCCATTTCCAGTATTTTAAAAGATAAGTCTAAGAGGTGATTATTCCTTAACCTCATAGAGCAGACTATTGTATTCCCAAGTGAAAATATTTATGTTTCCATCAAAAGTAACACAAACTTGATGAAAACGTGGAAATCTGGGATGTAAAAAATTTCAAGTTCCTTTTTTTTTTTTTAAAGATTTATTTTTATTTATTTTTTAATTCCCCTCCCCTCCCCCCGGTTGTCTGTTTTCTGTGTCTTTTTGCTGCGTCTTGTTTCTTTGTCCGCTTCTGTTGTCGTCAGCGGCACGGGAAGTGTGGGCGGCGCCATTCCTCGGCAGGCTGCTCCCTCCTTCACGCTGGGCGGCTCTCCTCACGGGCGCACTCCTTGCGCGTGGGGCTCCCCTACGCGGGGGACACCCCTGCGTGGCAGGGCACTCCTTGCGCGCATCAGCACTGCGCATGGGCCAGCTCCACGTGGGTCAAGGAGGCCCGGGGTTTGAACCGCGTACCTCCCATGTGGTAGATGGACGCCCTAACCACTGGGCCAAAGTCCGTTCCCCTAAAGTTCCTTTCCAGAATGCTATTGTCCAGAGAGAACCATTCTGACAGTGGAGATGGCTCATTCCAAGTAGTTAATATGCATATTTCCACATGTTCACATGCAAAACCAGGAATGTTCCACAAGCAGAGTTGTGCAACTTGTTTTAATCTCTTTATTAGTACCCAGCTATCTAATTTGTCTTTTTTTTCTTCTGCATACTATTCCACCAGATTGACAATACTGCAATTTACTGAAGCTTTACCCAGTTGGTATACATTTACATGCTTTCCAATTTTCAATTATGATAAAGGATGCTGAAATTAACATCCTGGTCGATACAGCCCTATTTGCATGTTTAAGAGTTTCCCTGTGATAAATTCTCATGTGGATCAAAAGGCTTGTATACCTTGCATTTTAATAGATAATGCCAACTTAATGGCTATAGGATTCCTTCTTTGCAACTACAACCTTGCCATCTATCTGAGATTGTCAACTAATTAAATTAATCCTACTCTAAAAGGTGCTCTGGTCCCACTGGAAAAACTCTAAAATCAAGACTTGAAAGGATCAAAGTGTTTCAAAGGACTTTAACAGCATCCCAGAGCAAAGCTCAATAATTTATTTCTCCAACATCCACGGGAACATGCAGGAGGCCTGGCATCCAGTCCAAAATTACCCAGCAAGCAGGGAGACAGGAAACCCCAATCCCTAATGAAGGCAGAAACGAATCGATAAAACACATGCTGACTGGAAAGGAAGAAGTAAACCCGCCTGCATTGGTGGACATGATTGTGTATGTAGAAAAGCCCACTGGATTTATAGAAGAGCTGCTTAGAACTAAGTCATGTGCGTTTAGCAAGGTGGCGAATACTAGATATTTTAGAGGGAGCTAACTTCCCACTCTTCCAAACACTTAACCAATTGTCCCAGCATTTTTCATTTTTTTTAAAAGCACAACATGGTTTTTTTTTCTCTTTTTACAACATGGTTTTTGTTTTTTTAAAGATTTTTAAAAATTTATTTCTGTCCCCTTCCCCTCTCCCCCCGACCCCATTGTCTGCTCTCGTGTCCACTTGCATTCTCGGCAGCACTGGGAACCTGTGTCTTTTTCTTGTGTCACCTTGCTGCATCAGGTCTCCGTGTGTGCAGAACCAGTTCTGGGCTGGCTGCGCTTTTTTCGCAAGGGGTGGTGTTCCTTGTGGGATGCGCTCCTTTCACGTGGGGCTCCCCTACGCGGGGACACCCCTGCGTGGCATGGTACTCCTTCAGTGCAGCAGCACTGCACAAGAGCCAGCTCACCACATGGGCCAGGAGGCCCTGGGTTTGAACCCTGGACTTCCTATATGGTAGGCAGATGCTCTATCAGTTGAGCCATGTCCACTTCCCTTCTTCACTCATCTGAAATAAGTGTGGTCTGTAAGCCACAAAACTCCTATCTCAGTGTTTCTAGTGTTATACCTCTACTATATAAATGCAGGTATAAGATTAAGAAAGTATTCCATAGAGTATGGATTAGAGTGGACTTACTGATAAATCTATTCATGAACTATTGTGATTAGTAATTGAAGAAAATGTGGCATTGGTGTGGAGAAAGTGGCCATGGTGGCTGCTGGGGGTAGGGAATGGGAGAAAGAGATGAGATGTGGAGGCGTTTTTGGGACTTGGAGTTGTTCTGGGTGGTGCTGCAGGGACAGTTACCGGACATTTTATGTCCTCCCATGGCCCACTGGGTGGAACGTGGGAGAGTGTGGGCTATGGTGTGGACCATTGACCATGAGGTGCAGCGGTGCTCAGAGATGTATTCACCAAATGCAATGAATGTCTCATGATAATGGAGGAGATTGTTGCTATGGGGGGAGGAGGGGGGTGAGGGGGGTGGGGGGTATATGGGGACCTCATAATTTTTTTAATGTAACACTAAAAAAATAAAGACAAAAAAAAAAGAGAAAGTATTCCAAACTGTTGACTGTAGTTAAAGCTGAACAACAGCTTTCCTCAACTGTCTTTAGTTACCTGGTACTACCTGCAGTTACGAATCCCAGGACCTCCCCCATCCAACCCGAACACAAGGACAAGGATATCTAGAGGCGCCAGAGCTGAAAAGAAACTCAAACAGGAAACAGGAGGAGGTTTTTATTTTCTGAAGTTAACATTTAGGTAGCAAATAAATCAAGTGGGTTATGAGCCCCCAACAATATAGGCAAAAATAGGAGGACTCAATAAGGCGGCAGCTCCTCTGGGAACCAATGCCTAGGGAAGGATGCCAAGGTAGGCCTCAGCCCCCTTTGCTGGACTGATGTTTAGCAAAAATTGGAGGCATAAAGCGCTGCATGGTGCATACCACCAGGAAAAGCCGGTCGAGGCAGGAGATGATGGAAGTCCGGAGTTGTTCAGGATCTCCGGCACTCAGTCGGCTAAAAGTGAGGGAAAAAGAAAATCAAGTTATCTGCCCCCACTCAAGTTAAGCCCTGCGCACAACTCTCCCTACATCGCCTTAACCCTTTCTTGTCTGCACTACAGCACCCCATTCCTGCTTCCCTTGGGCTAAGACTGGTCACAGTAAGCTGCCACCACCCTGGCCCTTTCTAGAACTGACACAGCCAGGACACTGCCGGTCACTGTGAGCGCCTTCTGAACTGGCCCCCGGAGTTGGGTATTTGGGGTCAGGAACCGGCGGGCGATCTCTGCCTCCATGGGGGATGGGAAAGGCACGGTGAGGGTGCTGGTGGAGATATGGTTAAGGCACCATCCACTACTGACTGCCTGTGCCTTAGCCTCCTTGTCACCCCGAGGCCCGCTTGCCCGCTCATCCTGTTCCTCTGGCCACCCTGAACCTCACCGGCCCTCCCCACTGGCTCTCCTTAGACCCTTTCCCTTTCCCTCGGCTCTCGCCCTCACCTCTAACCACTTCCCCCTCGCCTGTCCCCGTTTCCCATCCCCTACCCCCTCCAACCGCCCCAGCGAGTCCTCGGTCCTCCCTCTAGGCCGGCCTCGACCTGTGCCCTATCCCCTGCCACCTGCCACTTCCTCAGATAGGATACAACTGGAGTAGTCGGCCTCCAGCACCTCCGGCCGCTGGTGCTGCATCTCCACCCGGTCCTGGTGTGTGTGGGACTCTCTCGAGCGGGGGAGCGCCGCCGGCTGCGGCCGCCGCTTCTCCCCCAACGCCTGGGTCGTCGGGGCCATCGAGGCCCTCGAAGCCGCCGAGGGGACCAGGGCCGCCGGGGCCACCAGGCCCATCCTGGCCGCCGGGGGCACCGGGACCACCCTGGCCGCCCTGGCCACCCTGGACGTCCTGGCCACCTGCGCCGCCCACGACACCGCCTCCGCCTTCGTCTTGGTCCTGCATGGCTGCGGCTCTCCTTCCTTCCGCTTCCGAGCCCATTCACAGCGCCTGCGCCCTCTCTTCCCGCGGACTGCGCGGGCCACCCGAGGCACCGCCCCTTAGCCCGCAACGCCCCGCGGGCTCTCAGTGCGCATGCGCACACAGATTCCGAATGCGGCTGCGAGGCACGTGACCCGTTCCTATAAAGGGACCCTACTGTGACGGTTGGGATGACCAGCCCTCACGAGCTCCGCCCCTTAGCAGCGAGCTCCACCCCTTAGCAACGAGCTCCACCCCTGTGCGCCTGCGCAAACAGGTCCCCGGCAGGCGCAGGGCACGAGACGGCTTCCCGCCAAACGGTCTTGCTCAGGGCGGGGAGGGATGCTGCAGCGCGGAGCTCCCCCACGGGCCTGGGGCTGGGGCTCGGCCTGGCGCGCCCAGGGCTTCGGGAGGCGCGGTGGCCCTGGGGCCGGCCTGGCTGGAGGGGGTTGCGTCAAGTCCCTTCCTGGCAGAGGGGCAAGCAGATTTTTTTCTTTTGGGTTTTTTGTTGTTTTACCAAAAATTGAGAATAGAGTGAGCTTTCTGCTTGCATATGTCAAGGAAGAGAAAACAGCCCACACTCTCCCTCTCCTGACCCCTTCCCTCCCTCTTGGGGCCCTTGTCCCTCCTCTGCCCCAGCCACGGAGTGTGAATTCCTAGATCTCACTTTTCATAGGCAAGAGCTGCCAGCTGTCCAGTGAGCGAGTCAGCATGTGGGTGTCCGTGTCATCCCGGAAGGAAAAGTGCCAGGGTGGGGTCCTCGGGGGGTATCACCTGCCCCCCCCATGCCCACAAGCCTGTGGGGTGCGAGGCTGCAGTATTGTGCCTTGGGGTGACACCCAGGCCTCCACAGCCTGCTCCCTGGGCTGCCGTGGGCAGGGATCTTAGGTGGGCACCGCCCAGCTCCAAGCTGAAGGCTGGTGCACTTGGACAGCGAAGTCTTCCGTGTGGCCGCTTTAGCCCGCGTCTGTCACGTCACACCCCGAGACAGCCGAGTGGACCCTAGAAAGGCTCCCCCACCCGTGACCTGGGCTGGGGGAGGTGCTGGGGGAGGAGGGGCCCTGCGGGGCACCATCACTGTGCTGTAGAAGCCACTGCAAACATAGCAATAAAAACGTCATTTTCCAAAGCTGCCTTGGCCTTCTCGTGCTGCTTCTCTGGGGGGTGGTGGGTGGGTGGGTCTTGCCCCCAATGCCCCCATGTCCAGCTGGTTTACAAGTATTTGTTTTGCGGGCCTCTGCCCGGCGCTGTTCTAGGACCTGGGAGTAGAGCAAGGAAGGAAGCCCCCGAGAGCCTTGCCCCTGGAGCTCACCGCCTTGGGGGCTGAGTGCTCCCCGAGTGTGCAGAAGAGGAACGAATGAGCCGCGGAGGGTGGGTGCAGGGTGGGTGTGAAGTCGTGAGGGCTGCAAGGCTGCAGAGGCTGCCGGGAGGAGGCTTCACCGAGGAGCTGAAGGAGTGGGCCAGGCACTTCCCACGGAAGAGGCTCGGGCAAGAACCCAGGGGAAGGTGGTGGCTGCTTGGCCCGGCCGCTGTGATGGTGGCGACCGGGAGGCTTCAGACCAGGGATCTATTTTGAAGGCCAGGCCAGGAGGAGCCGTGGATGAACAGGATGTGGGATTGAGAGATGAGGCGGGGATGACGCCGAGATATTTGACCTGCCCAGCGGGAGGGATGGATGCAATTAGACAGACGGACACAGTTGATGTTTTTCTTTTCTTTCCATCCATTCTGTTTTTGTCTTCAGCCAACATCTCAGCAGATCGTGCTTCTTGAACGTGATGGGGTGACCCAAGCCTTCATTCAGACAGTGTCCGCGTCCTTGCTGGGCCTTCCCATAAAGGGCTGCAGTAATCTTCCACTAAAATATAAGACTGTGCATAGCAGTACTAGGAGGCACACCCGAAAGTTCTGTGGGTCTCAGATGTACTTCTCCCGGACCCCCACTGTGTAGCAGAAGTTAATCATCAGGATCAGTCACCCCATCCAGCACACCTCCTTTTACTTGTTCTGGTTCAATAGCACAAGGAAGTCTAAAAGTCAGGTAAAATCTCAAACCTAGTTCAGTAGAGCCTTTTCTGTGAGAGACTGTGACGGCGAACAAAACACTTAAGTTCACAGATGGGCTTGCAGGCAGAGCCATGGCATTTGAATGGGGTTGGTCCATATACAGAAAGAGTGTTTATTTGAGAAACATTTGTTACCCCTTGCACAATGGAAAGGCTTCAAGATAATCAATCCTCCACCACGGAGCCAGCTGTTCCTCCCGAGGAAAGATAGTATAAACGGGGGAGGCCAACTGCCAGGTGCAAGAGGAGATCCACTTGGCAAGAGCCCGAGGCCTCCAGCCAAGAGCCATGTGGTTGAGCTTGCTCAGGAGTGGATATTCCCACTCCAGACAAGCCGTCTCAGAACTGTGATCCTGGCAACAATTTCACTGCAGCCTCAGGCGAGAGCTGCTGAGCCAGAACCACCCAGGGAGGCTACTCCCAGAAACAAAAAGTGTTTGGTGCTTTAAGCTGCTAAATTTAGGGGGGTAATTGTTATGCAGTAATTTATAACACAAACAGGCATGTTTGTGCTAGCCAGTACTATTCACAATGGCCAAATGTGGGAAACAGCCCCAGTACTTAAGCTGTGGTGTCCTAAGGCAGGACAGCGGTTACCCTTGGGTGGAGGAAATGCCGGGGAGGGGGCCTGGGGGTGCCCCTGGGGGTCTACTTGTGTTGTACTCCTTGGTCAGTGTGCTGGTCACATGAGTATCTTCATTTTATTCAAATTCATCGAGTGGCACACTGAAGATATGGGCAGTGTGCTGTAGGTTATTCGTAAACTGGAAATGGCACTTGAATGATGAGGGGAGCACACTCGGGCCAGAGAGCACGGCGAGGGAAAACGGCTTCCGAGCACTTGGCTGACGGGGATGGAGGACTCATTTGCCTGGTACTTCATGGGCGGTGGCCGCACGCTGCGAGCCACCCCCGGTGGTGTCAGCATCGGCAGAAGCGTGCCATGACGTAGTGTCATACTCCCAGCGCTCTCGGTCCTCTTCAGTGCAAGTAGCGGGTTATGTGGAGAGGGTTATCCCTGCATCTTGAGGGGCTCTGTGGGTGGGTGGCCTTCATCTCCGTCTCTCTCCACGGCTGCCGCCTTTCTTTTAGGCTGTGAGGAGAGGAGCTACGGGAACTTCTCTCTGAGCCTCCACCACGGCAGTCCTGATTTCAGCCACTGCTTTCCGCCTCTCGAGTGCTGTCTGGACTGCAGACCGGGTAGGGCCTTAGCGATTGCCCGCCTATTTCGGTCCTATTTCAGACCGGATCCCGCGCAAGCTGGTGGTGCTCTTAGTGTAGATGTTTCTGAGGTTGACCCCTTTCTCCTGACCAGAAACCTCCCTGCTCCCTGAACTGAGCTGTTGATAGAGGTTCCTATTTCCTGGAACCAAAAGCGCTTTGATGAGGAGAGACAGAGCGAGCACGGGACCCCTGTGTGGCTCTCCAGCCAGTCCCATCTCAAAAGGGACAGGGTTTTCATGTAAGAACGGGGTGGGGTCATGTCTGGAAGCATCCTTGGGAAGCAAGGAGGTGCAGGAGGTCAGGAGAGGCATCTTTCCTGGAGGGCCAGTCGTGTCCTCAGGGAACAACCAGGTGCAGTCAAGGTCAGAGAAAGATAAAGCTGAGAGAAGGGGCTGAGGTGGGCAATGGAAAGGGGGCAGCAGGGATTTCTAGAAGTAAGTGAATTCCCTCTGCTTCCACCCAAGCTGCGGAGTGGAGAACGCCAGAGGGAAAGAGGGTCACGAAGACCTTCCTGGGGCCCGAGCAGGGTGCGTGAGGAAGCGTGGAGCTCCTCAGCCCTGCGGGCTCAGTCCCAGCGGGGGCGTTAGGCAAGGCCTGTGGTAGAAGAAATTCCAACGGCAGATGGACGGGGTCCTAAGGGGTCCTTCCAACCCCAAGCCCCTCCGGTTCCACGACAGTTCCTGAAGAGTCACCTTCAGCTCCGTCTTCTCCAATAAGTAGAATGACAGTCCAACGTGGAGCACGAGTGTGCTGCCCGGGGGCTGGAGAGGCCCAGACCACACGTCCAGCAGGTGCCCAGACAGGGCGCGGCGCCCACCGTGCTCGCCACCACCCAGGGCCCCGCGCTCAGCAGGCCGCTTCCCGAGCATCACGGCTGTGCCCCCGCACCCGGGCAAAGGCGATGGCGCGGCTGGCTCATGGGCCCTGAGGTCGAAAGCGCAGGCGGCTCATGTTGGTTACCGCGAGGGAGCACCTGCCAGGGGGCCTGGAGGGCACTGGCCAGGCCAGAGCTGGCACAGGAGCGTCCACAACCCTGGAGGGACTCCATGCGCTGCCTCTGGAGGGCGGCCCTGCTTCCCTGCGAGGTGCTTGGCATCTAATCACCACTGGCCTGAAGCGGGGAACTGGCCCGGGTCCTGGGCCCCCAGCTCCCCGGACACTCAGTGATCACCCGAGGCCTCGCTTGCTGAGGGTCCCAGAACCTCCTCCCCCATCAGGCGCGTGGCTTGCGGCGTCCAGCAAGGGTTATGTTTATCATGAGGTTTATCATGAAGCCACTGTCTTCCCTGGGGTGCACCAGGGTCCCCGAGGGCCAGGAAAAAGAGAGGAGGTCCCCCGAGGCGGGGCTGAGCAGAGAAGAAGGGCCTTCTCCTGCTGCTGCCTTCACTGAACGCCCCCACGGGGCCGCTCGCGGGGCAGCGGGGCAGCGAGGAGGGCTGCGGGCCAGGTGCGAGCAGCCAGACAGGTGAGGCCCTGTGCTGCACAGAGGCTAGAGCTGGCCTCGCCCGGGCCAGTCAGCCCTGTCTGCCAAGCCCTGGGGAGGGCTGCACCTCTGCACTGGCCACTGCGCATCGCCCCTGTGTCCCAGGTACATCTGCCTCCAGAACCCAGGACCCAGCGGCCAGGCTGGCCTCGCTGCAAGCACCGCGGCCAGGGCCTAGAGCGGCGTGGCTGGAGTTGGTATCTCAAGGAGCAAAATCCCCAGACAGCCTGAGATTGGGGCTGCGGTGCCCTCCAGCCCGGCCTTGGCACTTCCCACCGGCAAGGCAGCTGTGACCTCGTCGGCGCGGACAGGAGCAGCCTGTGGAAGTGAGCAGTAGGCAGCTCGCCCAGGGCAGGGCGTGCACCGAGGTGCCAGGGCAGCCGATGCCTATGACCCTTTTCCTGGTGCTCAGCAGGACTCTTTCCTGATTACCAAAGGAAGCTTCCCTAGAGGAAAACCACCCAGCACTGCAGACAAGAGAAAGACAGTGAAAAGTGATACACACACACACACACACACACACACAGAGCCACAACCCCTGTCGACAGCCGGAATGTGCGTCCTGGGTATTGGCTTCTAGTCCTTGGGTGAATCATCCTATACACACCTCACACCTTGCCTTGGTCATCAGCCTTGTGACCGTCTTTCTAGCCACGGCCGCCCCACTCTGCCTCACTCCCTCAATATTCCACTGCTCGGTGTAGCCAAGCGACTCCCCAGTCCCTCTACCGTTGCTGATGAATGGCCTCTAAGTGCTGCTGCAGGGAGCATTCTTGCAAACTTAGTGCACGGTGTGAAGGGCTAATGTGAAGAAGCGGCGCTGCTGGGACAACACTTACGTGGTTTTTCAGTTGCGGGAGACATTGCACAGTGGTTTACCCACGAGGGGGCACCGACTTCATTCTCATTCACCGTGCGAGTGCTGTTTATCTTCAGTATGTTTGCCAGTGTGATAGGGGAAAGGAATCGTCACTGCTTTAATACGCAGTTCTTTGATTATCAGGTCAAACAGCTGTTCATTTCTTTACTGGGATTTTTATTTCTGCTGGAAATTGTGTGTGTCTATCAGATTTTCCACTTGGGTGTGTGCCTTTTTCTTACTGATTTGTGGCAGTTCTGGTATGTTAAGGACATGAGCGCTCTGTATATCTGCTGAGTTACAGAATGATTCCCCATATTCACTTGTATATTTTTTATGGAGCTAAACTTCACATAACATGACCTTCACCGTTGTATCCGCCTTAAAGTGTACCGTTCAGGAGCATCGCGTGCATTTCCAATGTCGTGCACCGCCTCTGTCTTGTTCCAAAACCTCTCATGGCCCTTCGGGGAAACCGCACCCCACTCAGCAGGTGTCCCCCGTTCTCCCCTTGCCCAGCTCCATCTCCAGGGCTTGGCCTCTCGTGGAGATTTCCGATGACCGAAGTCAAATACTACGTGAGCTTTGTGTCTGGCTTCTCCCACTTACCAGGGTGTTGCCCCGGTCATCCACGCGGTGCCGTGTCTCACTGCTTCATCCCTCATTACGGCTAAACAGTGCTCTGCGTGTGTACCGCGATGCTGAGCCGCTCATCTCTTGATGACAGCTGGATTATTTCCACCTTTCGGCCGTGGCGGCTAATGCTGCTATGGATATTGGTGTACCAGTACCTGCTGGAACCCTTGTCCCGGCTTCTGGTTATGTACCTAGGAGTGAACTTGTCGGCTCAGATGGTCCTGGTATGTTTAACCTTCTGAGGCCCCGGCAAACTGTTTCCCACAGCAGCCGCGCCATTTTACATTCCAGCTAGCAGTGGCTAGGAGCTCCAATTTCTCTCCAACCCTTGATATTTTCTGTTTCTTAAATTTGCTTTTGTATTTTTCTTAGATATCTTCTGTTGTGTGATATGACAGTGCGTTGTGGGTTTTTTCATTTTGTTTTGTTCCATCTTGAGTACTAGGGCCAGAGAAGGACCCCGTATGTAGGAAGCCGGTGCTCAACCCCTGAGCCGCAGAGGCTCCCCTGTGTCGGTTTGCGCTGACCTTTCTAATACTTTAAAATACATGACACTTTTAGTTGTTGTGTAGTACACCTGTCCATTGTTCCTTTACAGGTTCAGGTGCCCTCCTCACTGCCCCCCGCCCATGCTTGGAGAGGCCTCCTCCAAATCAAGGTTCTTTAAATATCACCATGAATCTTCCTTCAGTACGTACCTTCTGTGTTTGCCTAGTCTCCAGGCCTTCCCGACATGCCCTGGAAAGAGCAGGGCTGAGGTGGTGGGGCAGTGGCCCGGAGGGGGACGGGTGGGGGTTTGCATTAGAACCTGCATCCTTAGAGTTTGGTGGAAGGAGTGAGTTTGTAACAATTGGTTACCCAACTCTGTGCTTCATTTATCTTGTATAAATTTTCTTTTTTTTTAAAGATTTATTTATTTATTTCTCTCCCCTCCCCCCCCACTCCACCCCACCCCGGTTGTCTGTTCTCTGTGTCTATTTGCTGCGTCTTCTTCGTCCGCTTCTGTTGTTGTCAGCGGCACGGGAATCTGTGATTCTTTTTTTTGCGTCATCTTGCAGTGTCAGCTCTCCGTGTGTGCGGCGCCATTCCTGGGCAGGCTGCACTTTTTTCGCGCTGGGCGGCTCTCCTTACGGGGCGCACTCCTTGCGCGTGGGGCTCCCCTACGCGGGGGACTCCCCTGCGTGGCAGGGCACTCCTTGCGCGCATCAGCACTGCGCATGGGCCAGCTCCACACGGGTCAAGGAGGCCCGGGGTTTGAACCTTGGACCTCCCATGTGGTAGGCGGACGCCCTAACCACTGGGCCAAGTCCGCCGCCTATAAATTTTCAACACCAACTTTATCATATGATAAATGCCCATATATACGTGAGTCAGTTTCTGGGCTGATTTTTAAATTTCCACTGATAGGTTTGAATACGATCATGCCAGCACCTCACCTCTCCCTTTCCATGGTCAGTTACTGAAGTGTTCACATAAGTCCAGAGAACAGTTCTGAGAATTTGCAAACACAGGGTGATGTTTAGTGGACAGAACAGGTAGTTCACTGCGGCTGCCTCCAGGGCCTCGAGGCCACACCATCCGCCACCGCCAAGGCCACGAGGAAGCTCCTGGACTTTTCCTGGCCAGGATACAGCCCCCAGGCGGCCCCAGGCACAGCCATTGGCATCGAAAATGTAAGGACAAGACTGTCTGATAGAGAAACAGGAGGACAGCCGAGGATCGCAATGCTTCAGATCTAACCCCTCGGGTCCCGAGCTTCTGCTTAGTGGTTCTTTAAAAGGCGTGAGGTTTGTAATGGGGATTTAAGTGCTTTAGAAACAAGAAAAAACAACCTTTTCCCCCAACCAAATCAACACCTTTCGCATCCTTCTCCTCAGCCTCCCTGTCGTTTTCAACATCATTTGTCCTCCCTGTTCCTTCTGCTTCTTGCGATTTCTTCCTTCACAGCAGCATTCTGTTTTTTATATCAGGGTTTTGTTAGCTGTAGATGCACAAATATACTTTCTCGAAGTTTCTCCAGCAGATCAACCTTATCATCTTCCCATTTCTCCCCATTTCTTTGCAGCATGTTCCGTGGAAAGGGTAGGATCTTCTCCGTCACTCTGCTGTGATGTTCAGAACAAAGGAAAGAAAGAAGGGAAGGTCTCCTGAGTGCACGACGATTCTTGAGATGCTCCCTCTTATTGCTTAGGGAGGGGCAGTGTCTGCCTCTGCCATGTCTTCCCCTTTTCAGAGCGTACGGAGAGGGGGAATGAAGCATCCGGCTGAGCTGCTGATGCCCCTCCTGGCAGGGTTTTGCTTTCCGCAATTTTCCCTCATGTAATGACATTTCCTCAGTGTGGCAAAAGTCATCCAGTGCCCATCCAACCGTAAGTGCCTTGGAACTTTCCGTGCGGAGAGCACAGTGCAACGGTGTCACCACCATCTGTTTGAAAATTAGTGCTGCTGTTCAGGCATGGAGCTATTGTCCAGGCTCTACTCTACTTTCCTCGGAATGCCCAGGGCTGCCTTTTCATTACATTATTTCAGATGAGCTTTTGAGTTTCATCAACGTAAAAATAACGGACTGGATAAAATAAAGTATCGATCCTTTTGCAATCACGAAAACAGTTTGGATATCAAAACACCTTTCCGTAAGCAAAAATGAAAAGAGGAATGACCAACTGGGAAAATACTTTGCTAGGGCATCACAGCCAAAGAGGCAATATCGCAAAAATAGAAAAGCTTCTGAACAGTGAAAAGAAAAAAGAGAAAAACAGGCGAGAGATACAAACAGTTTCAGGTGCAACAAGATGACGCAACAGAATGTGACACAGATACCAGGTGCTGCTGACAAGAATACAAGGGGATACAGAAGAACACACAGCGAATGGACACAGCAGACAACTGGGGGGGGGGGGTGTCGGGGAAGAGGAGAGAAGTAAATGAAAAGTTAAATTTTAAAAAAGTAAATGGCTTCAGAGAAAGACGTGCAAACATATGAAAAGGTGATCAATCTCATTCAGAAGGGAAATCCAAATCCAAAATGCTTTGAGATACCACTTCTCACCTCCTGGAGTGTCAAAAATCCAAATGTTTCACTATCGACTGTGCTGGCAAGATTCTGGAGAAAGAGGAACTTTCAAACCCACTTGGGGGAAGGCAAAAACAAAACAACAAAACACCCATGGAAGAGAGTTTGGCAATATCTGCTAAAGTACATGCATATTTACCCTTGAATCAGCAACCCCACTTCTAAGAACCTAGCACAAAAATATACCGGAAAAAAGTGACAAAATGATGTATGCATGAGGTTACTCTTCGCAGCATTATTTGTGATAGCAAAAGACTGGAAACAGCCCCAATGTCTGTGAGTAGATGGTTGAGCGTGTTCCCAAAACTGAGCTGTAAAAGGGAATGAAGAAGACTGATGAATGCTCCTCTGGGGCGATCTCCGGGACATAGTGCCAAGTGGAAATAAAGCAAGGTGCACACCAGTGTGTCAGCACCTACAACTTTATAAGAAGGGGGAGATGAGCATACACGGGCCTGCTTGTACTGAAACACCGACGGAAGGCTAAAACAAAACCAAATGGCCTCGTTCCCAACAGGGGGGAGAAGAAAACGGCGAAAAGAATGGGCATGGAATTGGATTTCTCTGAACGTACCTTGTTTTATAGTTTACATAGTTAGTATACCATGTGTGCTTTAAAACAAATCATACTGAAAGCGAGCAGTTTCTAAAGGGTGAAAAAAAAATAGAGCCAGTGAATTTGTTTAACTAGTTCTTGTCTTAACCACACAAACAAAACTGATTCCAAGTGACTTTGAAATAGAATATTTGGCCGATACTTCATTAGTGGATACTGACTAGAGAGAACTGCAGAGAAACCTTGACCCGTATTCAGAAGCCATACGGGTGCTGCTACTTTGAGACAGCTGTACATGCATGTTCATATGCAGATAGACATATGTCCGTGTACAGGCACACAGTACCTACAACGGGACACAACAAAAATGTAGTTAGTTAATGTCATTACAACCGAGATGTTCAACCTCGGGAGAAAACGTACAAACATAAAATCACTGAATTTGAGTGATCTTAAAATTGTCTGGAAAGATCAGTGAGAAATCATGGTGTATATTTCTCTTTCAATAATTGACGAGTTCTGGGTTGAGCCACTGTGAAGGTCATAGCCTTGCCTCTGCTGGTTTTAGGCAGGCGTCATCCAGGACTGGGAAACCCTTGGGTGACAGGCGGGTGGGGCACCTCAGAAAGGATGGACCAGGCCAACACCAGCTGAAGCTACTGGTTCATCTGAACCTCACTGAGAGTGGGCACCCCCACGCGACGTGCCCCCTGGTGTGGCGGGGTAGGACGTGCACGGCACTGCCTGGGGACTCGTCTTAACCAAAATCATCGACCCTGATGTGATCAGGCTGTTGCTCCCACTACCAGTTGACAGGAAACACAAGAGACACCACGGGATGCAATCAGCCAGCGCCCCACGGTGGGAACCACTGGAGGACAAGTGGCTTAGGGGCGTCAACAGATAAAAGGCAAGGGGTGGGGGAGGGGGAAGAGGAAAGGGGAGCCATGACAAAGCGAAAGAGACCTAAGGGACATAACAGCCCGACGCGATGTGCAGACCTTGTTGGGTCCTGATCCAAACCAACCAAGCGTCAAAGGACATTTCTGCAACAATTGGGGAAATGTGAACGGTGGTGACAGAACAGCCAGGGTTCCTAGTTCAGCTGGGTAAATGGCATTATGGTTGTGTCGTTCCAGAGGAAGAATCCTCGCTTAGAGATACACACCACTGTGCTCATGGTGAAATGACAGGATGCCTTCTAAAGTGAGTTGAGCGAGCAGAGTTGGTATAAGATTAGGAATTGGTTCTTGATCACTTCGTAACACTGCCTGGCCCAAGTGGATTCCATATGGGAGAGGGTAGATTTTTAACTACAGATTCCATTTCTTTAAAATATGTAAATCTGTCCCGGTTTTCTATTCCTTGAGCCAGTTATATTTTCCCAGCACAATGTCCAGATAGTATGTTTTCAAGCTTTTGGCCTTGCAGCCTTAGCTCATTCATTTTTAATCATTGTTACTATTCCTCTAAGCATTCAGAGCTTTCAGTTTCCTTCCATGAACCATTTCTGTTCATTCAACAAGTTTTCGTATATTGTATCTTACAGTCAATTAGCTTTAAACATTGCCTATTTTTTATTACTTCTTCTGTGACTGATAACTTGTTATTTTTAGATTATGGTGTCCCCAACATATTATTATAAAAATGTTCAAGCAGAGAGGAAAGTTGAGAAACTTGTACAGTGAACAAGTTTTCCAGAATCAAGTATATCCATCACCAGATTCTACCATTACCGTTTTTCGGTATTTATTTTATCATACATCTATCCATCCTTCTATCTTATGTTTTTAAGTGTAATTTTGAAATGTGTTGAAATATGGCAGAATGTTCTTTTCTGTCCTTTTGTGTCTGGCTTGCTTCACTCCCCACAATGTCCTCCAGATTCACCCCATTGTCATATGCTTCATGACTTCATTTCTTTTTGCCGCTGCATAATATTCCTTCGTGTGTGTAGATCACGATTTGATTATCCATTCACCAGATGATGGACACCTGGGTTGTTTCCAACTTTCGGTCATCGTGAATTACACTATGAACATGGGTGTGCAGATGTCTGTTCCTGGCACTGCTCTCAGTTCTTCTGGGTATATACCTAGTAATGGTATTGCAGGGTCCCATGGCAAGTCTATATTCTACTTCCTTGGGAACTGTCCAACAGTCCTTCACATGCTGCCCCATTCTACATGCCCACCATCAGTGAATAAGTGTTCCCCTCTCTCCACATCCTCTCCAACATTTACAGTTTTCTGTATTATTAATAGTGGCCTGTCTAAGAGGGTGAAATGGTATGTCATTATAGGTTTGATTTCCATTTCCCTAATTGCTAGTGATGTTGAGCATTATTTTTCTTTTTTAAAAAAAGTTACATTAAAAAAATATGAGGTCGCCCCTATACCCCCCCACCTCCCCACCCCACTCCTCCCACATCAACAACCTCTTTCATCGTCGTGGCACATTCACTGCACCTGGTGAATACATTTTGGAGCACTGCTGCATCACATGGACAGTGGTCTACATCGTAGTCTACCCTCTCCCCCAGTGCACCCCGTGGGCCACGGCAGGAGACACAACACCCAGCATCCATCCCTGCAGCACCACCCAGGACAACTCCCAATCCTGAAAATGTGCCCACATCATATCGATGCTGAGCATTCTTTTCAGGTGTTTCTTTTCTCAGGAGGCAGTGGGGCTTGAACACAGGATGTTGTATGTGGGATGGAGGTGCTCAACCACTGAGCTGCATCCACTCCCCTCTGTCTTCTTTTATAAGTTGTAATTCCACCCTCCCAAGATGGCTCCCTCTTCTGTCTGCTTATCTTCTTTAGGAGGCACCGCCAACTGCACCTAGGACCTCCTGTGTGGAGGCGGGCACCCAATTGCTTGAGCCATATCCCCTCCTGCGGCGGCTTGCTCGGTCGGTAGAGGTGGGGTCTGGCTGCGGACGAGGGGTCGGTCCAGCTCTGGACGAGGGGTCGGTCCCGCTTGGGACGAGGGGTCGGTCGCACCTGGGACGAGGGGTCGGTCCGGCAGCAGACGAGGGATCGGTCTCACAAGGGGTTGCGCGGTTCGGCTGACGGGGTCGCCCGGCGAAGCCGGCGACGAAGGGGTCGCCCGGCGAAGCCGGCGACGAAGGGGTCGCCCGGAGAAGCAGGCGACGAACTGGGGACAAGGGAGGCCAGGCCCTTGTCGGGGGCTCTCAGGACTGGAGGGCGCACGGCAGAAGAACTACCGCGGAGACAAGGTAAACACGCAAGTCCACTTTATTGAGGGAGAGGCAACAGTTTTATAGGGGCTGGGGAAGGCTGATTGGTCGAAGCCACGCCCTGTTCTGATTGGTTGCCGGCGAAAGGTCAGTGGGCGGTACTGGACGGGGGAGGGGTGGTGGTTAGGGATTGGCTGTCGCTGTTGCTGGGGGAAGGGGCAGGGTTTAGGGATTGGTGGCTGCTGTTGCTGGGGTGGAGGGCAGACTTGAGTTTCCCGCCCACGCCTGGCTGTTGCTGCTGTCGGGGGAAGGGAAAAGGGCGGGCTGGATTTTTCCGCCCACACCTGGCTGTTGCTGCTGTCGGGGGAGGGGAAAAGGGCAGACTGGATTTTTCCGCCTACGCCTGGCTGTTGCTGCTGTCGGGGGAGGGGAAAAGGGCAGACTGGAATCTTCCGCCCTGGGCCTGCGCAGGGAGAAAGAAGAAGAAGGGTGCTGCCCCACAAGGCATTGTGTGGCGCTATCCGGGAGGAGGGGCGGCCGCGGAAGCATGGCTGCCGAGAAGGGGAGACCCGAGGGCACTCTGCGCCCATGCCGAGCTTCCTTCAGGGGTGGCGGTGAGTCCGACCAGCCACCCTATTATGGGGGCAGCGGCTTGGCCTGCCGCGGCTGCTCCCCCGCCAGGCCAGCAAACCACACTTCAGCCCGACTGGTGACCGCACCCTCCCCTCCTTTCTCTTATTTTTTGATGCATTTCAAAGTAGGTTGCAGGTATCAGAACACTTGTGCCATAATCACTTCAGCAAGTATGTCATTAACTACGGGTCAATATTTCCTATGGACGTTTTCTTTTGAAGTAAACTTTGTAGACAGTGAAATACAGATATCTTAACTGTACCAATAGACGAGCTTTGACAAAGGTACACTCCTGGAACCCAAACTGCTATCAAGACGTAGACATCCACATCCCTGACCCTATTCCCACCACACAGGGAATTGCTGTTCAGAACTTTTAAGCCAGATATTAATTTTGCCTGTTCTACAACTCCTGTCAATGGTATTCTTCAGTTTGTAATCTTTTGTGTAAAACTTCCTTGATTTAGCATGATTTGAAATGCCTCCATTTCATTGCTTGTTGCAGATAGTTTGTTCCTTTTTACTGCTAAGTTGTAGTCAGTCGTATGAATATACCACAGCTCGTTTATTGACTCTGCTGCTGAAGGACAACTTAGCTTTTACCAGTGTGGGGAGATTTTGAATTATCCCCATTTTGCTTGGATGAATAGCCAAGAGTGGAATTGTTGGGCCATAGTTTAGGTATATATTTTATGTTTTATCAGAGACTGCCAGAATTATTTCAAAAGTAATGATACAATTTGACACTCCCACCAACCAAGTGTGAGAGACCCAGCCGTTCTACATCCTCGCCAGCGTTTAGCATGGCCAGCCTTTTAAGCTTGAGCCCTTCTGGAGAGTGATGTGTTGTAGCTTACGGTTTTAATTTGCATTTCTCTGGTGACAAATTGTGTTGAGCATTTTTTCTGGTGTTTATGGGCCATTTGTATATCAGCCTTTGTGAAGTGTCAGTTCAAACTTTTACCCATTTAAAAACTTGGGTAGTCTTTTCATAATGGAGTTGTAGGAGTTCTTTCTGGATACAAGCCCTTTGTCAAATGTATGTTTGCAAATATTTTCTCCCAATTGGGGCTTGCCTATACATTTCCTTAATGGTGTTTATTGCTGAGCAGGAGTTGTAAATTTTGATGAAGTCTAACTTATCAATTTGTTCTTGAATGAACATTGCTTTCTATGACCTGCGTATGAGAGCTTTGTCTGCCCCTAAAATACAAAGGTATTCTTCTATGTTTTTTTGTAGAAACCTGAGAGTTTTAACTTTTACACTGAAATCTTCTATTGCTAAAATTAATTTTTGCCTGAGACATGGTCTCAAGATTGGGTTTCATTTGGTTCCATATTGATATCCTGTTGTTTGAGCACCATTTGTTGGACCTGGAATTCTTTTGGTGGCTTTGCAAGAAAAATCAAGTGACAGTACATCTCCGGGTCTACCTCTGCGTACTTTGTCCCATTGGTCTCTTTGACTGTGTTTATGCCAGTGCCATATGGGACTAACTCCTGTAGCTTCATGGTAAATCCTGCAATCAGGATGGTGTATACTACCCTAGGGCATCTCCATTTCCATATAGATATGAATATTTCTATTAAAAATTCTGCTGGGATTGTGTTGACTCCAGATAATCAGGGCAGAATCAACATCTCAACAACATTATGTATTCTGACCTATCAACATGGTTTATATCTCTAGATAATTTCTCTTTACAAAGTTTTGCAGATTTCATTGTCCAGGTCTTGCACATCGTTTGTTAGATATATTCCCAAATATTATATGATTTGAATGCTGTTGTAAATGAAGTTGTTTATAAATTTATTTACCAATTGTCTGTTGCTAGTATATAAAATACAATCGATTTTTACACAATGACCTGGGATTCTGTGACCCTGCTAATTTCACTAATGAAACCTACTGGTTTTGTGTAGATCACTTAGGATTTTCTACATAAAATAAATTTATTTGTAAATAGATATCATTTTATTTCCATCGTATGTATATGAGTTTATTTACATTTCTTGCATTGTTGCAATGGCAAGACCTTCATACACTGTATTTGAATAGAAGTGATAAGAGTGGACATGCTTGCCTTGTTCTTAATCATGGGGAAGAAAGCGTTTAATATTTCATCAATTTATATATTGCTTGGGATAGGTGTTTCAAAGACACACATGCAGATTGAGGAAGTTCATTTGTATTTCTACATTTCGGAGAGTTTTCCCATAAATGGGAATTGAATTTTGTCAACTGCTTTTCATTTTCTGCATCTAATGAGATGATCATATGATTTTGCTTCTTTATTCTCTTAATGTGGAGAATTACAGTGATGGCTTTTTGAATGTTAAACCAACATTCCGCAGCTGGGATAAAACTTGCTTGGTTATGTTATAGTAGTTTTGTATATTTATGGATTCAATTAGTTAATATTTTATTGAGGCATTTTATGTTTCTGCTCATGAGGGAGTCTGAACTCTAATTTTTTTTCCAGATTTCTTCATTATTTTTAATTTGCTTGTTTGTTTTTGTGTTTTGAGGTCCTGGGGCCTGGGGATTGAACCCGGGACCTCTTACGTGGGAAGCCGGTACTCCCCTGAATTGGTTGTTTCATTTGTGTGCTTTGCTTTTGTTCTTAGGGGGCACTGGGGATAGAACCTGGGACCTTCCGTGTGGGAAGCCAGCACTCAACCACTGAGCCACATCCACTGCCCTGAGCTGGCTTTTTCATTTGTTTGCTTGTTTTTTCCTTTGTTTCGTTTTGTTTTAGGAGACCCTGGGAACCAAACCTGGGACCTGCCATTTGGGAAGCAGGCACTCAACTGCATGAGCCACATCCACTCTTTTTTTTTTTAAAGATTTATTTATTATTTATTTATTTCTCTCCCCTCCCCCCCCACTCCACCCCACCCCGGTTGTCTGTTCTCTGTGTCTATTTGCTGCGTCTTCTTTGTCCGCTTCTGTTGTTGTCAGCGGCACGGGAATCTGTGTTTCTTTTTTCGTTGCGTCATCTCGATGTGTCAGCTCTCCGTGTGTGCGACGCCATTCCTGGGCAGGCTGCACTTTCTTTCGCGCTGGGCGGCTCTCCTTACGGGGCGCACTCCTTGCGCGTGGGGCTCCCCTACGCGGGGGACACCCCTGCGTGGCACGGCACTCCTTGCGCGCATCAGCACTGCGCATGGGCCAGCTGCACATGGGTCAAGGAGGCCCAGGGTTTGAACCGTGGACCTCCCATGTGGTAGACGGACGCCCTAACCACTGGGCCCAATCCGCCGCTCACATGCACTCTTGTCATTTTTTCTTTTCCATTATTTTTCTTTTATTGAAGTATATCAGTGATACGTAAATATACATAAACAATAAGTGTATAGTAATAGCTGTGAACTTACAGAACAAACATACCTAACAACATACAGGGCTCTGATACCTCGCCTTACCACCAATAACTTGCATGTTGTGAAAAAATTTTTCTTAAATTGATTGAAGTTTATCACTCATACCTAATCATACATAAACAATAAGTGTATAATAATAGTTGTGAACTTACAAAACAAACATATATATCATCATACAGGACTCTCATAACTCACCCTACCACCAATAACTTGCATTGTTGCATCTTTTAAAGTAATGATTAGAGAGCATTATCAAAACATTACTACTAGCCAAAGTATTTCCCCAGCCAATCCTATTATCTTTAAATCACTTATATATGAACCTACATAAGCAATTAAGTGTACAGTAAAAGTTGTGAACTTACAAAGCAAACATGCTACGGGGGTCCCGTACGTCAACCCTCCACCAGCACCTTGCATTGTCATGGGACGGATGTAACAAATTATGAAAGAATATTGTCAAAATGTTACTACTAATTATAGTCCTTATCTTATATTTGGTGTGTTTTTCCCCCAACCCACCCTATTATTATGTTTGAATATATTTTTATGACAGAAGTTGTAAAATAATGAAACAATCATGCACATGTGCAGAATTACCAAACAACACCCGTCCATCAACACACCAATTCCTGCAGATAAGATAATATCATCTGAGTGTTACCATGCCCATGGTGTCAACTTGGCTCACATTTTCCATACTGCTTCGGGATCAACACAGGACATCTTTCGCATAGATGCAAGAATATTATATTATTACTACTAACCACAGTCCATAGGTCACTCCAGCCGTACTTTTCCCATGCTTCTCCACATTCCCAACAGCCTGCAGTAGACATATACATTTGCACTAGCTAACAAAGGATACTCTTGCCTGCGTACCATCAACCACAATTCTCATCCAGCTCTTGGTTTACTGAGCTATCCCAGTCCTAGATTAGTCTCTAGCATTCTGTCAATTAGCCTTTACATAACTAGACTACCATTTTCAGTCCTATCCCCATTTATAAACTAGCTGATGCTCACTGTGTGTTGCCATCCACTCTATACATTTCCACACTTTCACAGTAAAGCTAATTAAAACTTCTCCTGGCATTAAACATCAGTAGTCCACTCAGTCCTCCTCTTATCTCCATTAAGAATCCACCACATAGCACTAGTAGCTTGAAGATATTTTCCAATTTCTTCTGGAAATTTTATGGTTCTTGCTTTTATTTTGATGTTTTTGATCCATTTTGTGTTAATTTTTGGATAAGATGTGAGATAGGGGTCCTCTTTTCTTCTTTCAGCTATGGATGTCCAATTCTGTCAGCACCATTTGCTGAATGGATTTTTCTGCCCGTGCTGTGTGAATTTGACAGGCTAGTCAAAAATCACTTGACCATACCTGTGAGGGAAAGTTTCTGAACCATAAATTTGGTCCCATTGGTCTATTGTGTCTGTCTTTAGGCCAGTACCATGCTGTTTTTACCACTATGGGTAGGTACTGGAGATGATTTCAAGTCTGGAGATGAGGGTTCACTTTTCCTTTTGATGACGTTTCTGGCTATTCAGTACGCCTTACCCTACCAAAGAAATTTAATGTTCGTGTTTTCAATTTGTTCTTCAATACTGGTGGAATTTTTATCGGGATTGCAGTAAATCTCTATATGAATTTCAGAAGAATTGACATCTTACTGATATTTAGTATTCCAAACCATGAACATGTTATATTCTTCCAGTTATTTAGGTTTTTTAAAAATTTGTTTTGACATTGACTTGCAGTTTTCTGAATACAAGTGCTTTCTCTCATTGGTTATGTTTATTCCTATTTGAGTTTCATCTGTCATATTTTATTTTCACCACTCTTTTGACACTGTTAGTTACTTTTATTGATATAATCTTCATGTCTAGACTCTCTTCCAGGCTCCTCCCTCCTGTCTTTTCTTTGCAGGCTCTAGCCCACCCTTTAGTATTTCCTGAAATCTGGTCTCTTTTACATATTCTCTCAGTTTCTGTTTATCTGTGAATATTCTAATCTAACCCTCATTTTTGAAAGACAGTCTTGCTGGATCTAAGATTCTTGGCTGAAAGTTTTTCTTTTGTAGTATCTTAACTATATCAGCCCGCTGTCTTCTTGCTTCCACAGGTTCTGGTGAGAAATCAGCACTTAGTCTTATTGGATATCCCTTATATGTTAGGCATTGCTTTTCTCTTGCTGCTCTCAGAATTCTCTTTGTCTTTGCCATTTGACATTCCGATGAGTATGTGTCTTGGAGTTGGTCTATTTGGATTTTTTCGGAACGGAGCATGTTGTGTTTCCTGGACAGGGATATTTCCCTCCTTGGATAGGGTTGGGAAATTCTCTACCATTCTTTCCTCAAATATTCCTTCTGCCCCTTTCCCTTCTCTTCTCCTTCTGGGATACCCATGGTACATACGGTTGCATGCCTTTTGCTGTCATTTAGTTCCCTCAGACCTTGTTCAATTTTTTCCATTCTTTTCTTCATCTGTTCTTCTGTATGTTCACTTTCAGAGGCCATTTCTTTTTTTTTTTTATTGACTTTGTAATAATATTACATTAAAAATATATATGTGAGGTCCCATTCAACCCCACCCCCCCCACCCCCCCTGTCCCCCCCCCCAACAACACTCGTTCCCATCATCATGACACATCCATTGGATTTGGTAAGTACATCTTTGGGCACCTCTGCACCTCATAGACAATGGTTCACATCATGGCCCATACTCTCCTCCATTCCATCCAGTGGGCCCTGTGAGGATTTACAATGTCCGGTGATTACCTCTGAAGCACCATCCAGGGCAGCTCCATGTCCCAAAGACGCCTCCACCTCTCATCTCTTCCTGCCTTTCCCCATACCCATCGTCCACCATGTCCACTTTTCCCAATCCAATGCCACCTCTTCTATGTGGACATTGGATTGGTTGTGTCTATTGCACCTCTATGTCAAGAGGAGGCTCAGATTACAGAGGCCATTTCTTTAAGCTCACCAATCCTTTCTCCTGCCTCCTCAAATCTGCTATTATTTGTTTAAACATCCCTTTCTCCCCTGCCTGGGGCAGGGATGGAGCTGCAGGTGTGGGCAGCCATCTATGCAGTGTGGGCCCAAGATGACGGCAGCTGCCCTGGTAGACTTGTGATTTTCAGTCTCTGCCAGCCAGAGTTCCCTGCAGTTCCCTGCATAGGCTGGTGCAGGGCTCCTCAGCCTCCTCCCTGCCAGAGGCGGGGCTGAGGCCTAGGCGGGCTGCAGGCTGATCTGCGTGAAGGAAACTGCTCCCTGCTGATCCTGAGAGTTTCCCTCAGCTGGCTTCCCCGCAGGCTGGGGCGGAGTCAGAATGGCGCCCACCGGCCTCTGCCTGACTTGGGCTGGTTCTCACCCCCCTGTTCCCAGGGGTATATCCCAGCAGCCAAGTCTACCAATCAGCAGCCGAAATCGGCATCCCGCCGTCTCCTCCTCCCCTGTTTCTGGGAGATGGGTTCCAATTCCAGCCACAGAGCAGCTCCTGGGGTGGCTCGTGCCACCAGAGTAGGACAGTCACCAGCCTCCTAGGCTTGGCTGGCAATTGCCCAGAGAGGCTGGCACAGGTCCCTGCAGCCGCCTTCCTGCTGGAGGTAGCACTGTGGCCTAGGCTAGAGGTGAGATATGATCTGGACGGAAAGAAGCTGGTCCCCACCAGCACTGGGATTTTCAGTCCGCCCCACTTCCCATCATGCCATGCGCGGAGTTAAGATGGCAACTTCCGGTCTCTTTCTGACATAGAGGGGCTAAAACCTTAGCTCCTCTCAGGATTATACTTTAGCCCGCTGTATTTACTCATCAGTAGCTGAAGTTGGTGCCCAATCATCCTTCCCTCCGTTTTGGGAAAGTGGAGCTTTTATTTCCAGCCAGGAAACAGCTCCCGAGGCAGCTTGTGCCTCCAGTGGAGGATGGCACCGGCCTCCGGGCGTGGAGCCTCTACTCACGAGTCTTCTCTGCAGGCGGGCAGCCTCCTCCTTCCACTCCTTCAAGGATGTGGCTCTTCGAGCTCCCAAACAGGTGCTTCAGCTCGCTCCAGAGAGCTCTGGGTGTTTGCTACCTGCCTTGTAGCAGGAGCTGACTTCAGGAGCTCCTTACTCAGCTGCCATCCTGCTGGTTCTCCTCCTGTTAAGTTTTTGTTTGTTTGTTTGTTTAAGATTTATTTATTTATTTATTTCTCTCCTCCCCCCCCTCCCCCCCCCCGGTTATCTGTTTTCTGTGTCTATTTGCTGCGTCTTCTTTGACAGCGGGCACGGGAATCTGTGTTTCTTTTTGTTGCGTCATCTTGCTGTGTCAGCTCTCCGTGTGTGCGGCGCCATTCCTGGGCAGGCTGCACTTTCTCTCGCGCTGGGCGACTCTCCTTATGGGGTGCGCTCCTTGCCGTGGGGCTCCCCTACGCGGGGGACACCCCTGTGTGGCAGGGCACTCCTTGCGCGCATCAGCACTGTGCATGGGCCAGCTGCACACGGGTCAAGGAGGCCCGGGGTTTGAACCGTGGACCTCCCATGTGGTAGACGGACGCCCTAACCACTGGGCCAAGTCCGCCAACCTCCTCCTGTTAAGTTTTGATGTCACGGTTTTACTTGCTTCATTAAATGTGTTGGCAAGTTCTCCCTGTTCTTCTATTTTCTGAAAGAGTTTTTGTAAGATCGATGTAGTTTCTTCTTAAAAAGTTTGGTAGAATTCACCAGTGAAGCCATTGAGACTTAGAGTTTACTATCTGAGAAGGCTCTTAATTATGCAATTTCTTTAACTAACTCTGACTTTTTATATCTTCTTGGATCCATTTTTGTAAGTTCTATTTGCTAGGAATTTCCATTTCATCTAAGTCATTGAATATTTTGGCATAAACTTTTTTATAATATTCATTTATTTTCCTTTTTATTGTCTGTAGGATCTGTAGTGACAGCCCCCTTTTTCATTGCTAATATTTCTAATTTATGCTTTATCTATCTTTGTCTTTTGATCCACCTAGTGAGAAGTTTATCATTTTTCTTGTTCTGTTTAGGGACCCATCTTTTGGCTTTGTTCATTTTCTCTGTCATTTCTGTTCAATTTTTTTTAATGTCTTTTCTTTAAAATAAATAAACTAAAACAGGGAGGAACTTAGTTCATGGATTTCCTACTGTTTTCTTTCCTGATATAAGCATTAAACTATATATTTCCTCATTGAGATGGGATCATGTCCCCCACAAAAGGCATGTTCAGGTCCTAACCCCTGGTCCTGTAGGTGTGAGTCCATTTCTAAATAGGACATTTGAAGATGCGATTAGTTATGGTGGGCTAAACTGAATGACGGTGGGCCTTCATCCAAGATGGCTGAAGTCCTTATAAGCAAAGGAAATTGGACATGGAAGAGAAGGCCATGGGGAGAAGCTCTAAGTCAATGGAAGCTGGAAGAGAAAGGAGAGGGCGTCTCCTTGAGCCGGGAAAGCCAAAGATCTCCAGGATTGCCAGTCATCCAGAACTCTACCCACCCTGGGAGGAAGCAAGTCTTCTAACCTCTCAAAATGTGAATCAATATATTACCGTTGTTCAGCCAACCATTGGTATGGGATTTGTCAGAGCGCCATGAAAACTAAGACATTTCCCTCTAAGCATTTTTTATTGTGCCCCGCAAATTGTGACAGGTATTATTTTCATCATTTTTCAACTTGAATATTTTCTGATTCATCCTTTGATGTCATTTTTCTTCTTTGAGCATCAGTTATTTAGAATTGTGTTGTTTAATTTCTAAATATTTAAAAGTTTTTAGAATCTCATTGTTATTGTTTTCTGCTTTCATTGCATTCTCCTTAGAAAACATACTCTGTAAGATCTCAATCACTAAAATTTTAAATTTATCGGGACTTGGTTTTTTGAGCCAGTGTATGGTCTACTTGGTGAACATATTTGCATTTGAAAAGAATATATACCCTACAGATTTGGTATGTAATGTTCTATAAATTCCGATTCAGTCAATTAAATGTGTTTGATCATGTTATTCAGATCCTCTATGCCAGAGGGTGAGCAAAGTTTTCCCGTCAAGGACACTACATATTTTCAGCATTGGGGCGCCTAGCGCCTCTGTTGCTCCTCCTCCTCCTCTTTGTCCACCTTCTTCTTCCTCCTCTTTTTCCTGTTCTTCTTGGTCCTCATCCCCCTCCTGCTCCTTTCCCTCTCTTCTCCTTCTCCTCCTCCTCCTTTTTCTTCTTCTTTCCAGCCACTAAAATGATGACATATCCTTAGCTTACAGGCTGCACAGAAGCAGGCTGTGAGCTGGAACAGCCTCAAAGTGTAGTTTGACAAGCCCTGTTGGACATTCAGGGCCCCGCCAGGTGCGCCTGCGCGAACACGCCCTGCCGCGGCCTCGGAGGACCCCGCCGCGGGGTCAGGTGACCAAGGTGTGCAGGTGACCGCTGGGGGCACGTGACCGCTGGGACGGCATGTGACGGATGGGATCAGGTGACTGTGTGGGCAGTTAACGGCCAGGCACACGTGACCGCCTGGGGCAGGTGACCCCGAGGGGCAGGTGACGGTGAAGGCACGTGATGCACGGGGCACGTGACTGAGGGGCCATGTGACGCAGGAGGTACATGCCTGATGCGTATGTGACGGCGGCGGCACGTGACAGAGGGTGCAGGTGACTGGCGGAGGCACGTGACCGCACGGGGTACGTGACCGCGGGGGCGCCTCCGGCCTGGCCAAACCCTGTGCCTGCTTCTGGCCTGTCCCTCCGTCACTGCGAGGCACGGGAGGGAGTCGGGGAGACGCCCCGGAGCTGGGGGTGGGGGCAGAGCCGTCCCTCCCGGGCCGCAGCAGCCGGGGTGGGGTGGGGCAGTGGCGCTGCGGGTGCTGGGGTGGCCGGGGCCGGGCTGGCAGCCCCCCCTCCAGCCTTGGGCTCGGGGATCGCGGCCTGCGGAGGGGCCTCCCGGCGGCGGGCAGGGGACAGCCCTCGGGGCAGCTTTGCGTCGCCGTCCCCCCTCCCCTGGAAACAAAGTCCTGCGGCTCTGGGGCTGGGGGCCTGGAGGTGCCGGGGGCCCTGCCCTGGAGGTGGCCCTGGGTCTGCTGGCCTGCTGGGTCCTGGTCTACTTATGGGCCTGGAAGGGGGTCAAGTTGACAGGAAAGGCCCAGCCCGAGGTGGCGGGGGCGGCCTGGCCTCTGAGGGGCAAAGGCTGCCATGCTAGGGCCCGAGGGGGGGCAGTCGTGGAACTCAGGCCACTTGTCCCCTTCTCATGGCTGTCCCAGCCTCGTCTGGCCCCGGGTGCACCTTCCCCCTTCCCAGCTACAGGGCCCAGCTGCCCCTGTCCTGGGGGGAGAGGCCCGGGAAGTGGCCGCCCCTCCCCCAGACCCCGACCTGCTGCCCCTTCCTTTCTCTCGCTGCTTGGGTCTGTTTTGACCCATGGGCCAGGAGTCCACCCTGGGTGCCCACAGCTTATGGGTGGGGGGCTGGTCAGGGCCCACTGGGGCTCCTCAGGTCCCCTCGTCTCGGTGGGCCTGGGCTGCCCTGGCGTCCACAAGAGGAATCTCCACATGTCCCTCCCTGGGAGCCCCCGCCAGGGTAGGGAGACAGAGAGACAGACAGATACAGTGTTGAGAGTCCTGGGACGTGGCCAGCCTGGACAGCGGGGCCGCAGGGTGGCTCATCTCAGCAGGGTCCCCAGAGTGGGTGCCTGCTCTCTGGTGGCCCGGCTCGGCTGCGGGCGTGCTGGCCTGTCCCTGGCTGCCCTTTGCAGCCTGATGGCCCACTCCCTGGAGGGCCCCACAGGCTCCTGGGAGGGACGCAATTGTCACGGCCCCTCCCGCCCCACACCTGCACTGCCCATGGACGCCCGCCTCGGGCACCTAACCTGCCCCCTCCCCCACGGGCCTGCCCTGCGCTGCCCCTCAGGGGCGACGCACCTGATAGGCACGCAGCCCTGCCCACCCCGACGCATACCGGGGCCCCTGACCCGTGCTGGCTAGGGTGGGTGCTGCTGGCGGCCGGCCCGGCTTCCTCAGCCTCCCCTCCCGCAGATCGTGTACCTCACTGCCACCTTCCCCTACGTGGTCCTGCTCGTCCTGCTGGGGCACGGGGTGCTGCTGCCCGGGGCACTGAGGGTGTCGTCTACTATCTCAAGCCTGACTTGTCCCAGCTGGGGTCCGCTCAGGTGAGGCGGAGGCCAATGGAAGGGAGCTGGGGGAGAGCCGGGCAGAGGCCAATGGGCGTGAGTGGGGGCCAGTCGGGCAGGGGCCTCACCTGCCCCCTGCGCCCCCTGCAGGTGTGGATAGATGCTGGCACCCAGATCTTCTCCTAGGCCATCGGCCTGGGGGCGCTCACGGCCCTGGGCAGCTACAATCGCTTCAACAACAATTGCTACAAGTAAGGCCCGGGCCCGCCCCGCTCTCCTGCCCCGGGGACCAGGCCGCCAGCCTCACCAGGGCCCCCTTGCCCCCCGCAGGGACGCCATCATCCTCGCGCTCATCAACAGGGGAGCAGCTTCTTTGCTGGCTTCGTGGTCTTCTCCATTCTGGGCTTCGTGGCCGCGGAGCAGGGCGTGCACATCTCCAAGGTGGTGGAGTCAGGTAAAGGCGACCTGGGAGCCGTGACGCCCACTACATCTGTACCCCTTAAAGGTCTGGAAAGAAAGCCCAGCCGCGGGGGTCACCGGGCTCAGTGGCCCGGGTGGAGGGGTGCAGGCTGGGGCACTGGGTGCCTGGGAGCAGAGGGAGAAGGAGGGGCACATCCCTTCCCTTGCCACGACTTGAGACCCCTCCCACGGGGAGAGGTGACCTGTGACTGCCACAGCTGCTAGCACCCAGGGCTAGGTGTCCTACCCAGGAGCCCGGTGCTTACGGGAGGGGGCTGGCCGGGGCCCACGGGAGCACCTGGGCCCCTCGCCTGGGTCGCCCTCAGAGGCTGGAGCCGAGGGCATCGGCCCCAGGGTGCCTGGCGCCCGTGAGCAGGAGGGCAGACACGGCGGCGTAGGTCCACACTCAGCCCCCTTCCTGCAGGGCCCGGCCTGGCCGTCATCGCCTGCCCATGTCCGTCACTCTGATGCCCGTCGCCCCGCTCTGGGCCGCCCTCTTCTTCCTGCTGCTGCGGGAGGGAGGGGTGCGTGGGTGATGCACGTGCCCGCCCGGGCGCCGCAGGGGGGCGCAGAGCCCCAGGCCCGGGGAACCTGGCTCACAGGCCCAGGGCCCACCCCAAGGCTGTCCTCCTGCCCACCTGCAGGTGTCTTCCGCGTCTCCTCCGTCCTCACCCCCTGATTGGGAGTGTCCCCATCTTCTTCCTGGAGATCTCTCTGGGCCAGTTCATAAAGGCCAGCAGCATCCAAGTCTGGAACATCTGTCCCCTCTTCAAAGGTGAGCGCCCCTCCCCAGCCTGCCCCTACCCCAGGGACCCCCCTTTCCCATGGCCAGGGCAGGGCCCACAGGAGGGGGGACTCAGCTACAGGCCCAGGGGCTGTTAGTGGCCCCTAGTCGTGAGGGGTGGCCTCGGGGGGCAGGGAGGGGTATCCTGCTTGTCCCCACCCCACTTGGCGTCTAGGGCACCGAGAGGTATGTGACTGCCTCCCACACGTCCCCAGGGGAACTCCCCCAGTGGCTGTGACCTCGAGGCCAGGGAAGGTCACGGCGCTGATGACTAGCTGCGCCCCACTCCCCCCAGTTCCTGAGGTTCTCGTCGTCCACCTTGGTAAACAGGGCAGGCGAGGGCAGGGCTGTCAAGGGAGAGAGGCTGAAGTTGCGGGTCCCCCGCGCCCTCCCCAGGACAGCGGGGGTCGGCTGCCTCTCCAGGCAGGAAACCTCCAGGGGTGGCCGGGGCTGAGTCGAGGGGCCGAGCCGGGCAGAGAGGAGGGGCCCGCGGGCGGTGGAGGCCGAGGTTGCCCCGCCAGGCTGAGCTCCTGCTCCTGGGAAGTGCCCAGGAGAGGACACAGCAGAGCGCTCAGGGCCTGCGCTGGTTCCCTGAGAGTCAGCCAGGGACGTGCTGGTGGCCTGGAGGGCGGCGGGGGATGAGCTGTGGGTGACGGCGGGGCCTCAGCGGGGCTCACGTTCCCTGTGGTGACTGCAGGACCTGTCCCCGGGCGTCGTGTCCACCCCGATAGGACTCCTGATCTGTGCAAACACCTTTCTCCAGGACAGGCCTGCAGGTGCCCTCCTGGCCCTGCCGGTCCCAGGGACTTCCGGGGGCCCCCGAAGATGCTCCAGCGCCTTCCTAAAGAGACAAGCGGCCGCAGCTCCTCTGTCTGTGGACCCCAATTTTATTTCTTTTCTCAGGAGGTGCTGGAGATTGAGCCCAGGACCTCTGCCTGGGAAGCAGGCGCTCAACCACTGAGCTGCATCAGCCTCCGGACCTCGGTTTCTCCCTCGTTCCCTCCGTGGTCCATGAAGCCGCTCGCCAAGGCCTCCTCACACCACTGCCTTGTTAGGGAACGTCACCTCCTGCCTCAGCCCTCGCCAAGCCTCAGAAGCTTCCGGCCCGAGGAGCGCCAGCCTCCTGCGCGGTGCTAGGAGGCAGCAGGGAGAAGGCCTCTCCCGGACTTCATGCCTCACACTCCCCCGACAGCTTTATGTGAGAGAAGGCTCTAAAACCTCCTTCTGAATCATTCCAGAAGCTTCCGCCTCTGAGTCCTTCTCTAGAGGGGCTCCCAGCAGTCCCAGGTGGGTGTGTGGCCCCTTCCCAGCCCTCCACCCTCCTCTTCCTCCTCTCTGGCCCCCTCTTCTCCAGCCCACAGTTGGTGAAAACAAAGGCCTTCTGCCGTGGCCTGGGACACGTGCCCTGGATTCCTGTCTTGTTCCCACCCCCGTGGACTGGGCTTGGGAAGCTCGGGCAGGTGCTTCGTCCTCCCTGTGTTATGAAGTGAGAGAGACCGCCCTAGGAAAGGAGGGACCCAGGCACCCAGCCTCCCTGAGCGCAGCCCCTGCACAGCAGAGACCAATGGAGTGGAGGGAGAGGCCGGGCCTGGGGCAGAGGCGCGGGCGCAGCAGGGCTTGGGCCCGGACAGAGATTGGCACTGTGGCTGGGGCGGGGCCTGTGGCAGAGCCTGTGGGGCTCTTTCAGCAGACAGCCCACACGAGGGTCAGCGCAGGGGCTGCCCAGCCATCGCGTCCAAAGGAGTGATAGAAAGCCAGAGCGTGAAACATAAATTTATCATCGAACGTGGCCTTGAGAGACCAAGGTAGCCGAGGCATCACCGTTGCCAGTCCCTAGCCACGCCGCAGCTGCGGTGGCTCAGGTGCCACACCCCTCAGGTGATCACGTGTGCTCTTCTCCTTCAGCCTGTTAATGGAGGGCATGACACGCACTGATTTCTCATGCTGAACCGCCCTGTACGTCTGGGGTAGATCCCACCTGGTCATGGAGCATGATTCTTCTGAGAGGCTGTTGGATCCTGTTTGCTCGTGTGTTGTTGAGGTTTTTCATCTAAAGTCAAGTGCTCTTGGTCTGTGTTTTTCTTTCTCGTGGCATCTTTTTCTGGCTTTGGTGTGAGAGTCATGTTGACCTCATGGAATGTGTTAGGAAGAGTTCCTCCTCTCAGAGGTTTTGTAAGAGTTTGAGCAGGAGTAGTGTTAATTCTTCTTGGAATGTTAGGTAAAATGCAGCGGGGAAGCAGTCTGGTCCTGGGAATTAAGGTTTGTTTGGAGGTTTTGGATGACTGCTTCCATCTCTTGTTTTTCGTCTGTTGAGATCTTCTCTTTCTTCTCGAGTCACTCTTAGTAGTTTGTGTCTCTCTAGGAATTTGTCCATTTCATTTAGGTTGTCTAATTTTTTGGTATATGTTTGTTCCTAGAATCCTCTTATAGTCCTAATTTTTTAAAGATTTATTTTTTTATCCCCCCCCCCCCCCCCCACATTGTCTACTCTCTTTGTCCATTCGCTGTGTGTTCTTCTTTGTCCGCTGGCGTTCTTGTCAGGCGGCACCGGGAACCTGTGTCTCTTTTTGTTGCATCATTTGCTGCGTCAGCTCTCCATATGTGCGGCGCCACTCCTGGGCAGGCTGCATTTTTTTTGCACGTGGCGAATCTACTGGCGCGGCGCACTCCTTGCGCATGGGGCTCCCCTATTCAGGGACACCCCTGCGTGGCAGGGCACTCCTTGCGCACATCAGCGCTGTGCATGCGCCAGCTCACCACACAGGTGAGGCGGCCCTGGGTTTGATCCCTGGGCCTCCTATATGGTAGGCAGACGCTCTATCAGTTGAGCGAAATCTGCTTCCCACCTTTAGAGCTTTCCATTTCAGTGGGGTTGCTAGTAATGCCCCCGTTTCATTTGTGCCTTCACTTGTGTCCTCTCTTTTTCTCCACCAGCCTGGCTAAGGCTTTGTTGATTTTATTGCTTTTTCAAAGAACCAACTTTTGGTTTTGCTGATTCCCTCTGTGGCGTTTAACAGTTCTGCATTTCCTTTATCTGTCCTCTACTCTTTGTTATTTCCTTCCTTCTGTTTACTTTGGTTTTAGTTTGCTCTTCTTTTTCTAGACACTCCCATTGTGAGGTGTCTGATTTGAGATTTTCCTCCTTTACTGAAGACGTCTGGAACTGTAAATTTCTCTCTCCTCACTGCCTTTGCTGCATTCTATATATTTTGATATGTTGTGTTTTCATCTTCATTTACCTCAAGATATTTCCTAATTTCTCTTGTGGTTTCTTCTTTGATGCATTGATTGTTTACCAGTGTGGTGTTTAATTTCCACACATATGCCAATTTTCCAATTTTCCTCCTGTTATCAATTTCTAGCATCATTCCATAGAGGTCAGAGAAGATATATTGTGTCATTTGAGAATGTATTGAGACTTGTTTTGCGACCTCACATATGGTCTGTTCTGGAGAATGACCCATAGTCACAAGAGTAGAATATATTGTCTGCAGCTCTAGTGTGAAATGCTCTATATATGTCAGTCAGCTCTAGCTGCTTTAGAGTATCCTTCAAGGGTTCTATTTCCTTATTGATCTTTTCTCTAAATATTCTATCCATTACTGAAAATGGTGTATTGAAATCTCCTACTATGAACACAGAACTGTCTATTTTTTTCTTCAAATCTGTCAGAACTTTCTTCATCTATTTTGGGGTCTGCCCTCAGGTGCATGTATATTTATAATTGTTACGTTTCTTGTGGAATCAACTCTTTTTCTGTATATGTTGACCTTCTTTATTCCTCCAAGCAGTTTTTGACTTAAAGTCTATGTTTTCAGATATTAATATAGCTACCTTGCTCTCCTTTGGTTTTATTTGCATGGTATGTAATTTTCCATCCTTTCACCTTCAACCTACTTGTGTCCTTGAATTTCATATGGATCTCTTGTACGCAGCCTAGAGTTGTGTCATGGTTTTTCATCCCTTCTGCAAATCTCTGTCTTTTCACTGGAAGGTTGAATCCATTTGCTTTTAAAGTAACTACTAATAATGCAGGACTTTCTTCTGCCATTTTTCCTCCTTGATCTTTGTAAGTCTTATATCTTTTCCTATCCCTCGAGTCTTCAGTTAATGCCTACATTTATATGTGTGAGTCTTTTCTAGGGTACCATTTTATGTCCCTTCTCATTTCTTTCTGTATGTATTTTTCATGTATTTTCTGTGTGGTTACCATGAGGCTTAAATTTAACATCCTAAATCTATAACAATCACATGTGATTTGATACCAACTTAACAAATTATATCTTTATATATTTTGCATGCAAAACCATATATTTATTATTTCTTTTTATACATTTGCATTTTAGAAGCTGTAAGATATTAAAAAATGGAGTTAACAAATCAAAATATACAATACAATAGGACTGACATATATTTTTTTTCAAATAAATATTTATATTTAATTGTAAATTTATAACTTAATGTGCAAATGTCAGTTAAGTACTGTCTTAGTTTCTTGGCTGCTAAAACAAATACCATGAAAAAAATCAAACAGAAAAACAAACACCATGCAATGGATTGGTCTAAACAATGGCTGACAGTTTTAGGCTAGGAGAACTCTAAAATCGAGGCAACAGCAAGGAGATGCTTTCTTCCCAAAGACTGTGGTGTTCTGGGGCTGCCAGCTGGCAGTTCTTGATCTCTGGCTTTTCTCTGACATGGCGATACACATGCAAAGACTTCTCCTTTCTCCCCAAGTTTCCCTTGACTTCCGTCTTCTTCCCATGGCTTTCTCTCCATAGCTGACTCTATGCAGTCTCCAGTAATAAGATTGTCGGTTGGCCACACCCTAACTAAAAAGCACATCGTCAAAGAGTCCTGTTTACAATGGGTTCACACTCATAACTTTCTGCAATTACTAGGCATTTTATTTTCAAGAAAATCCTTTGTGAAACCCCTAAAATAAGGAAGGCCATGAAAACCTTCATAACATGTATCTGGTACCCAGATGAAAACAAGCCCCTTACGATACCCAGTCTGACTGCTTTTTTAGGACTGACATTTCTAACTACCTATATTATTACCTTTACTGCAGGACCTTATTTCTTTCTGCCACTTCAGTGCATTGTCTTGTTGTCTTTACTTTCCATCTGAACAGCTTCCTTTAGCATGTGTCTAGGGTACACGAACTCCATCAGCTTTTGTTGATCTGGAAATGTCTTCATCTCTCCGTCTCTCCCTCATATTTGAAAGACCATCTCACCGGATATAGGATTCTTGGCTGGCAGTTGTTTTCTTTGAGCCCTTGAACTATTCCATCGCACTGCCTTCCTTCCTCCATGGTTCCTGGTGACATGTCAGCATTTAGTCTTATCGGAACGCCCTTGTGCATACACCATTGCTGTGCTCTTGCAGCCCTCAGGACACCCTCCTTGCCCTTGACATTCAACAACTGAACGACCATGTGCTTGGACAGGGTTCTCTTCCTGCTGATCCTGTTTGAGATTCATGGGGCTTCTTGAATGTGGACTCATGTCTTCATGAAATGTTGGAAGTTTCCTGCCAGTATTTCTTTGAACATTCCTTCTTCCCCTTTCTCTCTTCTCCTGGGACTCCCAAAATGTGTATTTTGGTTTCCTTTATGGTATTCTGTAGTGCTGTAAGGCTCTGTTCACTTTCGTTCATTCTTTTTTCTTTCTGCCTCTCAGCTTGTATCATTTCACTTTTGTTGTCTTTGAGTTCCGTGATTCTTTCTTCGGCTAGCTCCAATCTTCTGTCGATACCCTTTAGGGAACTTTTCATTTAGTTTTTATGGTCTTCAATCCACTATTTCTTTTTGATTCTTTTAAAACATTTCTGTGTCTTTATTGAGATTCTCATATTGCTCATTCATTTTTCCCCTGATATCCTTGAATTTTTCTTCATGTTTTCCTTTAACTCCTTGAGCATACAGTAGATATTTTTTCCCCTTTACAACATTTATCTGGTAGGTCCCAAATCTGGCCTTCTTTGTTGATGGTTTCTGTATTTTTTCTTAGTCCTTTGGATGGGTCATCCTTTCCTGTTCATTTGTTTGTCTTGTAATCTGTTTTTGTACCCTGTGCATTTTAATATTTGAGAGTATTAACTCTGGGAGTGAGTCCTTGACTTGTCTCTTCCTTAAGTTTGTATCTAGGGAGTGATAGAGCAGAGATTTCCTTGAGTGCAGGAGCTAACAAACCAACCAAGGCAAAACACATCTTTCACCATTTGTGCGAATTGGCTCTGCCATGGCTGATGCTCTTCTTCAGAGTGAAGCACTCCTACCTGGACGATAAGTCCAAGGAAAAGGGCCGTGCAGGGTCTTCTCTGTCCTTTCTGAGCTTCCTCTTATCTTGGGCTCGTGCTGGCTTGTGCCCTGAGGAATTTCCGCTTTTCCTGGAATTCAAATGCCCCCTCTCTACCCTAGGAAGAGACAGTCTCCCCTGTCTAGTCCTCTCCTGGATGTGTTAAGGCAGGGTAGCATTTGTGTCAGGCACTTTAATTTACAATGGGTGAGATTAAAAATACATTAGAGGAATTTTCTTCAGAAATTTTCTGCTGTTCATTCAACACCCTACTGTCAATCCCAAGTACAACAGAAAATTTGTGAAATAAAATCCCAGTAGAGAAATTTGACAGATTAAGTGGAGTTGGTGCCCAGAGACCTGACAGAAGAGAAGGCTATAAATACAAGAGAAGCTCTGAAAACCCGAGGCACAATTCCAAAGGAAAAAAGAAAACAATTTAAGTGCGATGAATGTGGGAAAAATTTCGTGCAGAGCTCTGGCCTCGTTCAGCATCGGATGCTTCACTCTGGAGAGAAACCGTTTGAGGGTAGGGTGTGCGGAAAAGCCTTCAGAGTGAGCTGCAGCCTAATGGTTCATCTGGGATTCCATTCCAGAGAGCCACCTTGGAAACACAGCGCCTGTGGGAAAGCCTTTAGTGCAGGCGCACACCTCCTCCTCCATCAAATCACCCACTCCAGAGACAGCCCTGCAAGTGCGAAGAAGGTGGGAAGCGTTTTAATGTCACTTCCAGCCTAATTCTCCACCAAAGAATGCACTCGGGATACAAATCCTGTGAAGTGTACTGAATGTGGGAGGGCCTTCCCTGCCAAGTCAGGCCTTGTTCAACATCAGAGGATCCACAAGGGGGAGAAACGGTTTAAATGTAAAGATTGTGGGAAATGCTTTAGGCTCCAATCAGGGCTTGTTCAACATTTGCATATCCATAATAGGGAGAAATCTTCCAAATGTGATACGTGTGGAAACGTTTTCATCGAGACCTCATGCCTTTATCAACATCAGAAAGTTCATTGCAAAGAAAATTGTATAAATGTGGTGAATGAGGTAAATTAGTCTAAACGCATTTAGAGGGTCTTAGACTGTGGGGACACTGGGAACAGTGTAAAAGGAGGCAGATGTTATCATCTGGGTTCGAGTACTATGGGAAGCACATTTTGCCAACCTAGCCACAAGCACCTCCCAAAAATACCCTTCCCTCATTTTTCTGGAAATCACAGATAGTTCTCTATTTGACCAGTTCCAACCGATGTGTACAAGTTCACTTAGCAGTTTCCTTACCAGTCCTCCAGCAACACTGTTCAAATTTCAGTTAACACAGCCTATTAACTGAGCAATTGCCTAAAGTACAGCCCTAGAGCGCCCTCTTCAGGCCGCACATCATTATATAAAGAGGTGTGCGTCGCGATTGTGCCCAATCCCTTGTTTCAGAGTCTGCCGTGATTGGTGACTGCACCTGTTATTCAGGTCGTGCCTGCACAGCACAGTGTGTAGTTGTGTTGCCTCCTTGGCTCCCTGTGATAAACACTCGTGGCATTTGACAAAAATGTGTAATTAAAAGGGTATCCAGTGCTCGCTCTGCCTAGAGGGGCCTGCACCAAATCCTGGTGTGTATTTCCATCTTTCTCTGCCTTTCCTCAGCAAGCTCTGTGCTTTCCCCCATTTCCCAAATAAGTTCTTTGTACTGGCTTAAAAAATAGATTATCCAATCAGCCAAGAAAAATGAAAGTGCAGCAAAGAAATAAAAACTGATAGAACTAGAAGGGAAATTCAAATTGCATGCAAGTGGAGTTCTGCAAGAAACAGCGACTGTGGAACGCGACAGCACAGCTGTTTGAGAGCAGCAAGAGAAATCAAAGCATCACACAGAAGGGAAACTTGATAAGATTAAGTGCTGACCTCTCATCAGAAACCATGGAGGAGAGAAGAAAGTGATACGATGTATTTAAGGTGCTGAAAGAGAAAAACCGCCAGCCAAGAATTCTGTATCTGGTAAAGCTGGACTTCAAAAATGGGGGTGAGCTGAAAGTCTTCACAGACAGACAAATCTGATAGAATATGATACCAAAAGTCCCAATTTGCAAGAGATACTACAGGGGGTGCTGTAGCCTGAATGGAAAAAAGAAAGGCAAGAGATTTGGAGAAGAGTTTAGAAATGAAGATTGTTAGGAAGGGTAAACTAAAGGATAAGAAGACACACTATAGAACAATACAACAACAGAGAGCCAAAGGACGAAATGGGTGAAGCAGTGTGAAGTTCTCAAGGAGCCCTTCCGTCTATCCAGTGAACCCTGAATTATGGAAAGAGGAGCTTTCTTGGGCAGGAGCACACCAGGAGCAGCAGAAAGTGGCACAGGACTGAAAAGAGTGACTCAGCAGCGGAAGTAACAGATTTCTCGCCCAAGTCCATTCCTGACTATGACCTTGAAAGAGATGAGATTGTTGCTGTTTGTGCCCCTTTTGCTGAGAAACAGAAAACAGCTTCAGCAAGTAAAACAATAGCTATTGTGTCTGCTTCTGGGGCTGTAGAGACTGTACCTGAGAAGGTAGATGGTGCTCCAACATCAGAAGGCTCTGTTTTTATCAAAGCCCGATGAAGGAAAATGCAGAGCATCAATTATTTGAATCTGTCTTTTTTGATTCTCATTTAAAGGTTTAGACATAGGGACATTTATTCTGGAGAAACAGGGCAAAACTCTTGGTTGTAAGTTAAGTTTTTCAGATGAATCACATTTTGGGGCTATGCTTTCTGATGTAGATGGGTCACAGATTCCCACTAATATTGTGCATTTCGTAGTTTCTTCTTGTAATTCTGTCAGTTTTTGCTTTACGCACTTTAAGATTATGTACTTTTGTGCATATAGGTGTTTGATTTTTTACTTCTTGGTGGGTTATTCCTTCCTTATTATGTAGTATTCCCATTTCATTCTTAGTAATATATGTTCTTTTGCCCCAAATTTGTTTTGGCCAGGCTTTAATTTGTTAGTATATGCATGGCATATTTTTCCAAAATCTTTTTATTTTTGATGTTTCAACTTAGTTTTATCTCAGGTGGGTCTCTTGCAAGTAGTATGTGCCTGGCTTTTTAAAAATCCAGTATGATTATCTGCATCTTTTTGTAGATGAGTTTAATTTCTTTAAATTTATGGTATTTATTGATATATTTGAATTCTTTTTGTTTTTTTATTTTGTGTTACATCTTTTAATTTTCTTAAGTTTTCAATCTTCTTGCTTTCTATTATATTTATAAAGCCTGCTATATTGCATTCTCATCCTCGGCTTATTTGGAAGCCTTAGATTTAATTTCTATTATTTTAGTAAGTTTCCTTAAAATATTTTATCATATGTACTTAACTATAATTAATTTCTAAGACAGCCTTAAATTGGTCAGTATTTCTGTCCTCTGGTGGATTCCATGGGCCTTGACATGACATAACTCTTCATTGGACATATCTCCCTACCTTCTCATTGTTGCTAGAGCTTTATTTTACCTTTATTTTTAGTATTAAAACTTAATTGCTTGTTCCTGCAAGTCTATCAGTCTCTGCCTAGAGTTAACAACAGCATAGAAGAAACCAGCCGTTCCTTAGAAGCCCTTAGACAGCAAATAGTCTCCCTTGCCCCTGTGGTGCTGCCAAATTGCAGAGCCCTAGTCATGCTAACACCGGCCCAGGGTGGAACCTGCCTGTTCCTCAAGGAGCAGTGCTGTTTCTGTGTAAATTGCTCCGGAACAGTCCTGAGCAGCACGTGAAACCTACAAAGTCAAGCCCATCAACTTTGGGAGGTTGCAGCCTCTCGAGGCCCTTGGCCTTTCTTGCTCCATGGTCCAGTAGGTCATGGCTGGCCCCTTCTTGGGGCTGCTTACCACCATTTTCTTTAGCCTTTTAGGAAGATCGTGTATCTTCAGAATTCTAAGTTTGTTTATCCAGAATCAATGCCTTCCAGAACCAGGTATTAGCCATGCAGGGATTTCATCCTGTACCCACCACGGTGCTGGACTCACCTTCCCTCAACCTCAGTAGAGTAGCCAGAGAGTTGCCCAGGAACTACTCTCCTTCACCAGCAGGAAGCAGCTCGAGTAGAATGATCATTACCCTTCAGCTCTCCCTTAAAAATAAGGGTGTATACCCTCTGATGGGGGAGTTGAGGCAGGCTATGAATGTATGAATTTATGGCTATAATTTCTATCTCAGTGCTGCTTTTGCTTCATCCTACAAGTTTTGGTATGTTGTGTTATCATTTTCATTAGTTTCAAGGTAATTATTAATTTCTTTTGAGATTTCATCCTTGACCCACTGTTTTTCTAAGAGTGTGCTGTTTAATTCCCATATCTTGGTGTGAAATCTGGGCCTCTGGCCCTTGTGGATTTCCAGCTTCACTCTACTGTGGTCAGATTTTGTATGATTTCAATCTTTCTGAATTCATTGAGCATTTCTTTGTGGCCTAGCATATGGTCTATTTTGGAGAATGATCCATGTGCACTTTAGAAAAATGTATATCCTGCCGTATTTGGGAGTAATGTTCTGTATATGTGTATTAGGTCCAGCTCCTCTCATACACTGTTCAAAGTTTTTGTTTCTTTATTGATTCTCTTTTGAGATGTTCTGTCCAAAGTTGATAGTGGTGTATTAAAGTCCCCCACTATAATTGTAGAGGCATCTATTATTCTTTCACTTAGCTTTTCCAGTGATTTCCTCACATATTTGGAGGCGCCCTTGTTAGGAGCATAAATGTTTATGATTGTTCTTTCTTCTTCAAAGATTATCCCTTTCACTAGTATGTAGTGTCCGTCTTTTTCTCTCACAATTGTTTTGCATGTAAAGTCTATTTTGTCTGATATTAATATAGCTACTCCTGCCTTTTTTTGGTTATTGTTTGCTTGTAAGATTGTTTTCCAGCCATTCACTTTCACCCTCCTTGAATCCCTGGTTCTAAGAGGTGTCTTTTGTAGACAGCATGTAGATGGGTCCTATTTCCTTATCCAGTCTTCCAGTCTGAATCTTTTGATAGGTGAGTTTATCCATTGACGTTTAGGGTCATTACTTTCAAGGAATTATTTTAATTAGCCATGTATTTTTGGACTTGTGTTTCTCATAGTTTGTTTGTTTCTTTTTGTCTTTTCAGCTGCTCTTACACATTCCTCCAAGTCTGCCTCTCCTATTTCCTTCTTTCTCCCTGCAGAACTCCCTTTAGTATTTCTTGAATCGCAGTGTTCTTGTTGGCATACTCTCTTAGTTTCTGTTTATCTGTGAATATTTGAACTCTCCATCATTTCTGAATGCTACCTTAGCTGGATAGAGTATTCTGGATTGGAAAATTTTTCTTTTAGTACCTTGTCTATATCATACCACTGCATTCTTGTCTCCATGGTTTCAGATGAGAAACCAGCACTTAATCTTATGGAGCCTCCTTTGGATGCGATGGTTCTCTTTTCTCTTGCTGCTTTTAGAATTTTCTCTTTGTCTTGAGCATTGGATAATTTGACAAGTATATGTCTTGGGGTAGGCCTGTTGGGATTTATGCTGCTTGGGGTGCGTTGTGCTTCCTGGACATGTACATCCATCTCCCTCAGTAGATTTGGGAAGTTTTCAGCCATTATTTCCTCCAACACCCCTTCTGTCCCCTTTCCCTTCTCTTCTCCTTCTGGGATGTCTATAATGCATATGTTTGTGTGTTTTGCATTGTCATTCAGGTCCCTAAGACCCAGCTACATTTTTTCTATCTTTTTATTGATCAGTTCTATTATCTGTTTTATTTCAGATGAACTGTCTTCCACATCACTAATTCTCTCCTCTGCCTCTTCTACTCTCCTATTATTTGCTGAGAGTGTATTTTTGACTCGTGCTGTTCATCACCATCATATCCGTTATCTTTTTGTGCATGATTGCAATTTCTTCTGTATTCTCTCCAAGTGTTTTCTTCATATTGTTAATCTCTTCCTTTACTTCATTAAGTTGGTCTCTAATATATATGTTTTGAGATATTTAATTACTTGTCTGATGTTCTGCTCACTTTCCTGGTTTTTAGTTTGTTCATTGCATTCGGCCATGTTTTCCTGATTACTGGTTTGGTTTGTAGTTTTTTGTTGCTGTCCGGTCATCATTTTACCTTGACGGGTCTAATCAGTTCCTTAGCTTCTTTGTCTAGTCTTGGGGATTAATTAGTTGTTGTTTGTGTGTAAGTGTTATCTCTTCTCTTTGTCACTTTGTTCTTCTTACTCTATTTTCTTGTTGCTGGCAAAGTTCACTTTGAAGGAAAATATTAGGGCCAGGGAAAGCAAAATGAGTAAGAAAAGAAAATGTATAAAGTAGTATTGCTAATAAATGTTAACAGAGCTACAATGTGAGATCTGGGAGAACAGATATTAGATTCATGTAAGTTGTGTAGAGTTATAGCAGTAAGTAGAGTACCTCTAATGAGACAGTCAACTGAATATGGGGAGGAATATAGTATGAATTAAAAGGCCATTGTTTTCATGAGAAAGGGAAAGAGAAAAGAAATACAATAATATAAAGACTGAGTAGAAGACAGAAAACTGAACAAAGGTATTAGAAATAAAAATCTGATAATTTGGGGACCAGACAAAGGGAGGTGGAATGTAAGAGAAACAGTAGATGAGGGAGGATAGAAAGATGTAGAGGAAAGGGGATAGTGTAGGTGACGAAATTCAGTACACACAGAAAAGAGGAAATGGAGGATGAAGAAACACAGTCAATGAGAAGCTCTCCCTGCATATCCTATTACAAAATAAAATAAAATAAAAAAGAAGAGAAAGGAAGAAAAACAGGAAAAAAAAGAAAAAGGGGGGGACAAAAAAAGGGAGGAAGCAAGCAAGGAAAGGAAAAAGAGAAAAAACACTAAAGAAAAGAAAAAGGGCCTTGGGGGATAAAACGGAAGATAAACCAGGATACAATGCAGCAATAGCAATCATGACAAAAAAAAAAAAAAAGAATTAAAGTTTCAAGCTAAGAATCCTCTTTGCAGTTAAATAAAATGCGTAGGGATCTGAAGTTCCCCTTTTCTCCCTTCCTTCCTTCCCTCTCTCCCAGGGCAGCAGGAAAGCTGCATGAGAGGTCCAGTAGGAGATTCAAGTGGGTCCTTGTTGAACCAACTCAACACAGAAGACAATGACTTTCTATTTCCAGTGCGAGAGCACCTCCACCTCGCTAGAACCCCCAAATATGCTATTGGAAGCTTGGATAGCACGTCCTCCAGTCCCTCCTCCTTAAGTATGCTAGGGGAGGGCTAATTGATTTTCTGCCTCCACCTTCTCCCAGACCAAGTTTCCTGTCCCAGGACATTTAGGTAAACTGGGCTTTTTCAGCAGATTCACGTCTCCTTCCTTCCCAGCCTCTCCCCAAGCCAGCTGGCACAATCCTCCAAGCCAATGGAAAAACAACAACAAGAAACGCGGATGGCTAGGGTATTCACAGACCTCAGACAGACCTCAGGGCGCACTGGTTTTGGGGATCGGAAGTCCGGGAAATTGCCAACTCAAGGTATGCGAGTCTGTGGAGAGTTGGCTACCAGGGTTTAGGGGATATGGACCTGGGAACCACTCATCCAGTAAACACGGGGTTTGGGAACACCGCAGCACAACAGTCTTCACAATCGCTGCGGCTGACAGCCCCAGGGGCAAGGGTCCTGCCCACAACTTCTGACCTCCGTGGCAGAAACCCAGAATTCTACCTCTTGCAAGAACCTCTTCTGTCACTGTCTCACCAAATCAACGTCCAGACACCTCCTGCCTTGCAAGTCCCCGAAACAGACTGTGATTTTAAAACACAGATCACCTTTCCTCCAGTTTCCAATAATAGTTTCATTATTTACTTGTTTTTAAAAAAGTTTTTATTTAATTCCCTTTTTTTTAAAGATACATAGATCACAAAAAAATGCTATATTAAAAACATAACAAGGCGACAGACTTGACCCAGTGGTTAGGGTGTCCGTCTACCATATGGGAGGTCCACGGTTCAAACCCCAGGCCTCCTTGACCCGTATGGAGCTGGCCCATGTGCAGTGCTGATGCACGCAAGGAGCGCCCTGCCACGCAGGGGTGTCCCCCACGTAGGGGAGCCCCACGCGCAAGGAGTGCACCCATAAGGAGAGCCGCCCAGCGCGAAAGAAAGTGCAGCCTGCCCAGGAATGGTGCTTCACACATGGAGAGCTGATGCAGCAAGATGACGCAACAAAAAGAAACACAGATTCCCATGCCGCTGACAACAACAGAAGCGGACAAAAAAGATGCAGCAAATAGACACAGAGAACAGACAACCGGGGTGGGGGGGGGGGAGAGGAGAGAAATAAATAAATAAATCTTTAAAAAAAAACAGGTTCCCATATACCCATATACCAACTTTTAAAAAAAATTAGCATATAAATATTGTTGTATCATTTTCTTTGGTCAGGAAAATTGGGACTCAGTAATATACTGGGGTCAGGATTTTCTTCAGTGCCATTTACTGGACAGCTGTCTTAGTCTAGCAAAGTTCCCAGATCTTCTGTTTGTATAATGCAAGAGAATACTTCACAGTTTTCACAGTTTAAATTCATGGAGGGTTCTTCTGGAACCCAGTCAGGGAAAATTAGAGGAAACACCCTAAGGGCATTTATTTCTCTTGAGAAAAAGCCAACATCTTCAAACTAAACAGTTAAATCTGCTACAGATAAGGTCTACTATCTCAGCTCTCCAAAGTTTGTAGTGTTGGACATTTGGGTTGCTTCGAGGTGGGGATTATTTTTAATAAAGCTTATATAGAAATTGATGTGCAAGTCTGTGGGTGGATATATTCTTGCATGTGTGTATTTTCTTTTTTAAAGGAGGTACTGGGGAATGAACCCAGGACCTAGTAAATGGAAAGCAGGTGCTTAGCCTCTTGAGCTATGTCTGCTTCCTGGACATGTGTTTTCAATTCTCTTCGGTAATACCCAGAAAAGGGATTGCTGGGTTATACGGTGAGTGTAAGTTTAGCATTATTTGAAACTGGGAAGTGCTGTTTTTCTTTAAAAAAAAACCCCAAACTTTTTAAAAAGAAACACTCCCCCTTCCCTGATAAGCTCTCATCTGTTTTCTATCTCTGTCATTTTGGTAATTTCATCTCTGGTCGGTGTTATCAAACAACTTTTGTTCTTATGTGCCTTGCTTGTTTCACTGAGCGTTATGTTTTCAAGGTTCTTCCGTGTTGCAGCAGGGAACTCACAACTTCATTTTTTCTTTTGGCTGTTTAGTATTCATTATGCGTATGTAGCACATTTTGTTAATCCATTCATTTGTTGATGGACTTGGGTTGTTTCCAGCCTTTGCTATTTTGAATAGTGCTGCCATAAACACTCATGTACTAGTACCTGTTTGCAACCCCGTTTTCAGTCTCTTTGGGTATATACCTATAAGTGAGATTGCTGCGTCAAATGGTAATTCTGTATTTAACTTTTTCAGGAGCAGCCATATTACTTTGCACAGTGGCCGCACTATTTTACAGGTCCATCAACAATGTACTAGACTTCCAGTTTCTCTGCATTCTCTCCAACACTGGTTATTTTCCATTTCCAAAACAATAGCCATCCTTGTGGATGGGAAGTGGTGTCTTATTGTGGCTATAGTTTGCATTTCCCTAATGGCTAGTAATGTTGAACAACTTTTCATGTGCTTACTTGTTGGAGATTTGGACCCGAAGGGTATCAGGAATGAAAGAAAGAGCAAAAGGGGAAGGAAAGAGCGAGAGAGCTGGGATCAGGGGGTCTGCGAGTAATAACTCCTCAGACAACTTTATAGTTTACAAAGGGCTCTCTATATACCCCAGTCTACATGACAACAAGCAAGAACACAGTAGTTTACATGATATCAAGAAGCAGTTAACTATCAGCATTACCCATAGTCTAAAGAATTTTAAAAAATCTTGTCTCAAGGTACAAAGTCTAAGTGTTCTATTCACTACAAAAGCTATGTGCTCATCTTTTCTTTCAGCCTTTAACAGCTTCATCCCATTTGCTGGGAACTCTTAATTACTGCATTCCTTAGGTTGCAAGCATAGCCTGGAGACAGCACGTCTCTCCTTGTGAGGCCACTGTGCCTCAGTTTCCAACACTTACTGGTCATCTCTTTAACTTCTTTGGAGAAATATCTATTCCAGGCCTTTGCCCATTGTTTAATGGGGTTGTTTGTGTTTTTGCTGTTGAGTTTTTGGGGTCCTTTATATATTCTGGATATTAAACCCTCATATGATATATGGTTTGATACTATTTTCTCTCATTGTATGGGTTGTGTTTTCACCTTCTTGATAATTTCCTTCAATGCACAAAATATTTAATTTTGATGAAATAAAATTTACCTATTGTTTCCTTTGTTGCTCATACTGTACTGTCATATCGATGCTTCTAGTGGTGAATGGCAGACTGTGAAGATTTGCCCATGTTACTTTCTAAGAGGTATATAGTTCAGCCCTTATATTTAGCTCCTTGGTCCATTTTGAGTTGATTTTTGAATATCATGTGAGGTAAGGGTCTAATTTCATTCTTGTGCTAGCCGATATCCAGTTTTCCCAACACTATTTGTTGAATAGACTGTTCTCTCCCCACTGTATGTTCTTAGCACTTCTGTCAAAAATCTGTGGCCATAGATGTGTGCATCTAATTCTGGACTTTCATATCTTTCCACTGATTTGTCTATGATTGTGCGAGTTTTGTACTGTTTTGATTACTGTCACTTTGTAATACAATTTGAAATTACAAAGTGTGAGTCCTCCAACTCTATTGTTTTTCAAGATTGTTTCGGCTATTTGGGGCTCCTTGCCAGTTCATATAAATTTGAGGATCATTTCTTTCCATTTTTCAGTACAAAACCAGTCTTTCATTCTTGGCCAGAGTGGGTCCTTTTTATGTATTACTGGATTTAATCTGTTAGTATTTTTAAGGTTTTTGTGTCTAAGTTTATGAAGGATATTGGTCTGTGGCTTTATTTTACTAACTCCACCTGTTGGGTTTTTTTTTTTTTGTATAGCACTTTATTGAGCCATAGTTACTATACCATACAGTTCACCCATATAAAGTGTAAAATTCAATGTTTTAAAAAATTTTGAATCACGGATTTGTGCATCCATCACCACAATAAATTTTAGAACATTTTCATCACCCCCAGATGAAGCCCCCTATGCTGCCTTACCCCCTCAGCACCTTCCCCCCACCCCCAGCTCTAGGCAGCCACTACTCTACTCTCTCTATAAATTTCCATGTTCTGGACATTACGGATGAATGCAATCATATATGTGGACTTTTTTAACTGGCTTCTTTCACTTAGAATAATGTTTTCAAGGTTCATCCATGTTGTGGCATGTAACAGTACTTCATTTCATTTTATGGCCAAATAATTTCCCATTGTCTAGATATACCACATTTTGTTTATACATTTGTCAGTTTGACATTTGTAATGTGTTTTTTTTGTTTTTTTTTTAAGATTTATTTATTTATTTAATTTCCCCCCCTCCCCTGGTTGTCTGTTCTTGGTGTCTATTTGCTGCGTCTTGTTTCTTTGTCCGCTTCTGTTGTCGTCAGCGGCACGGGAAGTGTGGGCGGCGCCATTCCTGGGCAGGCTGCACTTTCTTTTCACGCTGGGAGGCTTTCCTCACGGGCACACTCCTTGCGCGTGGGGCTCTCACGCGGGGGACACCCTTGCGTGGCACGGCACTCCTTGCGTGCATCAGCACTGCGCATGGCCAGCTCCACACGGGTCAAGGAGGGCCGGGGTTTGAACCGCGGACCTCCCATATGGTAGACGGACGCCCTAACCACTGGGCCAAAGTCCGTTTCCCCTGTAATGTTAACATTAAGAAATGCTGGAGTCATGAAATGAGTTGGGAAATGTTCCTTATTCTGCTTTCTGAAAAAGTTCATATAGGATTGATAATATTTCTCCCATAATTATTTCATAGTATTCACTAGTGAAGTCTTTGGCATTGGGAGTTTTCTGTTCAACTTTTAAAATAGATTTCTGGCTATTCAGGCTTTTTCTACTTATTATTGATTCAGTTTTGGGTAATTTTTAAACCAGATTCCAGAATAATGGATTTTTCTTTATTCCTTGTCCATTTTATACTTTATTGATTTCTGGTCTCATTATTTCTTTCCTTCTACTGATTTAGGTTTTAATTTGATCTTCTATATCTGGATTTCTGTACTACTATTCTAGCAATTACAGAAAGAAGAGCATGAAAATGTACATTTCTGATAATGCATTTGTCTATTTCTCCTTTCTTTTCTGTCACCTTTCCCCCAAGTATTTTGAAGCTCTGTGATTTGGTGCATGCAAGTTTAAAGTTATTATGTCTTCTTCATGAACTGACCCCTTAACTCTAGATGCCCTTCTTTCCAGCATATTCCTTGTCCTGAAGAAAGGATGGTAAATATGAGAGTATATAGTGAAATTAACCTTGGATAGGATGGGGGCGTCCTCTTCCACTGAGGCAGGAAATAGGCAAGGAGGATTGCTGATGTACATAGGTATGAAGATGTGATATATAGATGGACTTTTTGCCCGATGATGAGAGAGGTGATGGGCACGTCAGAGGGCCTTGTGCTCCATAAAGAAGTGTTTAGATTGGACTCTGAGTGAGAGAGGAGCATCTGAAAAGTTCAGCGCAGGAGAAGGATGGCACCTGACTGATGTCTTATCACTCACTCATCCTGAGTTGGGGTTCTGCTAAGTTGGCGATGGTGAGGTAATGGGCTATTTCAAATATTTGCCATGTCCAGGGTCACTTACTTAGTTAAGACTTGCTGAAGGATTGACTTTGATAGTCCTACAGGGTGTGTGTGAAGTGTGAGCTCAAGGTCCATGAACTCCCTCTTGGTCTGTGGGCTTATGGGGTTGCCATGTTCATTCTCTAAGCCTTTTCCTTACCGCTGGGCTCCTGACCCTAAACTCAATTCTCCAGGCCTGAATGTGGTTCCTTTAAGTATGAAACCAGCCTTCCTTGATTTTTAGACCTTCCTCATCCCCACTTGCCCTTGTAAGCCTGTACTCCAAACCCAGTACCTCGTCTGCCTCTGAGTTGGACCCTCCAGGTGCAGGTTTCCGTGAATTGTTGGAGTTCAGTCTCCATGCAGCGGGAGAATGGGACCCTAGTGCCCCAGTTTCTTCTCAAAGGTCTGACAGAGAGGGGTTGCAGCCCCTTCTCTACAGTATCATTCTGCTGGTCTACATCGTGGCTTTGGTTGGGAACCTGGGCATTGTGAGCCTTATTGTAATGGACTGTCGTCTCCATATACTCGTGTACTTCTTATTGGCCAACCTCTCACTGCTTGGTGCTGTCTATATCTCCAACACCATTCCTCTGGTTCTGGCATATCTGCTGGCTCCAGTGCAAACCATCCATTATGGTGCTTGACTTACCCAGATATTCTGTGTTCATTTTCTGGTCCCCTGGAAGTGTTTGCTGCTCACTGCTATGGCCTATGACCACTATGCAGCCATCAGCCAGCCACTGCACTACCTAGTCCTCATGGGCCGCCAGACCCAGATAGGACTTGCTTCCATCTCCTGTCTGCTTGCCTTGGCCAGTGCACCTGCACACACCAGCCTTGCAGCTCTACTCAAGTTCTGTGGGCCTCGCCTCATCACCCACTTCTTCTGTGGACTTCCTCCACTCCTCAAACTCTCTTGCTCCAGCACATTTGGTTTTGAACTTGCCCTCTTCTTCTTGAGTTTTGTGGTAGCTCTCGTACCCCGTGTCCTGGTGGTGATCTCCTATATACACATCGTAGCTGCTGTTCTCAGGAGTCACTCCACCAATGGACAAAGGAAAGCCTTTCCACCTGTGGCGCTCTCATCACTGTGGTCTGTATTTTCTACCTCACGTCCGTCCTCTGCTCCATCCTTCCCAGCTCTGCACTCCCTGGTTAGTGGGATCGGGTGCTCGCTGCGCTGTATGTGGGGCTCACGCCCAGGCTGCACCCCGTCATCTGTAGCAGGAGAAACAAGGACGTGAAGAGGGCCTTGTTCAAGGCGCTTGGAAAGGAAGGCGCCTCCTAGACCTGGTCACATCAATTAAAGGTCCCCTCCTCTGCAGTGAGGCTGGACATGCAGACGCCTCCTCGGAGGTGAATCCAATCACACGGGAATTTCTATATTAATGATCCATGTGCTGAAACGTATTTTACGTGCAAGGATCAAATATTTCTGTTGCCTTTTGGTGGGTCTAAATAGTTGTTTATTGTTATTGTGTTCTGCTTATGGCAATAACACATGCTCATTGGATAACAAATGACAGAATCTTATAAAATGACAAAAAATACTCTCACTTCCCAGAGCGAATAACTGTTCATAACTTGATGGTTTTCCATTCTGTTTGTTTGTAAACAATAAATATGTGTGCGTGTATATTTAAAGCAGGAAGACACAGTTGTAATCAAGATGTACCTGCTGTTCTCTATGCATATGTTTTAATTTTTCTTATAAAGTATTATACTTGCAATAAAAACATTTATACTTTATGCAAAGGTGTGAGTTATTCATAGAAAGAAAGAATTTCTCATAATCACAGTCCCGGCACTAAAGCTATTAACAATTTTATGTGCATTCTTCCACATTTTTCATTAGAATGTTTTAACATGCATTTGTAATATTTTTAATATTTTATTGACCTAAATAAGATCATATCACATACTAAATTAGCCCTTTATAATTCTTAGTCCATGAATTGTATGTTCCTGTCATTTGTCCAATTTTCTACTGGGCTTTCTGTCTCTTCTGTACTGATTTATTTTTTCAGGTACTAGGGTTGGGGACTGAACCTGGGACCTCATGAATGTGGGAAGCCAGTGCTCAACCACAGAGCCCATTGGCTCCACTGAAATGTTTTTTTAAAATTTGTTTTCTTGTTGATGCTTTTCTGGATTTTGTTTTGTTTTGCTTTATTTAGGAGGCACCAAACCTTGGACCTTCCTCTGTGGGAAGCAGGTGCCCAACTGCTTGAGCCCCATCTGCTCCCATGTATTTATTTGTTTGCTTATTTATTTCCCCTCCTTTGTGGCTTGCTTGCCGTCTGCTCTCTGTGTCCACTCCCTGCACATTCTTCTGTGTCTGCCTGTCTCCCTTTGTTGCATCATGTTGTTGTGCCTAACATGAAGCCAGGGCCTCCTATGTGGTACACGGGAGTCCAATCGATTGAGCCACAGCCACTTCCCACCTGTATTGATTTTTAATAGTTGTTTGCACTTTAGAGATATTAGCTTTGGTTTCCTATTCGTGTTACATTTTTTCTCCTAACTTGTTGTGGCAGTTTGATGTTATTTATGAATTCCAAACAGAGATAATGAGTATTTTTGTAAACTGGTCTGTTCCTCTGGGCGTGCTAGCCCTTTGATTGTATTAAACTCAGAGGTTCCACCTTTACTTTGTTCAATCAAGATTAGGGCTTCGGTTCCACTACGTCATCAGGGCACTCAGGTCTGAGCCCCGCCCCCTTAGTGGGCTGATAAAACAGACTCTGACACGGAAGTAGGTACCCAGAAGAAGAACACAGAGGAAGAGAGAAGGCTCCATAGACACAGGAGAGGATCCTGGGGCCCCGGGAAGAGAGTTGAGCCATTTGCCTGATAGTTTAGAGCTGACGTTGTGAACAGACCAGAGCAGTTGAACCAGGAAAGAAATGAGCCCTGGGAAGAGAGCTGAGCCCTATGCCAGCCTACGGCTGAGATCAGAAGCTGGACCCACAGAGCCTTACACGGGGAGAGGAAGGCTGAAACCTCGCAGACGCCGCCCACCATCTTGGGTCAACACGAGACAACAGACTTTGGGTGAGAGAGCCCCTCTTATGTAGCTTGAGTTGGTCTCTTTAGGGCCTTGTAACTGTAAGCTTCTACCCCAAATAAATACCCTTCATAAAAGCCAACAGATTTCTGGTATTTCACTTCAGCAACCCCTTGGCTGACTAATGTACTTGTCTTTTCATTTATTTCTGGTATTTTCTTCCATAATGAAGTTTAACATTTTAATGTAATTAAATGTTGGTTTTGGGGGGCTCTTTGATTTTGTATCATGCTTTGTTTGCTATATGCTGTACAAATAGTCATCCTAATTGTTCCTCAATTTGATGTTTTTGTGGTGTTTTCTGCCATAAGTCTAACATTTCTTTATACTCAGCAATTGGTTACTTTTTAAGCATGCATGGCTTCTGGGTTTTGTGTCACTCCTAAAATCCCTTCATCAAAGTTTTCATCTATTTTTATGTTTTCACTTTTTCCATTTAACTGAATGATTTCTTCCCATTTAAACCTTTGATACTTCTGGAAACGAATTTTGTTGTAAAATGCAAGGTCAGGGCCAGCTTTATTTTTCTTCTGACTTGAAGAAGCCAATTTCTGTCACCCTCGTTCTTTGTGTGCTCTGTTTCAATTCCAGTTTCACCCTGGCTTCTGACTCTGTTTTTGCACTTTGTCCTCGATCACGTCTCTGACTTGGCCCCTTAGGGCAGAACTCCTGGTACCCTGGATGGTCATGTCCAGCCTCTTACCAGGACCTGGGACTTGTGGTGGATTTTGGCTATCAACTCTTCAGCCACATATCTTGACTTCCCCCCCACCCTCACCCACCCCCTCCTTCACTCTACTACATGGTAGGGTGAGGTCCCTCATTCCCTAACCACAGAACGTGTTGTCATCATAGGGACCTTATAGATATGTCATAGAGAAAAACTTATAGTTCCAGCAAAATGATCAGCTAAATAACCCGAAAACCGATCCTGGTAATGCCAGAAATGTGTCCATGTACGTGTATGTGTGTGCAGAAAATCTCTTTACACAAAGCACAAGTACAGGCGTGTTCCTGGCAGCATTATGTATAAGAGTAACAAAAATAGAAAAGTGCAGAAATGCTCAAGTACCCCCCATGCCCACAAGAGTGCTCTTGTGCTTTGGTCATCCCCAACTTCCTTTCTGTCCTCTTCTTCCTGTCCTCACATCTCTCCCTGCACCTGTAGGGCTTGAGAGCTGAGCCAATCACTTTCTCTTCAGGGACTTTGAAACCGGAGCGAGACACGCTAAGGTGGAGAGTGGCTGTAGCTTGGCTGAGAGCAACTCCTTGGAGCGAGCATCTGCGTTCCCGCTAAGGCAGTTCCCAGAGGTGACCTGGTCCCCGTGTTTCCGATGCCTGGCTACTCAGCTCTTGACTCCACTTCTCTGAGCAGCTTCACAGCGCTTCAAGAAACCACCTTAATTAGTCAGAGCGGGTTTCGTTGTTTACAGCCAAAGGGCTGTAATTTACACAGAAATAAGCAGTGGGGAGTGGGTGTCAAGCAGCAGCCTCAGGAATGCATGGGTGCTTTGGGTGATTAGCAGTTGGCTCCTGTGTCACTGCAGAGGGAGGACGAGAGCCTCCCGCTCACACTGTAGGATGGGAAGGCAGCTCACCCCCGTCTCACTCGTGGGCGGCTGCGACCACGTGTTCCTGATGGCTGAGCGCTAGGGTTGGGGAGGGGCAGCTGTGAAGCTCCTTTTCAAGGTGGGCCTGGAAGGGTGTTGGGTCACCAAAAACCTAGGAACCACATTCCAACCTTGACATCATTGCCTCCAGGCCCAGAAGGAAACTTCTCACCTTACCCTGACCTTGCTGATGGAGTCTTCAGCAGGGTTCTCCAGAGAAACAGAACCAATAGAACAGGCAGGAATAAAAATATAAATATACTGAAATATAACATAGAAAATATATATAAAAATATAGGCTGTTCAAAAAAAGCCTTACAATTTCACCCAACAATTCCCCTTGTAAAATTCCTTAATACCTAATGAAATACAGCAAAACAGGAAGCAGATGTGGCTCAACTGAGAGAGCATCCGCCTACCATACAGAAGGTCTAGGGGTGGATATCCAGGGCCTCCTGACCCGTGTGGGGAGCTGGCCATGCGCAGTGCTGCCGTGCACGAGTGCCGTGCCTCGCAGGTATGCCCCCCGCATAGGGGTGCCACACAAGGAAAAAGTGCACCCCGCAAGGAGACCCTCCCCATGCAAAAAAAGTGCAGCCTACCCAGGAGTGGCACCACACACACACCTAATGCAGGAAGATGACACAACAAAAAGAGACACAGATTTCCAGTGCCACCTGACAAGCGTGCAGGAAGAAACAGAAGGACACAGAGCTAATGGTCACAGTGAGCAGACAACAGGGGGTGGGGGTGGAGGGTGAGAATTAATGAACTTAAAAAAAATACAAGAGTACAGGATGTTCACTTTAGCATTGTACATAATATTGAGAAATTAGAAACAACCTAAGGGTCTATATATAAGTGCGACTGGTAAAATTAACTATGGTATACACATTCAGTGGTATATTATACAACCAGTAAAAGTAATGTGAGGTCTGGACTTGTCCTGAAATGGCATTAACCACCATCACAGGACGGACCGAGTACCCTGCCGCACTGACCACACAATTCTGGGCCAAATTTGGGCATTCTCTCTGGAAAAGGCTGGTCCCCATGTCCCTTGGCCTTTGTCCTTTCCTCCAGGTATCCCTGTCCAGCCCCTCATCTCCCTTTTTGGATTCTAACCCACAAAAGGCTCAGTTCTTTCTTTTCTACCATAGTATGTCTTGATGGCTTATATGCAAAGAGGCAATCCCATAGCAACAACAAGAACAACAAAAAATGTCTGTTTCTCTCTTGAAAGGAGGGTGAAGTCTTCAGACCACAGTAGTATGTTAAAGATGAAATAAACCTATGGTTCATCATTTCAATAATGACCAGGAATTTCTGTAGCACATGGGGAAAAAAGCAAATAAAATACTGAAATTGGCTTAAGCCACAGGACAGTTTCATGGGTTCGTGTAAATGAAAGGACGAGGGAGGGGTAAGTCCTGGCTTCGGGCACAGCGGGATCTAGGAGTTGGCTCTCTGGGATTTGCTCTCTTGCACCAACTTCTCCATCCAGCGCCAGCCTGCCACCCTGGGGCCTCTGAGAGTGTCACTGGCTTGGCTGAGGTGACCACGGCCAGAGGAAAGCTGCAGTCTGACCAGGCCTCACCCACCTGCCTGGCGTCAGGGAGAAGTCAACCCCACCCAAGTCACAATGGCAGAAAGGAGGAAAGGGGTGCTTTTCTAGGGGGAAATGAGGATCCTGGTCCCAGAAGAAGGGGAATAGATGCTAGGTGAAAAATCCAACAGGCATCCTCTACAGAAGTGCAGACAATGCATCAAACTCCAAATCCATTTCCACTGCTTGAAAAGAACAGGACATGGAGAGCCTTTTCCTTAACCCAGCAGAGCAGACTGTTACTTTCCAAAGTGAACATATTGGTTGAAAATATTTTTTTAAAAGTTAAAACATACTTGAAGATATTTAATCCACATGGAACTCTGAAATGCTAAGAGTGCAAAGTTCCCTTCCTTAAGGTTACTGTCTAGAGGTAACCACTGTCGACAGTGGAGGTGGCTCATTCCAGGTAGTTTCTCAGCATATTCTCACGTGGTAACGCAGAGAGAGGATTTTGCTAAAATAGAAATGTGCCGCATCCCAGACAAGAGCCTTCAACTTGCTTTAATCTTTCTGTTACTACCTAGCCATCCACCTTTCTCTTTAACTTTTGCATTCTACTCCAACAGGATGGAGGTACTGCAGTTTACTGAACCTTTCCTCTGCTGATGCACATGTACAGGATATCCAATTTTTCACTATGACAGATGACACTGAAATTCACACCCTGGTCCATTCACCCTATGTGCATGTTCAGGAGTTTCTCTAGGATAGATTACAAATGGAGGTTCAAAGGGTATACATACCTTGAATATTACTAGATAATGCCAAGTTAATGTCCACAAAGATTTTAACAACATTCCAAGACTCCTTGATTCTAATGACAGCCTTGCCAAGCGCTGGATATGGTCAATTAATTAAATTAATCCAAAACCAAAAGCTGCTCTGGTCCCACTGAGCAACCCCTAAAAGTATAACCTGAAAGGCTCAAACCATTTCTAACTAACTTAGCATCCCAGAACAAAGGTAAAGAATATGTTTTATCCAGGACCCAAAGTGAAATGCAGAATGTCTGGCATCCAATCCAAAATGACCTGGCAAGCAGAGAAGCAGGAACACCCAGCCTATAATGAGGGCAGAAATGAATCGATAAAAGGCAGACAGGTTGGATACAGTAAAACCGCCTCCGTGGGTGGACATGGTCATCTGTGTAGAAAAGCCCATAATCTATAAAAGAGCTACTTAGAACCAGTGAGTGTGTTTAGCAAGGTAGTGGGATAGAAAATATTTTAGAGCAAGGGAACTTCCCCCTCTCCCAAAGAGTTAACAAATTATGTCAGCACTTTCCTTCACTTACCTGAAACAAGGCCTAAGAAATTGCCATCTCAGTGTTTGTAGTGTTACAGCTGTTTAATATACAAAGGCAGTTATAAAAATAAAGTATTCCAAACTGTTGAGTGCAATTACATCTGAATAACAGACCACAGTTGATTTTCCTTTTCTTTCATTTCCAAAATTGTCTTTAATTACCTTGTACTACTTGAATATGTGAACCCCAGACCTCTCCATCCCCTCTGAGGACAGAGGCAAGAATATCTAGCCGCGCGGTAGTTGCAGAGAAACTCAGGCAGGGAAGAGAAGCAGGTTTATTCTTTTTTGTGGAATCAGTTAAGCTCCCAAGGAAACAAAGGGGCCCTGAGCCCCAGGGACGTAAAGGCAAACAATTAAGCCCTGATGACGCAGCGGCACCTGCTGGAGAACTCAGTCTCCCAGGGAAGGTCACCAAGTCAGGCCTCAGTCCCCTTTTCCACAGGAGGCTGAGAGAAAAGCGGGAGGTGCACAGGGCCGCGAGGCCCGCGCGACCGCGGAGAGCTGGGGGACACAGGCGGCGCTGGAACCCGGGGGCTGAGGGCTGCGCCGTGGGTCGGCTAAAGCCAGGGGAAGAGGCCATCGTGAGGGCGTCACCCGCTGCTTTCTGGCTCTGCAGGCTCAGGCTCAACGCCCTGTCCATCAGGCCTGCCCCTCGGCGCTCCCCGCAGGTGTCACCAGGGCTCCGTTGCCGCGCCCTGGGGCGCAGCTTGGCCCCAGGACCTGCCGCCAGCGCCACCCCCGCCCGGCCCCTTCTAGAACTGACACAGCCGGGACACTGCGGGCCCCGTGGGCTCCTTGGGGACCGGCCCTCGGGGTTGGGCACTTGGGGCAGGGACCGGCGCCACCTCCACCTCCGTGGGGACGGCAAAGCAGGGTGAGGGCGCGGGCGGGGACACGGGCGGGCAAGGCAGCATCTGTGGGTGGCCTGGGCCTCCTCCCACTCCCTCAGGGGCCTTCCCGCCCCCCGTGCCCCCACCCCGGCCAGGCCCCCGGGGCAGGCGCTGCCCCTTCCCGCCTCCGCCTCCCGGGCTGACCCCCGGCTCCCGGCCCCCCAGGCCTGCTCTGGCTCCCGGGCCTCGGCGGCTGCTCGGGGGACACACTCCCCCAGCCCGCCTCCCGGCCTCGGCCCGCGGGCGCGCTGTGTCCCGCGCCGCCGGGGTCTCTGGGCGCCCCGTGGCCGCCCCGGCCCCCTGCGCCACCAGGAGGGACCCCCTAGGAGGGACCCCCTGGCGCCCTGGGCCTCGGCACGGCCCACCGCGTCGCCTGCGCCAACAGCCTGCAGGGCGGGGCGCCTGGGCCTGGAGTCCCCTCGCGGAGACCAAGAGGGGCGCGGGCGCCCACCCAGGGCGGAAGGAGGCGCCCCCCGCGGCCCCTCCCCCGCCACCCCACCCCGCGTGGGGCCCCGCCCCGTGCGCCTGCGCGAACACGCCCTGCCCGGCCTCGTGGGGCACGCGAGGGGCATGTGAGGGCTGGGAGGACACGTGAAAGCGGGACATGTGACGGTGGGATCAGGTGACTGGGTGGGCACACGTGACCGCCTGGGTCAGGTGACGGAGAGGCGCACGCGATGGTGAAGGCACGTGATGTAAGTCCACGTGACCGCTGCGGGCAGGTCACGCAGGGGCACGTGACTGACGCGCATGTGATGGTGGCAACACGTGACTACGCGAGGCACTTGGCCGCAGGTGCCGCCTACGGCCTGGCCGACCCCGGGGCCGCTTCTGGCCTGTCCCTCCGTCACTGCGAGGCACGGGAGTGAGTCGGGGAGACGCCCTGAGGTGGGGGGGGCAGAGCCGTCCCTCCCGGGCCGCAGCAGCCGGGGTGGGGTGGGGCAGTGGCGCTGCGGGTGCTGGGGTGGCCGGGGCCGGGCTGGCAGCCCCCCTCCAGCCCTGGGCTCGGGGCTCGGGGCCTGCGGAGGGGCCTCCCGGGGGTGGGCAGGGGACAGCCCGCGGGGCAGCTTCCCGTCGCCGTCCCTCCTCCCCCGGGATGAAAGGCCTGCGGCGCTGGGGAGGGGGGTGACTGGAGGTGGCCCTGGGTCTGCTGCCCTGCTGGGTCCTGGTCTACTTATGGGCCTGGAAGGGGGTCAAGTCGACAGGAAAGGGACAGCCCGAGGCGGCGGGGCGGCCTGGCCTCCGAGGGGCAACGTCTGCCATGCTAGGGCCCGAGGGGGCGGCTCGTGAAGCCAGGCCACTTGTCCCCTTCCCGTGGCCGTCCCAGCCTCGTCTGCCCCGGGTGCACCTTCCCCCTGCCCAGCTGCAGGGCCCAGCTGTGCTGTCCTGGGGGAGAGGCCCGGGCAGTGGCCGCCCTCCCCCGTGCCCTGCCACCCCCTCCCCTGGGCCCCGTCCCGCCGCCCCCTCATTTCCCTCGCTGCTGGGGTCCGTTTTGACACACGGGCCAGGAGTCTGCCCTGGGTGCCCATTACTTGTGGGTGGGGGGCTGGTCAGGGCCCACTGAGGCCCCACAGGCGCTCTCGTCTGGGGGTCCCTGGTCTGTCCTGGGGTCCCCGAGCGGAATCTTCATACGCCCCTCCCTGGGGGTCTCCGCCAGGGTAGGGAGACAGAGGGATGGACAGGTAGAGGGTTGAGAGTCCCGGGGTGCGGCCGGCCTGGACAGCGGGGCCCCAGGGTGGCTCATCTCAGCAGGGTCCCCAGAGCGGGTGCCTGCTCAGCTAGTGGCCCGGCTCAGGGGTGGCGGTGCTGGCCTGTCCCCAACTGCCCTTTGCAGCCTGATGCCCCACTCCCTGGAGGGCCCCACAGGGTCCTGGGAGGGACGCGATTGTCACGGCCCTCCCGCCCCACACCTGCGCTGCCCACGGACACCCACCTCGGGCAATTCTCCTGCCTCTCCCCCCTCACGGGCCTGGGGTGGGTGCTGCTGGCGGCCAGCCCGGCTTCCTCAGCCTCCCGCCCGGAGATCATGTACCTCACTGCCACCTTCCCCTACGTGGTCCTGCTCGTCCTGCTGGGGCGCGGGGTGCTGCTGCCCGGGGCACTGAGGGTGTCGTCTACTATTTCAAGTGTGACTGGTCCCAGCTGGGGTCCCCTCAGGTAAGGCAGAGGCCAATGGGTGGGAGCCGGGGGCCAGTCCGGCAGGGGCCTCACCTGCCCCTGCGCCCCTGCAGGTGTGGATAGATGCCGGCACCCAGATCTTCTCCTAGGCCATCGGCCTGGGGGCGCTCACGGCCCTGGGCAGCTACAATCGCTTCAACAACAACTGCTCCAAGTAAGGCCCAGCCCGCCCTGCTCTCCCGCCCCGGGGGCCAGGCCGCCAGCCTCACCAGGGCCCCCTTGCCCCCCGCAGGGACGCCGTCATCCTCGCGCTCATCAACAGGGAACAGCTTCTTTGCTGGCTTCGTGGTCTTCTCCATTCTGGGCTTCGTGGCCGCGGAGCAGGGCGTGCACATCTCCAAGGTGGTGGAGTCAGGTAAATGCGACCTGGGAGCCACGCCACCCATTGCAGCTGCACCCCCTAAAGGGCAGGAGAGAAAGCCCAGCCGCGGGGGTCACCGGGCTCAGTGGCCCGGGTGGAGGGGTGCAGGCTGGGGCACTGGGTGCCTGGGAGCAGAGGGAGAAGGAGGGACACGTCCCTTCCCTTGCCACAACTTGAGACCCCTCCCACGGGGAGAGGGGACCTGTGACTGCCATAGCTGCTAGCACCCAGGGCTAGGTGTCCTACCCTGGAGCCCGGTGCTTACGGGTAGGGGTTGGCCAGGGCCCACAGGAGCACCTGGGCCCCTCGCCTGGGTCGCCCTCAGAGGCTGGAGCCGAGGGCATCGGCCCCAGGGTGCCTGGCGCCCGTGAGCACGAGGGCGGACACGGCGGCGTAGGTCCACACTCAGCCCCCTCCCTGCAGGGCCCGGCCTGGCCGTCATCGCCTGCCCGTGGCCGTCACGCTGATGCCCGTCGCCCTGCTCTGGGCCGCCCTCTCCTTCCTGCTGCTGCGGGAGGGAGGGTCTGCGTGGGTGATGCACGTGCCCGCCCGGGCACCACAGGGGGGCGCAGAACCCCAGGCCCTGGGAACCTGGCTCACAGGCCCAGGGCCCACCCCAAGGCTGTCCTCCTGCCCACCTGCAGTGTCTTCCTCGTCCCCTCCGTCCTCACCCCCTAATTGGGGGTGTCCCCATCTTCTTCCTAGAGATCTCTCTGGGACAGTTCATGAAGGCCGGCAGCATCCAAGTCTGGAACATCTGTCCTCTCTTCAAAGGTGAGTGTCCCCACCCAGCCTGCCCCTACCCCAGGGACCCCCTTCCCACGGCCAGGGCAGGGGCCACGGGGGGGGGGGCCTCAGCTGCAGGCCCAGGGCCCGGTGGCGGCCCCCAGTCGTGAGGGGGTGGCCTCGGGGGGGCAGGGAGGGGTATCCGGCTTGTCCCCACCCCACTTGGCGACTGGGGCACCGAGAGGTGTGTGACTGCCTCCCGCACGTCCCCAGGGGCACTCCCCCAGTGGCTGTGACCTCGAGGCCAGGGAAGGTCACGGCGCTGATGACTAGCCGCGCCCCTCTCCCCCCAGTTCCTGAGGTTCTCGTCGTCCAACTTGGTAAACAGGGCAGGCGCGGGCAGGGCTGTCAAGGGAGAGAGGCTGAAGTTGCGGGTCCCCCGCGCCCTCCCCAGCACAGCGGGGGTCGGCTGCCTCTCCAGGCAGAAAACCTCCAGGTGTAGCCGGGGCTGAGTCGAGGGGCCGAGCCGGGCAGAGAGGAGGGGCCCGCGGGCGGTGGAGGCCGAGGTTGCCCCGCCAGGTTGAGCTCCTGCTCCTGGGAAGTGCCCAGGAGAGGGCACAGCAGAGCGCTCAGGGCCTGCGCTGGTTCCCTGAGAGTCAGCCGGGACGTGCTGATGGCCTGGAGGGCGGCGGGGGATGAGCTGTGGGCGACGGCGGGGCCTCAGCGGGGCTCACGTTCCCTGTGGTGACTGCAGGACCTGTCCCCGGGCGTCGTGTCCACCCCGATAGGACTCCTGATCTGTGCAAACACCTCTCTCCAGGACAGGCCTGCAGGCGCCCTCCTGGCCCTGCCGGTCCCAGGGACTTCCGGGGGCCCCCGAAGATGCTCCAGCGCCTGTCTAAAGCAGCCAAGCGGCCGCAGCCCCTCTGGGCTGTGGACCCCAATTTTATTTCTTTTCTCAGGAGGTGCTGGAGATTGAGCCCAGGACCTCTGCCTGGGAAGCAGGCGCTCAACCACTGAGCTGCATCAGCCTCCGGACCCCGGTTCCTCCCTTGTTCCCTCCACGGTCCATGAAGCCGCTCGCCAAGGCCTCCTCACACCACTGCCTTGTTAGGGAACGTCAGCTCCTGCCTCAGCCCTCGCCAAGCCTCAGAAGCTTCCAGCCCGAGGAGCGCCAGCCTCCTGTGCGGTGCTAGGAGGCAGCAGGGAGAAGGCCTCTCCCGGACTCCGTGCCTCACCCTCCAATGGGACCCCTGACAGCTTCAAGTGAGAGAAGGCTCAAAAACCTCCTTCTGAATCATTCCAGAAGCGTCCTTCTCTAGAGGGGCTCCCAGCAGTCCCAGGTGGGTGTGTGGCCCTTTCCCAGCCCTCCACCCTCCTCTTCCTCCTCTCTGGCCCCCTCTCGTCCAGCCCACAGTTGGTGAAAACAAAGGCCTTCTGCCGTGGCCTGGGACACGTGCCCTGGATTCCTGTCTTGTTCCCACCCCCGTGGACTGGGCTTGGGAAGCTCGGGCAGGTGCTTCGTCCTCCCTGTGTTATGAAGTGAGAGAGACCGCCCTAGGAAAGAAGGGGACCCAGGCACCCAGCCTCCCTGAGCGCAGCCCCTGCACAGCAGAGACCAGTGGAGTGGAGGGAGAGGCCGGGCCTGGGGCAGAGGCGCGGGCGCAGCAGGGCTTGGGCACGGACAGAGATTGGCACTGTGGCTGGGGCGGGGCCTGTGGCAGAGCCTGTGGGGCTCTTTCAGCAGACAGCCCACACGAGGGTCAGCGCAGGGGCTGCCCAGCCATCGCGTCCAAAGGAGTGATAGAAAGCCAGAGCGTGAAACATAAATTTATCATCGAACGTGGCCTTGAATGAGACCAAGGTAGCTGAGGCCGTCACCTCTGCCAATCCCTAGCCACGCCGCAGCTGTGGTGGCTCAGGTGCCACATCCTCAGGTGATCACGTGTGCTCTTCTCCTTCAGCCTGTTAATGGAGGGTATGACACGCACTGATTTCTCATGCTGAACCGCCCTGTACGTCTGGGGTAGATCCCACCTGGTCATGGAGCATGATTCTTCTGAGAGGCTGTTGGATCCTGTTTGCTCGTGTGTTGTTCAGGCTTTTTGCATCTGAAGTCAAGTGCTCTTGGTCTGTGTTTTTCTTTCTTGTGGCATCTTTTTCTGGCTATGGTATGAGAGTCATGTTGACTTCATGGAATATGTTAGGAAGAGTTCCTCCTCTCAAAGTTTTTGTAAGTGTTTGAGCAGGAGTAGTATTAATTCTTCTTGGAATGTTAAAATTCAGCAGGGAAGCAGTCTGGTCCTGGGAATTAAATTGTGTTTGGACGTTTTGGGTGAGTGGTTCCATTTCTTGTTATTAGTCTGTTGAGATCTTCTCTTTCTTCTCGAGTCACTCTTAGTAGTTTGTGTCTTTCTAGAAAGTAGTCCATTTCATTTAGGTTGTCTAATTTGTTGGCATATGTTTGTTCCTAGAATCCTCTTATAGTCCTATTTTTTTACAGATTTATTTTTTTATCCCCCCCCCCCACATTGTCTACTCTCTTTGTCCATTCGCTGTGTTTTCTTCTTTGTCAGCTGGCATTCTTGTCAGGTGGCAATGGGAATCTCTATCTCTTTTTGTTCCATCATTTGCTGCGTCAGCTCTCCGTATGTGCAGCGCCACTCCTGGGCAGGCCGCATTTGTTTTGCACATGGCGGCTGTCCTTATGGGGCACACTCCTTGCGCATGGGGCTCCCCTATGCAGGGACACCCCTGCGTGGCAGGGCACTCCTTGCGCACATCAGCGCTGTGCATGCGCCAGCTCAGCACACGGGTGAGGCGGCCCTGGGTTTGATCCCTGGGCCTCCTATATGGTAGGCGGACGCTCTGTTAGTTGAGTGAAATCTGCTTCCCACCTTTAGTGCTTTCCATTTTAGTGGGGTTGCTAGTAATGCCCCCGTTTCATTTGTGCCTTCACTTGTGTCCTCTCTTTTTCTCTACCAGCCTAGCTAAGGCTTTGTTGATTTTATTGCTTTTTCAAAGAACCAACTTCTGGTTTTGCTGATTCCCTCTGTGGTGTTTAACAGTTCTGCATTTCCTTTATCTGTGCTCTACTGTTTGTTATTTCCTTCCTTCTGTTTACTTTGGTTTTAGTTTGCTCTTCTTTTTCTAGGCACTCCCATTGTGAGGTGTCTGATTTGAGATTTTCCTCCTTTACTGAAGACGTCTGGAATTGTACATTTCTCTCTCCTCACTGCCTTTGCTGCATCCTATACAGTTTGATATGTTGTGCTTTCATCTTCATTTACCTCAAGATATTTCCTAATTTCTCTTGTGGTTTCTTCTTTGATGCATTGATTGTTTACCAGTGTGGTGTTTAGTTTCCACACATATGCCAATTTTCCAATTTTCCTCCTGTTATCAATTTCTACCATCATTCCATAGAGGTCAGAGGAGATATATTGTGTCATTTGAGAATGTATTGAGACTTGTTTTGCGACCTCACATATGGTCTGTTCTGGAGAATGACCCACAGTCACAAGAGTAGAATATATTGTCTGCAGCTCTAGGGTGAAATGCTCTATATATGTCAGTCAGCTCTAGCTGCTTTAGAGTATCCTTCAAGGGTTCTATTTCCTTATTGATCTTTTCTCTAAATATTCTATCCATTACTGAAAATGGTGTATTGAAATCTCCTACTATGAACACAGAACTGTCTATTTTTTTCTTCAAATCTGTCATAAATTTCTTCATCTATTTTGGGGTCTGCCCTCAGGTGCATGTCTATTTATAATTGTTACGTTTCTTGTGGAATCGACTCTTTTTCTGTATATGTTGACCTTCTTTATTCCTCAAAGCAGTTTTTGACTTAAAGTCTGTGATTTCAGCTATTAATATAGCTACCTTGCTCTCCTTTGGTTTTATTTGCATGGTATGTAATTTTCCATCCTTTCTCCTTCAACCTACTTGTGTCCTTGAAGTTCATATGGATCTCTTTTTTTTTTAAAGATTTATTTATTTATTCCCCTCCCCCCCACCACGTTGTCTCTTCTCTGTGTCTATTTGCTGCTTCGTCTTCTTTAGCCGCTTCTGTTGTTGTCAGCGGCACCGGAATCTGTGTTTCTTTCTGTTGCGTCATCTTGTTGTGTCAGCTCTCTGTATGTGCGGCACCATTCCTGGGCAGGCTGCACTTTCTTTCACGCTGGGCGGCTCTCCTTAGGGGGGGCACTCCTTGCACTTGGGGTCCACTACGCGGGGGACACCCCTGCGTGGCAGGGCACTCCTTGCGCGCATCAGCACTGCACATGGGCCAGCTCCACACGGATCAAGGAGGCCCGGGGTTTGAACCGCGGACCTCCCATGTGGTAGACGGACGCCCTAACCACTGGGCCAAAGTCTGTTTCCCAATCCCCTATTTCTGTTTGGTTCTTTTAAAACACTTCGGTGTCTTTATTGAGATTCTCATATTGCTCATTCATTGTTTTCCTGATATCCTTTAATTTTTTCTTCATGTTTTCCTTTAACTCCTTGAGCATACGGTAGATTTTTTTTTTTTTTCCCTTTACAAGCTTTATCTGGTAGGTCCCAAATCTGGTCTTCTTCATTGATGGTTTCTGTATTTTTTCTTATTCCTTTGGATGGGTCATCCTTTCCTGTTTATTTGTTTGTCTTGTAATCTGTTTTTGTACCTTGTGCATTTTAATATTTTAGAGTATTAACTCTGGGAGTGAGTCCTTGACTTGTGTCTTCCTTAAGTTTGTATCTAGGGAGTGATAGAGCAGAGATTTCCTTGAGTGCAGGAGCTAAGAGACCAACCAAGGCAAAACACATCTTTCACCATTTGTGCATTCTTGGCTCTGCCGTGGCTGATGCTCTTCTTCAGAGTGAAGCGCTCCTACCTGGACGAAAAGTGCAAGGAAAAGTGCCGTGCAGGGTCCCCTCTGTCTTTTCTGAGCTCCCTCTTATCTTGGGCTCGTGCTGGCTTGTGCCCTGAGGAATTTCCGCCTTTCCTGGAATTCAAGTGCCCCCTCTCTACCCTAGGAAGAGACGGTCTCCCCCGTCTGCTCCTCTCCTGGATGTGTTAAGGCAGGGTAGCATTTGCTTCAGGCACTTTATTTATTTTTTCTTTATTTGTCTTTGTTTTTTTAATGTTAGATTAAAAAAATATGAGGTCCCCATATACCCCCAATCCCCCTCACCCCACTCCTCACCATTAAAACAACCTCCTTCATCATCATGAGACATTCATTGCACTTGGTGAATACATCTCTGGGCACCGCTGCAACTCATGGTCAATGGTTCACACCATAGCCCACACTCTCCCACAGTCCACCCTGTGGGCCATGGGAGGACATACAGTGTCCAATAACTGTCCCTGCAGCAACACTCAGGACAACTCCAAGTCCCGAAAACGCCCTCACATCACATCTCTTCCTCCCACTCCCTACCCCCGGCAGCCACCATGGCCACTTTCTCCACACCAATGCCATATTTTCTTCAATTACAATAGGTCATGAATAGAATATAAGTAAGTCCACTCTAATCCTTACTGTATTCCTCCATCCTGTGGACCTTGGATTGGTTGTGTCCACTCCACATCTATGTCAAGAGGGGGCTTAGATTCCACATGAATGCTGGATGCAATTCTCCTGCTTTCAGTTGTAGGCACTCTTGGCTCCATGATGTGGTGGTTGACCTTCTTCACCTCCATGTTCGCTGAGTGGGGTAAGTCCAATAAACCAGAGTGTAGGAGCTGAAGTCTGTTGAGGCTCTGGGCCTGGCTATCACATGGTCAGTCCAGAGATTCAGGTCCCCTGGGTATACATTAAACATCAGCACCAACTATAGTTCTGGTAAAAGTAACAGGAGAGGCTTTTCAACAAAGATCACATCTGAGTCCAGCTCTATCACACAGAAACACAAACTCCAAAGGAGGGCTAACTGACATGGCACTGAACTCCATCTGCCATGACCATAGAACCTGTGGGTCTCTGTAACCCTCAAAAGAACCAATACCTGGGGTTGTATCTACTTTATCTGTCTCTGAGACTCTGCTGAGGTGAGCATAAGGGCGACACCTCTGATAACATCCCGGCTCTTTTTTAGAGACTCATAAGTATATAAACTCATTTGTCCTTTCCATTTCCCCCTTTTGTTCAGGTCAAAAAGGATTTTTAACTCCTGGTATTATATGTAGACTGAGATATTCTCAGGCACTTGAATTTAATGGCTTCTTACCCTGCCTTAGCTGTCTGCAGCACGTTTCTGCCTGCAGGGCACAGTCTGGGAGGGTGAGCCAATGACACGTTACCTGGTGCAGTCTTTCAGGTTTCTACACAATACCTTGGCACAGGTCTCCAGGCACAGGGGTGTGCCTCGGGGTTACAGCTCCCTCCACAACAGGGCCAAGGACCCACAGTGGAGCATAGGCTGGCTCCCCCCGCACCAGGGAGTGGGTGTGGGAGGGCCCGGCAGGGGGGCCATGGACTTCTATCATAGTTTAAAGCTGCATTTTTTGATCCAGTGTTTACCCAGGGGCTGCAATGCTTTTATTGTTTTCCCGAGTTCTGAAGTAGTTGGCTCTATCAGTTTTTGCTGTTGTTCAAAGACTCAGCAGGGAAACGGCACCCTGGACTGTTACTCCACTGTCTTGGTAGACTGGAATGCCCTTTTATCTTTAATACACAAACATTAGTAATTCTATGTAGTCACTTTTCCATGTTTCTCCTATGTGGTTTCTGAGCTCAGAAATGTTTTCAACACTGTCAGAAGATGAAAATCATGTAGTCATCTGTCTTTTTCTAGCAACTTTAGTGTTTCATTTCCCTATGTTTACTCTCCATTGACCTTGGAATTAATTTTGGTGTAATAAATGAGATGGAATCTAGCTGTATGTGTCTGTGTGTGTGCATGTATGTGTGTGTGTTCAGAAACAAGAGCCAATCCAAACATCCTTTATTGAAAGCCTTCTCTATCACGTATTAAATTTTTCCTTGGTTATAGACTAAATTTGCATATGGAATTTTAAGATCTCTTTCTGGACTCTGTTCTGTTTCAGCCTTTCTTAATTCTGTGCCATCATCCTTTCTATTTTTTCTTTCTTACTGTCTTAGGGATTGTATTAGTCAGCCAAGGGGGTGCTGATGCAAAGTACCAGAAATCTGTTGGCTTTTATAAAGGGTATTTATTTGCGGTAGAGGCTTACAGTCACAAGGCTCTGAGGAGTCCAAGTCAAGGTGCCATAAACAGTCCTTTCTTCCCCAAAGGCCTGTGCCACGTGCTGGAACAAGATGGCTGCGGGTCTCTGCAGGGTTCAGCCTTCCTTTTCCTCTTCTCTTCAGGCTCCGTGGTCGCCGCTTCTTCTGGCCTCAGCTCTAGGCTGGGTGAGGCTCCTCTCTTTCCCAGGCCTTGATTCTTCCTGGGCTCAGCCGCTCTGGTCTCTCCAAGGTCAGCTCTAGCCTGTCAGGCTCTTCCTCTTCCCGGGGCCCCTGCCTGTCTGTGGAGCCGTCGTCGTTCCTCTGTGTTCTTCTCCTGTGTATTTACTTCCCGGGGCTCCGGCATCAAAACTCCGTCACTCTCTCCTCTGCCGTGTTGTTTTCTGTGTGAGCCCCTGCCCACCAAGGGGGCGGGCACGCGACGTCCTCCTGAATCAAAGCCTTGATCATAAATCCTCTGAATCTACCACAACCTAATATGCCCAGAGGAACAGACAAGTTCACAAACGTTATCCACTATCTGTTTTTGGGATTCATAAGTCATATCAAACTGCTGCAGGTATCATACGTAGTTATTCTTGAGTTGATTCTTTCCAGGACTTGCTCCACCTAATTCCGTATCTTCGGCAGTACTTCTCCAATGATTCCCCATGTATATTTTCCCCTGTGGACATTAGGTATCATTCTCTTGGTTTTTTTGTGGTTGCACGTGCTGGGCCATCCTATGTGTATTTCTATTGGTATTTTAATCGTGCTTTTAGTGGATTTACAGTTTAATTTAGGGAGAATCCATATCTTTAGTGTATTGTATTTTTTTAAAGGCTCCCTGGATGCCCTTTTTCTTTTTCTTTTTTCAGATTTATTTATTTATTTCTCTCCCCTTCCCCCCACCCTGGTTGTCTGTTCTCTGTGTCTATTTGCTGCGTCTTCTTCTTTGTCCGCTTCTGTTGTCAGTGGCACGGGAATCTGTATTTCTTTTTGGTGCATCATCTTGTTGTGTCAGCTCTCCGTGTGTGTGGCGCCATTCCCGAGCAGGCTGCACCCTCTTTCTGCAGGGCGGCTCCCCTTACAGGGCGCACTCCTTGCGTGTGGGGCTCCCCTACGCGGGGGACACCCCTGTGTGACATGGCACTCCTTGCGTGCGTCAGCACTGCGCATGGGCCAGCTCCACACGGGTCAAGGAGGCCCGGGGTCTGAACCGCAGAACTCCAATATGGTAGGCGGATGCCCTAACCAGTGGGCCAGGTCTGCCGCCAGCATATTGTATTTCTTGATCCAAAAATGGCATTAAAAATCTATGCATTTATGCCCTCTCTCATGTCTGTCAGGGAAGTTATTTTAGAAAAAAAGCTATTAGTTCAACAAATATTTATTAAGTGACTGTTATGTGCCAGGCACCGTTTTCTATTTCTGGAAACAGAGAAAAAATAACACATGGTATCAATAAGTCAGTGACATGCATTGTTAGAAGGTGATTCATGACATTAAAATAGGTTGGGCAGGGTCTCGGGGCTCCAGTGCCTGTGGGGTGGGCCCCAGAGTATCATTTAGACTAGGGAGGTCTGGATAGGCCTTGTTGAAAGGGACGTTTGTCCAAGGATGGAAGGAGGAGAGGAGCTGGCTAAGCAGATTCCCCAGGGGAGAGTGTTCCAGGTGGAGGAACAACACGCTCCAAGCCCTGTGGTGTGAGGTCCCGGGTTCACTCCCCAGCCCCTCAAAGGAAAAAGAGTTTCCTTTGCAGCCCCTGCACCAGCTGTGGCCGTGCCATTTCTCCTGGGCCACAAGGTGCCTCACAGGCACATGGGGGCCTGCGCCAACAGGGGCTCCTTGCCATGGGTGGCCTGGATCTGGGGAGGCAGGACTTGGCAGGTGAGTCCCGCCGCCCTGGCTAGGCCTTCACCGCTTCTTCCATTCTATTTATGACTAATGCCGTCCTTTAGAAATGTCACTGGGGTTTGGGGTATTCCTTTGTAAACAGTGATACTTGTTATTCTGGTATTTTCGGCTGGCTGCTTGTGTGTTCACTGATACAATCGTGCTCTATAATAATAGTGATAAGGGGGGGATTGTGGGAGATGGGGATGGACTAAGAGGCAGAGCTGAAAGCTCTCACAACAGCCCCAGAGAAAGAGCCAGCACCTGCCTGAGGGACCTGCTCTGAGGGTCCGCAGACCAGGACAGGGCTACACAACTCCCAGAAAGGGGAGCGACACACAGCCAAGGAAGCCAGAAGACAAGGGAGCTAGTCAGCCCCGTGGGGGCCGCGAAGGGCTCCCCTGCCCCAGCCCAGGACATGAAGCTGCGGCGAAAGCCCTGGCTCCCTGCAGCCAACCCAGAGGGGAGCAGACACCTTCCTCCCGTCGGCTGTGTCCAGGGAAAAGGGAGGGAGGTCGGGGGCTTTTCTTCAGTGAATCCGGCCGGCACCGCCCCCTGGGAATCTCTGATGCGCAGATTCCACACAGGCACCCAGGAAAGGGGAGACTGGAACACCTCCGTGAAAGGTGCGCCACTCGCGCCATCTGCTGGCTATTCTGGAAACTGCACGGGGAAAAGCAGGCTGTCTCTATCCAACCCCTGGGAGAAAATCTGCGCCCCACTAGGGAGTCCCTGGGCTGATTTTAACAACTTAAGCTGGGCCATTTTAAATGCTGGAATAAGTTGAACCAAATATCAAAGAAGAGCTGTGGAAAAAAACAATAGGCAAGAGAGAGACGTGAGCCGTCAAGAGTACATGCACCAACATACTCAGATGCCTAGACATGCGCAAACTTACACGCCAAACTAGGACACAGGAAGAGATGGCCCAGCCAGAAGAACAAACCAAATAGCCCAAGAGCTACAGGATTTAGGACAGTGAATCAGTGATGATCCCACAACTCTCCTAAATCACTTCAAAGAAGTTAAATAAAGTATCACTAAAGAAATAATGGATATCAAGAAGACACTGGGAGAGCATAAGGAACAGTTTGGGAACCTAGAAAGAAAAAGTAACAGACCTTATGGGAATGAAAGACACAATGAATGAGATTAAAAATACGTTAGAGGAATTTTCTTCCTTCAGAAATTTTCTGCTGTCCTATCAACTCCCTGTTGTCAATCCCAAGTACAGCAGAAAATTTCTGAAGAAATAAAATCCCAGTAGAGAAATTTGAAAGATTAAATGGAGTTTGTGCCCAGAGACCTGACAGAAGAGACGGTTGTAAATAGAAGAGAAGCTCTGAAAAGCCAAGGAACAATTCCAAAGGAAAAAGAAAACAATTTAAGTGTGATGAATGTGGGAAAAATTTCATGCAGAGCTCTGGCCTCGTTCAGCATCGGATGCTTCACTCTGGAGAGAAACCGTTTGAGGGTAGGGTGTGCGGAAAAGCCTTCAGAGTGAGCTGCAGCCTAATGGTTCATCTGGGATTCCATTCCAGAGAGCCACCTTGGAAACACAGCGCCTGTGGGAAAGCCTTTAGTGCAGGCACACACCTCCTCCTCCATCAAATCACCCACTCCAGAGACAGCCCTGCAAGTGCGAAGAAGGTGGGAAGCGTTTTAATGTCACTTCCAGCCTAATTCTCCATCAAAGAATCCTCTCGGGACACAAACCCTGTGAAGTGTACTGAATGAGGGAGGGCCTTCCCTGCCAAGTCAGGCCTTGTTCAACATCAGAGGATCCACACGGGGGAGAAACCGTTTAAATGTAAAGATTGTGGGAAATGCTTTAGGCTCCAATCAGGGCTTGTTCAACAGTTGCATATTCATAATAGGGAGAAATCTTGCAAATGTGATACATGTGGAAACGTTTTCATCAAGACCTCACGGCTTTATCAGCATCAGAAAGTTCGTTGCAAAGAAAATTGTATAAATATGGTGAATGAGGTAAATTAGTCTGAACTCATTTAGAGGGTCTTAGACTGCGGGGACACTGGGAACATTGTACAAGGACGTAAATATTATTATATGGGTTCGAGTAGTATGGGAAGCACATTTTGCCATCCTAGCCACAAGCATCTCCCCACAGTAGCCTTCCCACATTTTTATGGATATGTACAAAGTTCACTTAGTTTCCTTACCAGTCCTCCAATTTCTCTTCCCATGTCAGGGCTCATTTCTCTCTGTGCTCAGCTGCTCTGCTCTCTCCACAAGGCCAACTATAAACTATCAGGCTAACAGTTCATCTCTCTTCCCAGGGCCTCTGCTGTGTATAATGGAGCCTTCTCTCTTTCCTCAGGTATCTGCTTCTCAGTGTATTTCCTTCCTGGGGCTCCAGGATCAAAATTCTAACTTTCTGCTTTGCCATCTCGTTTTCTCTGTGAGTCCCCACCCTCCAAGGGGGTAGGGACTCAACATCCTACTGACATGGCCCAGTCAAACCCTGATCATCAAGTAATCAAGTAAAAGTGAAACCTCCAAATCCAATACAATCTAATACACCCAGAGGGACAGACCAGTTCACAAACATAATCCAATATCTACCTTTGGAATCCATAAACCATACCAAACCGCTACAGTGCCTGTCTCCATTTCACCTCCATAGGTAGCCTTGCAGAAACAGTTTTGCTTTGTTTATTTAAGGAAGTACTGGGGGATTGAACCCAGGCCTTGTACACGCGAAGCACATGCTCGACCACTGAACTGCACCCACTCCCCGAGAAAGAGTTTTAGGAATTATGGTTCTACGTCCTCGATCTGGCTGCGGATGGGAAAATGGACTGTGAAGGGGTGGAGGTGGAGACAGGGATACCAGGTGGGAGGCTGTTGTGGAAGTCTAGGCGAGAGAGGATGGTGGCAGGGGTGACGTGGTGGCTGTGGAGGTGGAGACGAGCCATATTTGGGAAATATTTTGGAGGTCAGGTGCCCAGGCCTTGGAGTGTGGATGTGCTGGCTCTAAGGGGAGGTAAAGGAGAGGGGCGTCAACAGTGTCCCCCTGATGAAAGAGCAGGTTTGGAGGTGGGGGCAATACCTTCAGTCAGGTCCTGTTGAGGGTGAGGTCCCCGTGGGACGTCCCCTGGAGATGTGAGGCAGCAAGATGGAGCAGTGGGTGTGGCGCGCAGGATGCAGGTGTGAGTTTAGGGAGAGATGTGGGAGACACAGCATCAGGAAAGGGACAGGTGGAAGCCATGCACGCGCATGAGGCCAGGAGGGCTTTTTTATTTGTTTGGACATTGAGTTGCAATTTTGTGTATACAGGTGGTTTACATCATTGGTTAATGTTATTCCTAACTATTTGAGTTTCATCTGTCATATTTTATTTTCACCACACTCTTGACCCTTTTAGTTACATTTATTGATATAATCTTCATTTCTAGGCTCTCTTCCAGCCTCCTCTCTCCTTTCTTTTCTTTTCAGGCTCTCGCACGCCCTGTAGTATTCCTGAAAATCTGATCTCTTGCTTAGAAATTCCCTCAGTTTCTGTTTATCTGTGGATATTCTAATTTCGTCCTCATTTTTGAAAGACAGTCTTGCTGGATATAAGATTCTTGGCTGGAAATGTTCCTCTTGTAGTATCTTAAATATATCAGACCACTGTCGTCTTGCCTCCATGGTTTCTGGTGAGAAATCAGCACTTAATGTTATTGGATATCCCTTATATGCTGTACATTGCTTTTTCTCTTGATGCTCTCAGAATTCTCTCTTTCTCTTTAGCATTTGACATTGAGATGAGTATGTGTCTTGGAGTTGGTCTCTTTGGATTTTTTCGGATGGGAGTACTTTGTGCTTCTGGACAGAGATATCTATGTCCTTTAACAGGGTTGGGAAATTTTCAATATTTATTCAAATATTCCTTCTGCCCCTTTTCTATTCTCTTCTTCTGGGACACCCATGACACATATGCTTGCATGCCTTTTGCTGTCATTTAGTTCCCTGAGTCCTTGTTCAATTTTTTCCATGCTTCATCTGTTCTTTTGTATATTGACTTTCAGAGGCCATTTCTTCCAGCTCACCAATCCTTTCTTCTTCCTCCTCAAATCTGCTATTATATGACTCCAATGTTTTCTTAATTTCATTGATTCCACCTTTTATTCCCATAAGATCTGCTGTTTTTCTACGTATGCTTTCAAATTCTTCTTTGCGCTTATCCAATATCTTTTTTTTTTCTTCAAACTGTATCCAGCTTTTACTAAAGATACTTTTCATAAACAATCATGGTCTTTCAGGCAGGACATGGGCAGACAATCGTTAACGGTATACAACAACTTTCAAACTCCCTTCTTCAATGGACTACCAAAATCAGAAAGCCACTATAAAACCCAGTGAAGTCTTCATCTGATGCTCTCAACAGAGGAAGTTTAGAGTGAGGGTTGACAGTTCACATTTAGCATGTTGTTTAACAACTTTTCACGAGCCGACCCTGACTTTCAGGAAATGAAAGGAAAACAGCAGAGTTATCCACAATCTAAAAAAGGAATTGCTGCTTCTTTTGAGGGATGCCATATCCATGGCATCACTGGAAAGTCCAGATTGCCTGACATCCTGGTAACCAGTTCTTTTGGGTCAGGCCCCAGCAGGTCTCTGGGTTAAGGGAGTCAAGTGTATGCTGAAGGCAGAGAGAGAGAATAGGTCATGAGGACATAAAAACAAATTTTAGTTTTTCCATACTGCAAGGCATCTGTGCCAAGGTGAATAATGTTTATCAACGTCAGGGATTCCCTTCTGGAAGTAAAGAGGAAGTCTCTCAAAAGACTAAGGGGAAAGGTGTTTTCTCCCATGTTAATCCAGCTTCAGAGATATTCTATTAGTGACATTTGCCCCTTCCCCCAAAAACAATGAAGTGTTCTGTGTGCTAACAACATAGCTTAAAAAAAAAGTAAAACAAAGTTCTGCATTTTTATAAAACTTGATAAAAAATAGTATTTCAAACTGTAGAGTCACCAGAAGTACACAGTTGTCAAAAATGCCCCCACTTCCCTTGGCATCTCCAGCCCTTCCGCTTTCTGTGCTGGTCTGCTGTGGCATCTCCATTTTCTGCAGGGTTGTTCCCATCCTTGCCAGCACCAGCTTTCCCTTCTTTCCCTGTGGGTACCTTCTCTCCTTTCTTTGCAGGGGCCTTTCAGGCTTGGCTTCTGGCTTTGGAGGGGCAGGGTAGCAGATCACCTTGCCGATCTTCTCTGTGGCTCGTCCTTTACCTCGGCTTTCTCTCCTTAAACGTCCCCTTCAGCCTTTCTCTTGGGCCTGGTGGCGGCGGGGGGACGTGGGCGCTGGACACGGGGGTGCAGCAGCGCACGGGCTTTGGTCGGTCTGGGGGTCGTCCTTGCCTCTTCCTCACACTGCTCTCTAATATCTTCTTTTTTTTAAAATTATTTATTTATTTTTAAAAATTACATTAAAAAAATATGAGGTCCCATTCAACCCCACCACCCCCACCCCCTACTCCCCCCACAGCAACACTCTCTCCCATCATCGTGACACATCCATTGCACCTGGTAAGTACATCTCTGGGCATCGCTGCACCCCATAGTCAATGGTCCACATCATAGCCCAGACTCTCTCACGTTCCATCCAGTGGGCCCTGGGGGGATCTACAGTGTCCCGTAATTGTCCTTGAAGCACCACCCAGGACATCTCCTCGTCCCGAAAACACCTCCACATCTCATCTCTTCCTCCCATTCCCCAAACCCAGCAGCCACCATGGCTATCCTTCCCACACCCATTCCACATTTTCTCTGTGGACATTGGATTGGTTGTGTCCATTGCACACCTATGTCAAGTGGGGGCTTAGATTCCACATGGATACTGGATGCACTCCTCCTGCTTTCAGTTGTAGACACTCTAGGCTCCATGGTGTGGTGGTTGACCTTCTTCAACTCCATGTTAGCTGAGTGGGGTAAGTCCAATAAATCAAAGTTTAGGAGCTGAAGTCTGTTGAGGCTCTGCACCTGGGTGTCATATTATCAGTCCAGAGATTCCAGTCTCCCCTAAATATATCTTTTTTTTTTATTGACTTTGTAATAATATTACATTAAAAATATATATGTGAGGTCCCATTCAACCCCACCCCCCCACCCCCCCTCACCCCCCCCCAACAACACTCGTTCCCATCATCATGACACATCCATTGGATTTGGTAAGTACATCTTTGGGCACCTCTGCACCTCATAGACAGTGGTTGACATCATGGCCCATACTCTCCTCCATTCCATCCAGTGGGCCCTGTGAGGATTTACAATGTCCGGTGATTGCCTCTGAAGCACCATCCAGGGCAGCTCCATGTCCCAAAGACGCCTCCACCTCTCATCTCTTCCTGCCTTTCCCCATACCCATCAACCACCATGTCCACTTTTCCCAATCCAATGCCACCTCTTCTATGTGGACATTGGATTGGTTGTGTCCATTGCACCTCTATGTCAAGAGGAGGCTCAGATTCCACATGGATGCTGGATGCAATCCTCCCATTTTCAGTTGTAATCACTCTAGGCTCCATGGTGTGGTGCTTGTCCTTCTTCAACTCCATCTTAGCTGAGTGTGGTAAGTCCAATAGATCAGATTGTAGGTGCTGGAGTCTGTTGAGGCTCAGGACCTGGCTATCACATTGTCAGTCCAGAGATTCAAATCCCCTAAATATATCTTAAACCCCAACATTAACTGCACCTCCAGCACATTAGCATGAAAGTCTTATGAAGGGAGATCCCATCTGAGTCCATATTCATCACACATAAACACCATTTCCAAAGAGGGGCCATCCGCCCTGGTAGTTAACCCCATCGGCCATGACCATAACTCCCATGGGTCTCTTTAGCCCTCAGAGGAACCAATATCTGGGGGTTGTATCTGCTTTATCTGTCTCTCTGACTCTGCTCAGTTGTGCATGAGGGCAATCCTTCTGCCAGCCTCCAGACTCTTTTTTAGAAACTCGTAGCCATATAAACTCATTTCTCCTTTCCATTTCCCCCTTACTTTAGGTCAAACAGCATTTTAAAGTCATGGTATTTTATGTAGACATGGATATTCTGCTGATCCGCATTGAACCTTCCGTATAAGGTCATTTTCCAGTTGCATCATCAGTTGGTAGTTGATAGTGGTCCCTCGTTGCCAGGGAGGCTCATCCCCGGGTGTCATGTCCCACGCTGGGGGGAAGGCATTGCATTTACATGCTGAGTTTGGCTTCGAGACTGGCCACATTTGAGTAACATGAAGGCTGACAGGAGGAAATTCCCAGGCACAATGTTGCTCTAGGCCTTGTTCTTATTTTAGGTTTATCAGCTCACAAGCATAGTCATTAGCATCAGGGGCTCACTGTTGAACCCTCACTCCCTCCCGGTCCCCGCCACTGTACCTGGGAGACTGTCGCTGTTCCCCTAGGGACCACGACAGAGCACCACTGGCCAGGAACCCAGTACCCCCCCTACTGTGGTTTTTAATTGTTGCCACTATGAGTATATCCAAACATTACCATGCACCCTGGACATACGTTCTGTACAGCTCCCTGTCAGCCATATATCACCTGTCATTGGTATCCCATACCAGTATCCCTCCATTGCCATTGTTGAAACACTCTGTGATCCAGAACTCCCCAAAATTTGAAGCCCAGTATAATGTCATGGTCCCTTACTAGGGAATGGCATATAGCGATGGGTTTAAAGGATAGATAAAGAACTTGGATAAAGTTAGATAAAGAACTTAGATAAAGAATGTTGACTTGAAAAAATTCCACATCCTATCTTTTTCTTCCCCCCCCCCCCCCCTAATTATTCAGCTTTTCTTCACAGGAGTCCTAGACCACAGCAATGTATATATATAATATACAGCACTCCCACACATCCACCAGAAAACCTTTTCCCTTCCACAGTGATACTCTTACGCCCTATTCATATCATATTTACTTAAAGTGATGTACAGAGTCTGAGACATTAGCTTTCTAACAAGGTGACATCTGTGCTTAAATTATGGTGCATACTTTAGGATACACAGTTCTTTACATTTTTAGTTATCCTATGTTTTACATTATGGTTTACATTATCAGTCTGTCATCTCCTATATGTTATGGTGTAATATTACATGTTTTATATCCATCCTTGTGTACTCTCAAGAAACTCCTCTCTTACCCCCTATTTACTTTGGTTCCACTCATTTAACGTCCATTTTCCCTTTCACCTTGGTGCCCACAGTGACAGCCAACCTCCGTTTCCTGAGGAGCCACTTCGAGAGACAGATGGAATAGTGTTCAGGGCCTAACTTGCTCAACTGCCCCAATGCCCTGGGAGCCACCCTTTCTCTCGAGGGATACAGTTCCCTCTATTTGATGGCATTAGTCCTCCCCAGGATGTGGGTCCACCCCCACTCTCACTACTTGGGTTTCTACCCCATGGTGTCACCCACTCTGGCAGAATGAGCATTTAGACATTCCCCAGGAGCCCGTCCTGCATCAGACCCTCCCCTCCGAGCATTCTAAACAGGTAACCCTCTTTATTATATTTTGATATGATTTTCTCGGCATTTTACTCTCCACCAACACCTGACCCTCTCCTGTGTTCGTATGCTACCCCTCCCTCCCCCCACTTTTGGGCAACGTTACCCATCCGTCCCTCCCCAGCCACCCTCAAACCCGTAAAGCCCCAACCAAAGGCAACCCCTTGCCCCCCTTTTATCTCTTCTTTGTGTTCATACTTACCACCATCTCGTCTTAAATTCCACCCCTGCAGACATCGGCTCATATCCTTCCTCCACCCTCCGATTTCCTGTAAGCCTATCGTTCAGTCTCTTGCTATCTAGGGCAGCTTGTTTATTTCATATCATTGAGGTCATGTAGTATTTGTCCTTCAATGTCTGGGTTGCTTCACTCAACATAAGGTTCTCAAGATTCATCCATGTTATCACATGTGTTTGTAGTGTGTTTGTTCTTACAGCCGAGTAGTATTCCATTGTGTGTATATACCACATTTTATTGATCCACTCGTCTGTTGATGGGCATTTGGGTTGATTCCAACTTTTGGCAATAGTGAACAATGCTGCTATGAACATTGGTGTACATATATCGGTTTGTGTCCTTGTTTTCAGTTCTGCTGGGTATATACCCAGCAGTGGTATTGCTGGGTCATATGGCAAATCTATGGCTAGTTTTTTGAGAAACCGCCATACTGTCCTCCAGAATGGTTGGATCCTTCTGCATTCCCACCAGCAGTGGATGAGTGTTCCCCTTCCTTCACATCCTCTCCAGCACTTGTATTCTTCTGTTTTTTTCATAGCTGCCAATCTTATGGGTGTAAGATGGTATCTCATTGTAGTTTTGATTTGCATTTCCCTAATAGCTAGAGATTTGGAACATTTTTTCATGTGCTTTCTTGCCATTTGTATTTCTTCTTCGGAGAAGTGTCTGTTTAAGTCTTTTTCCCATTTCTTAAATGGGTTGTTTATCTTTTTATTTTCAAGATATAGGAGTTCTTTATATATGCAAGTTATAAGTTTCTTATCAGATATATGATTGCCAAATATTTTCTCCCACTGTGTGGGCTCCCTTTTTACTTTCTTGACAAACTCCTTTGAGGTGCAGAAGGCTTTAATTTTGAGGAAGTCCCATTTATCTATTAGTTCTTTTGCTGCTCGTGCTTTTGGTGAGATATTCATAAATCCATTTCCTATTACAAGTTCCTGTAGATGTTTCCCTACACTGCTTTCTAAGGTTTTTATGGTCTTGGTTCTTATATTTGGGTCTTTGATCCATCTTGAGTTGATCTTTGTATAAGGTGTGAGATGGTAATCCTCTTTCATTCTTCTACATATGGCTATCCAGTTCTCCAGACACCATTTGTTGAATAGGCCACTCTCTCCCAGTTGAGAGGGTTTGGTGGCTTTATCGAATATTATGTGGTTGTATATGTGAGGTTCTATATCAGAGCTTTCAATTCGATTCCATTGGTCTATGTGTCTCTCCTTATGCCAATACCATGCTGTTTTCACCACCGTAGCTTTATAGTATGTTTTGAAGTCAGGTAGTGTGATTCCTCCAATTTCGTTTTTCTTTTTCAGTATGTCTTTGGCTATTCGGGGTCTCTTTCCTTTCCAAATAAATTTCATAGTTAGTTTTTCTAGTTCCTTAAAGAAGGCTGCGTTGATTTTTATTGGGATTGCATTGAATGTGTAGATCAGTTTTGGTAGGACAGACATCTTAATAATGTTCAGTCTTCCTATCCATGAACAAGGAATAGTCTTCCATTTATTTAGGTCTTCTTTGATTTCCTTGAACAATCTTGTATAGTTCTCGGTGTATAAGTTCTTTACCTCTTTAGTTAAATTTATTCCTAAGTATTTGATTTTTTTATTTCCTATTGTGAATGGTATTTGTTTCTTGATTTCCTCCTGATCTTGCTCATTATTGGTGTACAGAAATGCTACTGATTTTTGCGCATTGATCTTATAACCTGCGACTTTACTAAACTCATTTATGAGTTCTAGAATCTTTGTTGTAGATCTCTCAGGGTTTTCTATGTATAGGATCATGTCATCTGCAAATAATGAAATTTTGACTTCTTCCTTTCCAATTTGAATGCCTTTTATTTCTGGTTCTTGCCTCAGTGATCGTGCAAGTACTTCCAAGACAATGTTAAATAGGAGCAGAGACAATGGGCATCCTTGTCTTGTTCCTGAGTTTAGAGGAAAGGATTTCAGGATTTCTCCATTGTAAACAATATTGGCTTTAGGTTTTTCATATATACTCTTTATCATGTTCAAAAAGTTTCCTTGTATTCCGATCTTTTGGAGTGTTTTTATCAAGAAGGGGTGCTGTATTTTGTCAAATGCCTTTACTGCATCTATAGATATAATCATGTGATTTTTTTTCCTTCAATCTGTTTATATGGTGTATTACGTTGATTGATTTTCTTATGTTGAACCATCCTTGCATACCTGGGATGAATCCCACTTGGTCGTGGTGTATAATTTGTTTAATGTGTTGTTGAATACGATTAGCAAGTATTTTGTTAAGTATTTTTGCGTCTAGGTTCATTAGAGAAATTGGTCTGTAATTTTCCTTTCTTGTGATGTTTTTGTTTGGCTTTGGTACTAGGGTAATGTTGGCCTCATAGAAGGAGTTTGGCAATGTTCCTTCTGTTTCGATTTTTTGGAATAGTTTCAGCAGGATTGGTGTCAGTTCTTTCCGGAATGTTTTGTAGAATTCACCTGTGAAGCCATCTGGCCCTGGGCTCTTCTTAGTTGGGAGATTTTAAATAACTGATTCTATCTCTCTGCTTGTGATTGGTTTGTTAAGATCATCAATTTCTTCTTTTGTCAATATGGGCTGCTTATGTGTTTCTAGGAATTTGTCCATTTCCTCTAGATTGTCATTTTTGTTGGAATATAGTTTTTCAAAGTATCCACTTATGATAGTCTATATTTCTGTGGGATCAGTGGTGATATCACCTTTCTCATTTCTTATTTTGTGTATTTGCATCTTTTCTCTTTTTTTCTTTGTTAGTCTCGCTAAAGGTTTGTCAATTTTGTTGATCTTCTCAAAAAACCAGCTCTTGTTCTTGTTTATTTTTTCAAGTACTTTCTTATTTTCTATTTCATTTAGTTCTGTTCTTATCTTTGTTATTTCCTTCCTTCTTCTTCCTGTTGGGTTACTTTCTTGTTGTTTTTCTAATTCCTTCAAAAGTGCAGTTCTTCAATTTTTGCTCTTCTTTTTTGATATATGAATTTATGGCTATAAACTTCCCTCTCAGTACTGCTTTTGCTGCATCCCATAAATTTTGGTATGTTGTGTTATCATTATCATTTGTTTCAAGGTAGTCATTGATTTCTTTTGAGATTTCCTCTTTGACCCACTGTTTTTCTAAGAGTGTGCTCTTTAATTTCCAAATCGTGGTGTGAAATCTGGGCTTCCGTCCCTTGCAAATCTCCAGCTTGACTCCACTGTGGTCAGAGATAATGTTTTGTATGATTTCAATCTTTCTGAATTCGTTCAGCCTTTCTTTGTGGCCTAGCATATGATCTATCTTGGAGAATGATCCATGTGCGCTTGAGAAAAATGTATATCCTGCTGTGTTTGGGTGTAGCGATCTATATATGTCTATTAGATCGAGCTCCTCTAATATACTATTCAGATGTTTTGTTTCTTTGGTGATTCTCTTTTGAGATGTTCTGTCCAGAATTGATAGTGGTGTATTAAAATCCCCCACTATAATTGTAGATGTATCTATTCTTTCACTTAGTTTTTCCAGCATTTGCCTGATGTATTTAGAGGCACCCTTGTTAGGGGCATAGATATTTATGATTGTTCGATCTTCTTGACAGATTTTCCCTTTCACTAAAATGTAGTATCCTTCTTTGTCTCTCACAATTGTTTCACATTTAAAGTCTATTTTGTCTGATATTAATATAGCTACTCCTGCCTTTTTTTGGTTATTGTTAGCTTGTATGATTGTTTTCCAGCCATTCACTTTCAATCTCCATGCGTCTCTGGGTCTAAGATGTGTCTCTTGTAGACAGCATATGGATGGGTCATATTTCCTTATCCAATGTCCCAGTCTGAATCTTTTGATAGGTGAGTTTAATCCGTTGACATTCAGTGTTATTACTATCAAGGAATTATTTGTGTTAGCCATATTTTGATTGGATTTGTGTTTGTCATATTTTGTTTGTATATTTTTTTGTCTTTTTTGTTGTTGTTGTTGGTCTTATACTCTCCTCCAACTTTGCCTTTCCTGTTTTTTCCTTTCTTCCTGCAGAACTCCCTTTAGAATTTCTTGAAGGGGAGGTTTCTTGTTGGTATACTCTTTCAGTTTCTGTTTGTCTGCGAATATTTTGAACTCTCCATCATGTTTGAATGCTAGTTTAGCTGTATAGAGTATTCTTGGTTGGAAATTTTTTTCCTTTAGTGCCTTGACTATATCATACCACTGCCTCCTTGCCTCCATGGTTTCAGATGAGAAATCAGCACTTAATCTAATGGAGCTTCCCTTGTATGTGATGGTTTTCTTTTCTCTTGCTGCTTTTAGGATTTTCTCTTTGTGTTGAGCATTGGATAATTTGATGAGTATATGTCTTGGGGTGGGCCTGTTGGGGTTTATGACTACTGGAGTGCACTGTGCTTCTTGGATATGTACATCTGTCTCTTTCAGTAGATTTGGGAAGTTTTCAGCCATTATTTCCTGCAACACTCCTTCTGACCCCTTTCCCTTCTCTTCACCTTCTGGAATGCCTATAATACGTATGTTTGAGCGTTTTGCATTATCATTCAGGTCCCTAAATCCTAATTGGATTTTTTCTATCTTCTTATCGACCCCTTCTACTATCTGTTTGATTTCTGATGTACTGTCTTCCACATCACTAATTCTCTGCTCTGCCCCTTCTAGTCTGCTGATATTTGCTGCAAGTGTATTTTTGATTTCTTGAACTGTGGTGTTCATTTCCATCATATCTGTTATTTTTTTGCGCCTGTCTGCAATTTCCCCTCCAAGTGTTGTCTTCATGTTGTTAACCTCTTTCATTACTTCATCAAATTTGTCAGTGATAAATGTTCTGAGATCTTTCATTGCTTGTGCTAAGATCTGCTCCCCTTCCTGATTTTTAGTTTGTTGATTGGATTCAGCCATGTTTTCCTGATTACTGGTTTGGTTTGTAGATTTTTGTTGCTTTCTTGTCATCATTTCTTCTTGACGGGTTTAATCAGTTCCTTAGCTTCTTTGTCTAGTCTTGGAGATTAATTAGCTGTTGTTTTTCATAAGTGTTATATCTTCTCTTTGTCCCTTTGTTCTTCCTATTCCAATTTCTTATTGCTGGTTAAGTTCACTTTAAAGGAAGGTATTAGTGCTGGGGAAAGGCAATTGTGTAAGGAAGGAAAAAGTGTAAAGTAGTATTGGTGATATAGGTTAACAAAGCTACAATATGAGTTCTGGGAGGATGGAGGTTAGATCGTGTAAATTGTGTAGAGTTATAGTAGTAGGAAAGTACCTTTAATGAGGTAGATGACTGAATATGGGAGGAATATGGTACGTACTAAGAAGCTATTGTTTTCGTAAGAGAGGGAAAGAGAAAAGAGAGGTAATAGTTTCAAGGGTGGATACCAGATGGAAAACTAAACAAAAGTATTAGAAATTAAGAGTTAGACACATTGTGGGTCCAAGAAAGGGAGATGGAATATAGGAGAGATAGCAGATGGTGGAGGATATCAAGTTGTAGGGGAAAGGGGATAGTGTAGATAGGATAAATCTATTCACAGAGAAATGAGGCAGTGGAGGATGAGGAAACCCAGCAAATGTGAGGTGTTCCCTGCAGGACCTATTGTATTGTTAAGATAAAATAGAATAAGAAGAAGATCAGGGACAAGAAAGAGAGGAAAAAAAAAAAACACACACACACAAAGAACAGAAACCCCGCCACCGGTCTTGGCCCGGCCCCCCCGGCCGCCGCTGCTCGGCGCTCAGCGCGCCTCGTCTCCGTCCCCCCGGCCACCGCCGCTCGGCACTCGGCCCGGCTTGGCTCCGCCCCCCCGGCCGCCGCCACTCGGCGCTCGGCCCGGCTCCCTCCGCCGCGGTGCCAGACGCCTCGGCTCCGCCTACCCAAGAAGGGAATCCTCCACACGTAGCTGGAATGTCCGCATATATTTCACAGACGGATCTTCTCTGTTACCTTCCCTCCAAATCGGTGTCCAGACACCTCCGGACCAGCAAAAATCCCGAAACAGCCTGGTCCCAAAGAGTCTCCAACGCTGCCCAGCCGATTCCCCGCAGGAGCTAGTAACCGGGAAGTTCACTCAGCCGCCATCTTGCCGATCCCCCCGGAAATCTCCAATATCTTCTTAATATCCATGATCTCTTTAGTCATCTCATTGAATTTACGAAGGAGGTTTCTTGGAACACCTATGATTAGTTGTCTCCACTCCTTTATATCATCTGGAGGCTTATCTTGTTCCTTTCACTGGGCCATAGCTTCCTGTTTCTTGGTGTGGATGGCAATTTTTTGTTGGCGTCTTTGCATCTGGCTTACTAGAGTGTTTTTTCTGGGTGCAGTTTTTCTGTTTAGTTTAGGCTTCCTATCTTTTCTCCCTTGCTGGTTGTGCAGTAGGAGCCAAGCATGTAGTTGGTGCTGTAAGCTGTGGAGCTCAGGCTGCCCTCATTGCACCAGGGACCAATGAAGCTTCTTCCAACTTTCTCCTTTGCCAGGGGTAGGGACAGAGTCACAGCTGTGTGGAATAATCCAAGTGCAGGCCTAGACTGTAGTTGCGCAGAGAGACTGATGGAGTCTCACATCCCTTTCTCCACTGCCTGGGGCAGGGAAGGAGCTGCAGGTGTGGGCAGCCATCTATGCAGTGTGGGTCCAAGATGACGGCAGCGGCCCTGGTAGACTTGTGATTTTCAGTCTCTGCCAGCCAGAGTTCCCTGCAGTTCCCTGCATAGGCTGGTGCAGGGCTCCCCAGCCTCCTCCCTGCCAGAGGCAGGGCTGAAGCCTAGGCAGGCTGCAGGCTGATCTGCATGAAAGAAACTGGATCCTGCTGATCCTGACAGTTTCCCTCAGCTGGCTTCCCCGCAGGCGGGGGCGGAGTCAGAATGGCGCCCACCGGCCTCTGTCTGACTTGGGCTGGTTCTCACCCCAGCTGTTCCCAGGGTTATATCCCAGCGGCCAAGTCTACCAATCAGCAGCCGAAATCGGCATCCAGCCGTCTCCTCCTCCCCTGTTTCTGGGAAAAGGAGCTTCCAATTCCTGTCAGAGCAGCTCCTGGGGTGGCTCGTGCTGCCAGAGTAGGACAGTCACCGGCCTCCGCAGCTTGGCTGGTGATTTCCCGGAGCCTCCTCCCTGCTGGAAGTGGCACTGGGGCCTAGGCTAGAGCTGCAGTCTGTCTGGATGGAAAGAAGTCGGTCCCCACCAGCCCTGGGATTGGCAGCCAGCCCCACTTCCCGTCATGCCGTGCGCAGTGTTAAGACGGCGGCCTCTGTCCTCTTTCTGACCTAGACAGGCTAAAACTTTAGCTCCTCTCAGGAGTATTCCTTAGCCCTCGGTGCTGACTCCTCAGCAGCTGCACTTGGTGCCCAGCCGTCTCTCCCTTCCCGGTTTTGGGGAAGTGGAGCTTTCACTTCCAGCCGCAGAACAGCTCCTGAGGCGGCTTGTGCGGCGTGGTCGCCGGCCTCCGCGGCATGGGGTGCTCCACTCACGCATCTTCTCCGCAGATGGGCAGTCTCCTCCTTCCACTCCTTCCAGGGCGTGGCAGGATGCCCTTCTGGCCTCCTGGAGCCCCCAAACAGGTGCTTCCGCCAGCTCCAGAGACCTCTGGGTATTTGCTAAGTGCCCTGCAGCAGGAGCTGACCCTAGGAGCTCCTTACTCCACTGCCATCTTGTTGGTTTTTCTCATATTAAGTTTTGATGTCAGAGTTAGGCTGGCTTCATTCAATGAGCTGGAAAGTTCTCCCTCTTCTATTTTCTGAAAGAGTTTTTGTAAGATCGATATTGTTTCTTACAAAGTTTGGTAGAATTCACCAGTGAAGCCATCGAGGCTAAGAGTTTGCTATCCGAGAAGGCCTTTAATTATGCAATTTCTTCAACTAACTCTGACTTTGTCTATCTTCTTGGATCCACTTTTGTAAGTTCTGTTTGCCAGGAATTTCCTTTTCATCCAAGTCTTTGAATTTTTTTGGCATATGCTTTTTCATAATATTCATTTATTTTCCTTTCTGTCTGTAGATTCTGTAGTGACAGCCCCCTTTTTCATTCCTAGTATTGGTACTTTATGCGTATCTCTCTTTGTCTCTTGATCCATCTAGTGAGAAGTTTGTCATTTGGTTGGTCTGTTTAGGGAGACAACTTTCGGCTTTGTTAATTTTCTCTGTCATTTCTGTTTAATTTTTAAAAACAATGTATTGTCTTGCTCTTATCTTCGCTATTTCTTACCCTACACTCACTTTGGGTCTACTTTTTCTAGCTTCTTAGGGAATGTGGTAGTTTGGAGCTATGTTCCTCAGAAAAAACCTGTTCTTAAGCTTCCTCCATTGCTGTGGCTGTGAACCCAGTGTAAGGAGGACCTTTAATGAGGTTACTTCAGTTAAGGTGTGGCCCATGTGAGTTAGGTCGTGTCTTTTTAAACAATTTTTAAGTTTTTATTTAATTTTCTTTTTTTTAAGGTACATATATCGCAAAAAAATTTACATTAAAAAATATTAGAGGTTCCCATATACCCCCCCACCCCTCACCCCACATCAGCAACCTCTGTCATCACTGTGGCACATACAGTGCACTGGTGAATACATTTCGGAGCACTGCTGAACCGCGTGGATTATAGTTTACATTGCTGTGTACACTCTCTCCCAGTCCATTCGGTGGGTTATGACAGGATATATAATGTCCTGCATCTGTCCCTGCAGTATCATTCAGGACAACTCCAAGTCCCAAAATGCCCCCACATCACATCTCTCCTTCCCTCTCCCTGCCCTCAGCAACTACCGTGGCCAGTATATCCACATCACTGATGCAATTTCTTCCATCACTAGTCACAGTAGTTCCATAGTACAACATCAGTAAGTCCACTCTAATCCATATGTTATTCTTCCATCCTGTGGACCCTGGGATCTTGATATCCACTTGACCTCTATATCGAGAAGGGGCTTAGATCCTACATGGTTGATGGGTGAGATTCTCCTGCTTGCAGCTGTAGGCACTCTGGGTTCCCTGGTGTGGTGGTTGACCATCCTCACCTCCCTGTTAGCTGACCTGGGTAAGTCCAATGAACTGGAGAGTAGGAGTTGCAACTCTGCTGAGGCTCAGGGCCCAGCTGGCACATGGACAGTCCAGAGATTCAAGTCTCCTGAGTATACACCAACCCCAGAGCATGTGTCTTTATCCTGTTACTGAAGGTCTTGTAAGAAGGCCACAAAGAGAGAAGCCTGAGGGAGTAGCCAGAAGACGGACGTCAACAGAACCCAGAAAGGAAGGAAAAGACACTTCTTGCCTTTCTTTTCTAGGATTCTCCAGGATTTGATCCTGGGGATCTCTGATGTGGAGAGAGGTTCCCTGTCAATCGTACCACCTCAGATCCTGGTCTCTGCTGCTCTTCACCTTGATTCTCCCCTTTGTCTCTCTTTTGTTGTGTCATTATCGTGCTGCATGACTCACTCGAATAGACATTGACTCACTGCCTGGTCACTTGGCTGGCCACACAGGCACTCTCTTGGGCACTCAGCTCCCCACGTGGGCAAACAGTGGGCACTCAGCTCGCCGCATGGGCGCTTGGCTCATCACGTGGGCCCTTGGCTCACCACATGGGCCCTTGGCTTGCTACGCAGGCGCTGGTTCACTGCACGGGCGCTGGTTCACTGCACGGGCACACCTTCTTATCTTTTTCAACAGGAGGTCCCAGGGATCGAACCTGGGTCCTACCCACTTCCTGTTATTCTTTTTTAAATCCCTTCTGTTCCTGTTTGTACTCAGCTTAATTGAGGCAAAATTTATGTATGAAAATTACACAGACTTTCAGTATACAATTCTGAGGCATGACAAAGACACAGAACAAAAATGAAGACATAATATTTCCATCACCTTCAAAATTCCCCATGATTCTTTACCATTAATTCCTTCTGACCGCAGCCTGCCCCAAACCACCAGTATTCTCGATTTCATCACCATAGGTTAAATTTGTGTTTTCTGGAGTTTCATATGAATAGATTTGTACTGTACGTACTCTTTTGTGTAAACCTTCTTGCACTTCGCATGAAGATTTTGAGATTCTTCCAAGTTGCTGGATATATCACGTTAATTCCTCCTTATTACCCAGTGATATTCCATTGTATGGATGTGCGGATTGCTTCACCATCCACCTGTTTATTGGACATTTGGGTTGCTTCCAGGTGGGGATTATTTTTAATAAAGCTTCTATAGAAATTGATGTGCAAGTCTGTGGGTGGATATATTCTTGCATGTGTGTATTGTCTTTTTTAAAGGAGGTACTGGGGAATGAACCCAGGACCTAGTAAATGGAAAGCAGGTGCTTAGCTCTTGAGCGATGTCTGCTTCCTGGACATGTGTTTTCAATTCTCTTGGGTAAATAACCAGAAAAGGGATTGCTGGGTTATACGGTAAGTGTAAGTTTAGCATTATTTGAAACTGGGAAGTGCTGTTTTTCTTTAAAAAACCCAAACTTTTTAAAAAGAAACACTCCCCCTTCCCTGATAAGCTCTCATCTGTTTTCTATCTGTCAGTTTGCTAATTTCATCTCTGGTAGGTGTTATCAAACAACTTTTGTTCTTATGTGCCTTGCTTGTTTCACTGAGCGTTATGTTTTCAAGGTTCTTCCGTGTTGCAGCAGGGAACTCACAACTTCATTTTTTCTTTTGGCTGTTTAGTATTCATTATGCGTATGTAGCACATTTTGTGTATCCACTCATTTGTTGATGGACTTGGGTTGTTTCCAGCCTTTGGCTATTGTGCGTAGTGCTGCCATAAACACTCATGTACTAGTACCTGTTTGCAACCCCGTTTTCAGTCTCTTTGGGTATATAGCTATAAGTGAGATTGCTGCGTCAAATGGTAATTCTGTATTTAACTTTTTCAGGAGCAGCCATATTACTTTGCACAGTGGCCGCACTATTTTACACGCCCATCAACAATGTACTAGACATTCAGTTTCTCTGCATTCTCTCCAACACTGGTTATTTTCCATTTCCAAAATAAAGGCCATCCTTGTAGGTGGGAAGTGGTATCTTATTGTGGCTTTAGTTTGCATTTCCCTAATGGCTAGCAATTTTGTAAAGCTTTTCATGTGCTTACTGGTCATCTATATAACTTCTTTGGAGAAATATCTATTCCAGGCCTTTGCCCATTGTTTAATGGGGTGGTTTGTCTTTTTGCTGTTGAATTTTGGGGGTCCTTTATATATTCTGGATATTAAACCCTCATATGATATATGGTTTGATACTCTTTTCTCTCATTGTATGGGTTGTCTTTTCACTTTCTTGATAATTTCCTTCAATGCACAAAATATTTAATTTTGATGAAATAAAATTTATCTATTGTTTCCTTTGTTGCTCATACTTTACTGTCATATCAATGATTCCAGTACTGAATCACAGATTGTAAAGATTTGCCCATGTTACTTTCTAAGAGGTTTATAGCTCAGCCCTTATATTTAGGTTCTTGGTCCATTTTGAGTTGATTTTTGAATATCGTGTGAGGTAATGGGCTAATTTCATTCCTGTGCTGGCCGAGATCCCGTTTTCCCAACACTATGTGTTGAATAGACTGTTCTCTCCCCACTCTATGTACTTAGCACTTCTGTCAAAAATCTGTGGCCACAGATGTGTGCACCTAATTCTGGACTTTAATATCTTTCCACTGATCTATTTATCTATGATTGTGCGAGTTTTGTACTGTTTTGATTACTGTCACTTTGTAATACAATTTGAAATTACAAAGTGTGAGTCCTCCAACTCTATTGTTTTTCAAGATTGTTTTGGCTATTTGGGGCTCCTTGCCGGTCCATATAAATTTGAGGATCATTTTTTTCCATTTTTCAGTACAAAACCAATCTTTCATTCTTGGGATAAATCCTACATGGCCAGAGTGGAACCTTTTTATATATTACTGGATTTCAGCTGTTAGTATTTTTAAGGTTTTTGTGTCTAAGTTTATGAGGGATATTGGTCTGTGGCTTTATTTTACTAACTCCACCTGTCGGTTGTTTTTTTTTTTTTTATAGAACTTTATTGAGCTATAGTTCCTATACCATACAATTCACATATTTAAAGAGGAAAATTCAATGTTTTTTAAAAATTTTGATTCACACATTTGTGAATCCATCACCACAATCAATTTTAGAACATCTCCATCACCATCAGATGAAGCCCCCTATGCTGCCTTACCCCGTCAGCACCTTCCCCCCATTCCCAGCCCTAGGCAGCCACTACTCTACTCTCTCTATAATTTCCCTGTTCTGGACATTACAGATGAATGGAACCACATATGTGGTCCTTTTTGACTGACTTCTTTCACTTAGCATAATGTTTTCAAGGTTCATCCATGTTGTGGCATGTATTAGTACTTCATTTCATTTTATGGCCAAATAATATCCCATTGTCTAGGTATACCACATTTTGTTTATACATTTGTCAGTTTGACATTTGTAAAGTTAACATTAACAAATGCCGGAGTCATGAAATGAGTTGGGAAGTGTTCCTTATTCTGCTTTCTGAAAAAGTTCATATAGGATTGATAATATTTCTCCCATAAATATTTCATAGTATTCACTAGTAAAGTCACGTGCGTTGGGAGTTTTCTGTTCAACTTTTAAAATAGATTTCGGGCTATTCAGGCTTTTTTTACTTATTATTGATTCAGTTTTGGGTAATTTTTAAACCAGATTCCAGATGAATGGATTTTTCTTTATTCCTTGTACATTTTATATTTTATTGATTTCTAGTCTTCATTATTTCTTTTCTCTTACTGATTTAGGTTTTCATTTGATCTTCTATATCTCGATTTCTGTACTACTATTCCAGCAATTACAGAAAGAAGAGCATGAAAATGTGCATTTCTGATAATTCATTTGTCTATTTCTCCTTTCTTTTCTGTCAGCTTTCCCCCATGTATTTTGAAGCTCTGTTATTGGGTGCATGCGAGTTTAAAGTTATTATGTCTTCTTCATGAAGTGACCCCTTAACTCTAGATGTCCTTCTTTCCAGCATATTCCTTGTCCTGAAGCAAGGATGGTAAATACAAGAGTATATAGTGAAATTAACCTTGGATAGGATGGGGGAGTCCTCTTCCACTGAGGCAGGAAATAGGCAAGGAGGATTGCTGATGTACATAGGTATGAAGATGTGATATATAGATGGACTTTTTGCCCGATGATGAGAGAGGTGATGGGCACGTCAGAGGGCCCTGTGCTCAATAAAGAAGTTTTTGGATTGGACTCTGAGTGAGAGAGGAGCATCTGAAAAGTTCAGCGCAGGAGAAGGATGGCACCTGACTGATGTCTTATCACTCACTCATCCTGAGTTGGGGTTCTGCTAAGTTGGCGATGGTGAGGTAATGGGCTATTTCAAATACTCGCCATGTCCAGGGTCACTTACTCAGTTAAGACTTGCTGAAGGATTGACTTTGATAGTCCTACAGGGTGTGTGTGAAGTGTGAGCTCAAGGTCCATGAACTCCCTCTTGGTCTGTGGGCTTATGGGGTTGCCATGTTCATTCTCTAAGCCTTTTCCTTACCGCTGGGCTCCTGACCCTAAACTCAATTCTCCAGGCCTGAATGTGGTTCATTTAGGTATGAAACCAGCCTTCCTTGATTTTTAGACTTTCCTCATCCCCACTTGCTCTTGTAAGCTGGTACTCCAAACCCAGTACCTCGTCTGCCTCTGAGTTGGACCCTCCAGGTGCAGGTTTCCGTGAAAGGTTGGAGTTCAGTCTCCATGCAGCGGGAGAATGGGACCCTAGTGCCCCAGTTTCTTCCCAAAGGTCTGACACAGAGAGAGGTTGCAGCCCCTTCTCTATAGTATCATTCTGCTGGTCTACCTAGTGGCTTTGGTTGGGAACCTGGGCATTGTGAGCCTTATTGTAGTGGACTGTCATCTCCATACTCCCATGTACTTCTTCTTGGTCAACCTCTCACTGCTTGGTGCTGTCTATACCTCCACACCGTGTCTCAGATTCTGGCACATGTGCTGGCTCCAGTGTGAACCATCCTCTATGGTGCTTATCTTACCCAGACATTCTTTCTTCATTTCCTGGCCCCCTGGGAGTGTTTCCTGCTCACAGCTATGCCTATGACCACTCTGCAGCCATCTGCCAGCCACTGCACTATCTAGTCCTCATGGGCCGCCAGACCCAGATAGGACTTGCTTCCATCTCCTGTCTGCTTGCCTTGGCCAGTGCACCCGCACACACCAGCCTTGCAGCTCTACTCAAGTTCTGTGGGCCTCGCCTCATCACCCACTTCTTCTGTGGCCTCCCTCCACTCCTCACACTCTCTTGCTCCAGCACATTTGGTTTTGAACTTGCCCTCTTCTTCTTGAGTTTTGTGGTAGCTCTCGTACCCCGTGTCCTGGTGGTGATCTCCTATATACACGTCGTAGCTGCTGTTCTCAGGAGTCACTCCACCAATGGACAAAGGAAAGCCTTTTCCACCTGTGGCGCTCTCATCACTGTGGTCTGTATTTTCTACCTCACGTCCATCCTCTGCTCCATCCTTCCCAGCTCTGCACTCCCTGGTTAGTGGGATCGGGTGCTCGCTGCGCTGTATGTGGGGCTCACGCCCAGGCTGCACCCCGTCATCTGTAGCAGGAGAAACAAGGACGTGAAGAGGGCCTTGTTCAAGGCGCTTGGAAAGGAAGGCGCCTCCTAGACCTGGTCACATCAATTAAAGGTCCCCTCCTCTGCAGTGAGCCTGGACATGCAGACGCCTCCTCAGAGGTGAATCCAATCACACGGGAATTTTTATATTAATGATCCATGTGCTGAAACGTATTTTACGTGCAAGGATCAAATATTTCTGTTGCCCTTTGGTGGGTCTAAATTGTTGTTTATTGTCATTGTGTTCTGCTTATGGCAATAACACATGCTCATTGGATAACGATTGACAGAATCTTATAAAATGACAAAAAATACCCTCACTCCCCAGAGTGAATAACTGTTCATAACTTGATGGTTTTCCATTGTGTTTCTTTGTAAACAATAAATATGTGTGCGTGTGTATTTACAGCAGGAAGACACAGGTGTAATCCAGATGTACCTGCTGTTCTGTAAGCATATGTTTTAATTTTTCTTACAAAGTATTATGTACTTGCAATGAAAACATTTATACTTTATGCAAAGGTGTGAGTTATTCATAGAAAGGAAGAATTTCTCATAATCGCAGTCCCTGCACTAAAGCTATTAACAATTTTTTGTGTATTCTTCCAGATTTTTCATTAGAATCTATTAACATGCATTTTTAATATTTTATTGACATAAATAGGATCATATCACATACTAAATTAACCCTTTATAATTCTTAGTCCATGAATTGTATGTTCCTGTCATTTGTCCAATTTTCTACTGGGTTTTCTTTCTCTTCTGTACTGATTTATTTTTTCAGGTACTAGGGTTGGGGACTGAACCTGGGACCTCATGAATGTGCGAAGCCAGTGCTCAACCACAGAGCCCATTGGCTCCACTGAAATGTTTTTTTTTTCATTTGTTTGCTTATTGATGCTTTTCTGGCTTTTGTTTTGTTTTCCTTTTTTTAGGAGGCACCAAACCTTGGACCTTCCTGTGTGGGAAGCAGGTGCCCAACTGCTTGAGCCCCATCTGCTCCCGTGTATTTATTTATTTGTTTGTTTATTTCCCCTCCCTTGTGGCTTGCTGGCCGTCGGCTCTCTGTGTCCACTCCCTGCACATTCCTCTGTGTCTGCCTGTCTCCCTTTGTTGCATCATCTTGCTGTGCCTAACATGAAGCCAGGGCCTCCCATGTGGTAGACGGGAGCACAATCCATTGAGCCACAGCCACTTCCCACCTGTATTGATTTTTAATAGTTGTTTGCACTTCAGGGATATTAGCTTTGGTTTCCTATTTGTGTTACATTTTTTCTCCTAACTTGTGGCAGTTTCATGTTATTTATGAATTCCAAAATGAGATATTGATTATGTTTGTAAACTGGTCTGTTCCTCTGGGCGTGCTAGCCCTTTGATTGTATTAAACTCAGAGGTTCCACCTTTACTTTGTTAAATCAAGATTAGGGCTTTGGTTCCACTTCGTCATTAGGGCACGCAGGTCTGAGCCCCGCCCCCTTAGTGGGCTGATAAAACAGACTCTCACACGGAAGTAGGTACCCAGAAAAAGAACACAGAGGAAGAGGGAAGGCTGCATACACACAGGAGGGGATCCAGTGGCCCCGGGAAGAGTTGAGCCATTTGCCTGATAGTTTGCAGCTGATGTTATGAACAGACCAGAGTAGTTGAACCAGGAAAGAAATGAGCCCTGGGAAGAGAGCTGAGCCCTGTGCCAGCCTATGGCTGAGATCAGAAGAAGCTGGACCCACAGAGCCTTACAAGGGAGAGGAAGGCTGAACCCTCGCAGATGTCGCCCACCATCTTGGGTCAACACAAGACAACAGACTTTGGGTGAGAGAGCCCCTCTTATGTACCTTGAGTTGGTCTCTTTAGGGCCTTGTAACTGTAACTTCTACCCCAAATAAATACCCTTCATAAAAGCCAACAGATTTCTGGTATTTCGCTTCAGCAACCCCTTGGCTGACTAATATACATTTTGTCTCTTCATTTATTTCTGGTATTTTCTTCCATAATGAAGTTTAACATTTTAATGTAATTAAATGTTGATACTTTTGGGCTCTTTGATTTTGTGTCATGCTTTGTTTGCTATATGCTGTACAAATAGTCATCCTAATTGTTACCCAATTTGATGTTTTTGTGGTGTTTTCTGCCATAGGTAATTCTAACATTTCTTTATACTCAGCCATTGATTACTTTTTAAGCATGCATGGCTTCTGGGTTTTGTGTCACTCCTAAAATCCCTTCATCAAACTTTTCATGTATTTTTATGTTTTCACATTTTCTATTTAACTGTATGATTTCTTCCCATTTAAACCTTTGATACTTCTGGAAATGAATTTTGTTGTAAAATGCAAGGTCAGGGCCAGCTTTATTTTTCTTCTGACTTGAAGAAGCCAATTTCTGTCACCCTCGTTCTTTGTGTGCTCTGGTTCAATTCCGGTTTCACCCTGGCTTCTGACTCTGCCTTTTGCACTTTGTCCTGGATCACGTCTCTGACTTGGCCCCTTAGGGCAGAACTCCTGGTACCCTGGATGGTCATGTCCAGCCTCTTACCAGGACCTGGGACTTGTGCTGGATTTTGGCTATCAGCTGTTCAGCCACATATCTCGACTACCCCCCACCCTCACCCACCCCCTCCTTCACTCTACTACATGGTAGGGTGAGGTCCCTCATTCCCTAACCACAGAACATGTTGTCATCACAGGCACCTTGTAGATATGTCATAGAGAAAACTTATGGCTACACCAAAATGATCAGCTAAATAACCCGAAAACCGATCCTGGTAATGCCAGAAATGTGTCCATGTACGTGTATGTGAGTGCAGAAAATCTCTTTACACAAAACACAAGTACAAGAGTGTTCATGGCAGCATTATGTATAAGAGTAACAAAAATAGAAAAGTACAGAAATGCTCAAGTACCCCATGCCCAGAAGAGTGCTCTTGTCCTTTGGTCATCCCCAACCTCCTTTCTGTCGTCTTCTTCCTGTCCTCACATCTCTCCCTGCACCTGTAGGGCCTGAGAGCTGCACCAGTAACTTTCTCTTCAGGGACTTTGAAACCGGAGCGAGACACGCTAAGGTGGAGAGTGGCTGGAGCTTGGCTGAGAGCAACTCCTTGGAGCGAGCATCTGCGTTCCCGCTAAGGCAGTTCCCAGAGGTGACCTGGTCCCCGTGTTTCCGATGCCTGGCTACTCAGCTCTTGACTCCACTTCTGTGAGCAGCTTCACAGCGCTTCAAGAAACCACCTTAATTAGCCAGAGCGGGTTTCGTTGTTTACAGCCAAAGGGCTGTAATTTACACAGAAATAAGCAGTGGGGAGTGGGTGTCAAGCAGCAGCCTCAGGAATGCATGGGTGCTTTGGGTGATTAGCAGTTGGCTCCTGCGTCACTGCAGAGGGAGGACGAGAGCCTCCCGCTCACACTGTAGGATGGGAAGGCAACTCACCCCCGTCTCACTCGTGGGCGGCTGGGACCACGTGTCCCTGATGGCTGAGCGCTAGGGTTGGGGAGGGGCAGCTGTGAAGCTCCTTTTCAAGGTGAGCATGGAAGGGTGTGGGGTCACCTAAAACCTAGGAACCACATTCCAACCTGGACATCATTGCCTCCAGGCCCAGAAGGAAACTTCTCACCTTACCCTGACCTTGCTGATGGAGTCTTCAGCAGGGTTCTCCAGAGAAACAGAACCAATAGAACAGGCAGGAATAAAAATATAAATATACTGAAATATAACATAGAAAATATATATAAAAATATAGGCTGTTCAAAAAAAAGCCTTACTCTTTGACCCAACAATTCCCCTTGTAAAATTCCTTAATACCTAATGAAATACAGCAAAACAGGAAGCAGATGTGGCTCAACTGATAGGGCATCCGCCTACCATACAGAAGGTCTAGGGGTCGATATCCAGGGCCTCCTGACCCGTGTGGGGAGCTGGCCATGCGCAGTGCTGCCGTGCACGAGTGCCATGCCTCGCAGGTATGCCCCCCGCATAGGGGTGCCACACAAGCAAAAAGTGCACCCCGCAAGGAGACCCTCCCCATGCAAAACAAGTGCAGCCAACCCAGGAGTGGCACCACACACACCTGATGCAGGAAGATGACACAACAAAAAGAGACACAGATTTCCAGTGCCACCTGAGAGGCGTGCAGGAAGAAAGAGAAGGACACAGAGCTAATGGTCACAGTGAGCAGACAACAGGGGGTGGGGGTGGATCTTAAAAAAAAATACAGGAGTACAGGATGTTCACTTCAGCATTGTACATAATATTGAGAAATTAGAAACAACCTAAGGGTCTATACATAAGTGCAACTGGTAAAACTATGGTATACATTCTGTGGTATATTATACAACCAGTAAAAATAATGTGAGGTCTAGACTTCTTGAAATGGAATTACTATCATCAGAGGACAGACCGAGTACCCTGTTGCACTGACCACACAATTCTGGGCCAAATTTGGGCATTCTTTCTGGAAAAGGCTGGTCCCCATGTCCCTTCTCCTTTGTCCTTTCCTCCACTTATCCCTGTGCAGCCCCTCATCTCCCTTTTTGGATTCATACCCACAAAAGGCTCAGTTCTTTTCTTTTCTACCATAGTATGTCGTGATGGCTTATATGCAAAGAGGGAACCCCATAGCAACAACAAGAACAACAAAAAATGTCTGTTTCTCTCTTGAACGAAAGGAGGGTGAAGTCTTCAGACCACACTAGTATGTTAAAGATGAAATAAACGTATGGTTCATCATTTCAGTAATGACCAGGAATTTCTGTAGCACATGGGGAAAAAAGCAAATAAAATACTGAAATTGGCTTAAGCCACAAGACAATTTCATGGGTTTGTGTAAATGAAAGGACCAGGCAGGGGTAAGTCCTGGCTTCGGGCACAGCGGGATCTAGGAGTTGGCTCTCTGGGATTTGCTCTCTTGCACCAATTTCTTCTCCATCCAGCGCCAGCCTGCCACCCTGGGGCCTCTGAGAGTGTCACTGGCTCGGCTGAGGTGACCACGGCCAGAGGAAAGCTGCAGTCTGACCAGGCCTCACTCACCTGCCTGGCATCAGGGAGAAGTCAACCCCACCCAAGTCACGATGGCAGAAAGGAGGAAAGGGGTACTTTTCTAGGGGAAAATGAGGATCCTGGTCCCAGAAGAAGGGGAATAGATGCTAGGTGAAAAATCCAACAGGCATCCTCTACAGAAGTGCAGACAATGCATCAAACTCCAAATCCATTTCCACTGCTTGAAAAGAACAAGACATGGGGAGCCTTTTCCTTAACCCAGCAGAGCAGACTCTTATTTTCCAAAGTGAACATATTGGTTGAAAATTTTTTAAAAGTTAAAACATACTTGAAGATATTTAATCCACATGGAACTCTGAAATGTTAAGAGTGCAAAGTTCCCTTCCTTAAGGTTACTGTCTAGAGGTAACCACTGTCGACAGTGGAGGTGGCTCATTCCAGGTAGTTACTCAGCATATTCTCACGTGGTCACGCAGAGAGGATTTTGCTAAAATAGAAATGTGCCGCATCCCAGACAAGAGCCTTCAACTTGCTTTAATCTTTCTGTTAGTACCTAGCCCTCCACCTTGCTCTTTAACTTTTGCATTCTATTCCAACAGGATGGAGGTACTGCAATTTACTGAACCTTTCCTGGGCTGATGCACATGTACAGGATATCCAATTTTTCACTATGACAAATGACACTGAAATTCACACCCTCGTCCATTCACCCTATGTGCATGTTCAAGAGTTTCTCTAGGATAGATTACAAATGGAGGGTCAAAGGTATACATACCTTGAATATTACTAGATAATGCCAAGTTAATATCCAGAAAGATTTTAACAACATTCCAAGGCTCCTTGATTCTAATGACAGCCTTGCCAAGCGCTGGATATGGTCAATTCATTAAATTAATCCAAAACCAAAAGGTGCTCTGGTCCCAGTGTACAACTCCTAAAAGTATAACCTGAAAGGCTCAAACCATTTCTAACTAACATAGCATCCCAGAACAAAGCTCAAGAATATATTTTATCCAGGACCCAAACTGAAATGCATGATGTCTGGCATCCAATCCAAAATGACCTGGCAAGCAGAGAAGCAGGAACACCCAACTATAATGAGGGCAGAAATGATTCGATAAAAGGCAGACAGGTTGGATACAGTAAAACCACCTTCATAGGTGGACATGGTCATCTATGTAGAAAGCCCATAATCTATAAAAGAGCTACTTAGAACTAATGAGTGTGTTTAGCAAGGTAGTAGGATAGAAAATATTTTAGAGCAATGGAACTTCCCCCTCTCCCAAAGAGTTAACAAATTATGTCAGCACTTTCCTTCACTTACCTGAAACAAGGCCTAAGAAATTGCCATCTCAGTGTTTGTAGTGTTACAGCTGTTTAATATACAAAGGCAGTTATAAAAATAACGTATTCCAAACTGTTGAGTGCAATTACATCTGAATAACAGAACACAGATTTTCCTTTTCTTTCTTTTCCAAAATTGTCTTTAATTACTTTGTACTACTTGAATATGTGAACCCCAGAACCTCTCCATCCCATCTGAGGACAGAGGCAAGAAAATCTAGCCGCGTGGTAGTTGCAAAGGAACTCAGGCAGGGAAGAGAAGCAGGTTTATTCTTTTCTGTGGAATCAGTTAAGCTCCCAAGGAAACAAAGGGGCCCTGAGCCCCAGGGACGTAAAGGCAAACAATTAAGCCCTGATAACGCGGCGGCACCTGCTGTAGAACTCAGTCTCCCAGGGAAGGTCACCAAGTCAGGCCTCAGTCCCCTTTTCCACAGGAGGCTGAGAGAAAAGCGGGAGGTGCACAGGGCCGCGAGGTGCGCCACCGCGGAGAGCTGGGGGACACAGGCGGCGCTGGAACCCGGGCGCTGAGGGCTGGGGCGTGGGTCGGCTAAAGCCAGGGGAAGAGGCCATCGTGAGGGCGTCACCCGCTGCTTTCTCCCTTGTGCCCCCACCCCGGCCAGGCCCCTTCTAGAACTGACACAGCCGGGACACTGCGGGCCCCGTGGGCTCCTTGGGGACCGGCCCTCGGGGTTGGGCACTTGGGGCAGGGACCGGCGGGCCAGCGCCACCTCCACCTCCGTGGGGACGGCAAAGCAGGGTGAGGGCGCGGGCGGGGACACGGGCGGGCAAGGCAGCATCTGTGGGTGGCCTGGGCCTCCCCCCGCTCCCTCAGGGGCCTTCCCGCCCCCCGTGCCCCCACCCCGGCCCGGCCCCCGGGGCAGGCGCTGCCCCTTCCCGCCTCCGCCTCCCGGGCTGAGCCCCCGGCTCCCGGCCCCCCAGGCCTGCTCTGGCTCCCGGGCCTCGGCGGCTGCTCGGGGGACACACTCCCCCAGCCCGCCTCCCGGCCTCGGCCCACGGGCGCGCTGTGTCCCGCGCCGCCGGGCTCTCTGGGCGCCCCGTGGCCGCCCCGGCCCCCTGCGCCACCAGGAGGGACCCCCTAGGAGGGGCCCCCTGGCGCCCTGGGCCTCGGCACGGCCCGCCGCGTCGCCTGCGCCTCCAGCCTGCACGGCGGGGCGCCTGGGCCTGGAGTCCCCTCGCGGAGACCAAGAGGGGCGCGGGCGCCCACCCAGGGCGGAAGGAGGCGCCCCCCGCGCCCCTGCCCTACCACCCCACCCCGCGTGGGGCCCCGCCCCGTGCGCCTGCGCGAACACGCCCTGCCCGGCCTCGTGGGGCACGCGAGGGGCACGTGAGGGCTGGGAAGACACGTGAAAGCCGGACATGTGACGGTGGGATCAGGTGACTCAGTGGGCAGTTTACTTCTGGGAACACGTGACCGCCTCGGGCTTGTGCCCGTAGGAGCATGTGATTGCGTAGGCATCTGACATAGGGTCACGTGACTGCGGGGGGCAGGTCAACCAGGGAGCACGTGACTGACGCGCATGTGATGCAACCACTCGTGATAGGGAGCAGGTGACTGCGCGGGGCACGTGACCGCGTGTTCCGCATCCGGCCTGCGCAACCCCCGTGCCCGCTTCTGGCTTGTCGCCCGGTCACAGCAAGGTCCAGGATCCAGTCGGGGAGACGCCCCGGAGGTGGGGGGCAGGGCCGTGCTTCCCGGGCCGCAGCAGCCGGGGGTGGGGTGGGGCAGTGGCGCTGCGGGTGCTGGGGTGGTCCGGCCGGACTGGCAGCGCCCCCTCCAGGCCTGGCAGCGCCCCCTCCAGGCCTGGCCTCGGGGCTCGGGGCCTGCAGAGGTGACTCCTAGCAGTGGGCGCGGGCCCTGCCCTCGGGGCAGCTTTGTGTCGCCGTCCCTTCCCCCCAAGGGAACAAAGTCCCGCAGCTCTAGGGGGCCTGGAGGTGCCCGCAGCTCTGACCTGGGAGGTGGCCCAGGATCTGCTGGCCTGCTGGGTCCTGGTCTACTTCTGTGTCTGGAAGGGGATCAAGTGGACAGGAAAGGGACAACCCGAGTCGGTGCGGGCGCCCTGGCATCCGAGGGGCAACTGCTGCCATGCTAGGGCCCAAAGGGTGGCGGTCCTTGAACCCAGGCCACTTGTCCCCTTCCCGTGGGCGTCCCAGCCTTGTCTGGCCCCAGGTGCACCTTACCCCTGCCCAGCTGCAGGGCCAGCTGCCCCTGTCCTGGGGGGAGAGGCCCGGGCAGCGGCCGCCCCTCCCCCGTGCCCTGCTCTGCCACCCCCTCCCCCGGCCCAGGCCCCGCTGCCCCCTCATTTCTCTCGCTGCTGGGGTCCATTTTGATCCACGGACCAGGAGTCCGCCCTGAGTGCCCACAGCTTATGGGTGGAAGTCTGGTCAGGGCCCAGTGGGACCCGTTAAAGCTCCCTCATCTGGGTGGGCCTGCTCTGCCCTGGGGTCCCTGAGCGGAATTTCCACATGTCCCTCCCTGGGAGCTCTTGACAGAGGGACAGACAGGTAGAGGGTTGAGAGTACCGGGGTGCAGCAGGCCTGGACAGCGGGGCCCCAGAGCAGGTGCCTGCTCAGCCAGTGGCCCGGCTCAGGAGCGGGGGGTGCTGGCCTGTCCCCGGCTGCCCTTTCCAGCCTGATGGCCCACTCCCTGGAGGGCCCCACAGGGTCCTGGGAGGGACGCGACTGTCACGGCCCCTCCTGCCCCACACCTGCACTACCCATGGACGCCCGCCTCAGGCACCTCACCTGCCCCCTCCCCCACAGGCCTGCCCCGCGCTGCCCCTCGGGGGCGACGCACCTGACAGACGCGCAGCCCTGCCCACCCCAAGGCGTACCGGGGCCCCTGACCCGTGCTGGCTGGGGTGGGTGCTGCTGGCGGCCGACCCGGCTTCCTCAGCCTCCCACCCGCAGATCGTGTACCTCACTGCCACCTTCCCCTACGTGGTCCTGCTCGTCCTGCTGGGGCGCGGGGTGCTGCTGCCTGGGGCACTGAGGGTGTCGTCTACTATCTCAAGCCTGACTGGTCCCAGCTGGGGTCCCCTCAGGTTAGGCAGAGACCAATGGGTGTGAGCCGGGGCCAGTCGGGCAGGGGCCTCGCCTGCCCCCTGTACCCCCTGCAGGTGTGGATAGATGCCGGCACCCAGATCTTCTCCTAGGCCATCGGCCTGGGGGCGCTCACGGCCCTGGGCAGCTACAATCGCTTCAACAACAACTGCTCCAAGTAAGGCCCGGCCCGCCCCGCTCTCCCGCCCCGGGGGCCAGGCCGCCAGCCTCACCAGGGCCCCCTTGCCCCCCGCAGGGACGCCGTCATCCTTGCGCTCATCAGCAGGGGGGCAGCTTCTTTGCTGGCTTCGTGGTCTTCTCCATTCTGGGCTTCGTGGCCGCGGAGCAGGGCGTGCACATCTCCAAGGTGGCAGAGTCAGGTAAAGGTGACCTGAGAGCCACGCCACCCACTGCACCTGTACCCCTTAAAGGGCAGGAGAGAAAGCCCAGCCACGGGGGTCACCGGGCTCGGCGGCCCGGGTGGAGGGGTGCAGGCTGGGGCACTGGGCGCCTGGGAGAAGAGGGAGAAGGAGGGGCACGTCCCTTCCCTTGCCACAACTTGAGACCCCTCCCACGGGGAGAGGTGACCTGTGACTGCCACAGCTGCTAGCACCCAGGGCTAGGTGTCCTACCCAGGAGCCTGGTGCTTATGGGTGGGGGTTGGCCAGGGCCCACGGGAGCACCTGGGCCCCTCGCCTGGGTCGCCCTCAGAGGCTGGAGCCGAGGGCATCGGCCCCAGGGTGCCTGGCGCCCGTGAGCACGAGGGCGGGCATGGCGGCGTAGGTCCACACTCAGCCCCCTCCCTGCAGGGCCCGGCCTGGCCGTCATCGCCTGCCCGTGGCCGTCACGCTGATGCCCGTCGCCCTGCTCTGGGCCGCCCTCTTCTCCCTGCTGCTGCGGGAGGGAGGGTCTGCGTGGGTGATGCACGTGCCCGCCCAGGCGCCGCAGGGGGGCGCAGAGCCCCAGGCCCGGGGAACCTGGCTCACAGGCCCAGGGCCCACCCCAAGGCTGTGCCCCGCCCACCTGCAGGTGTCTTCCGTGTCCCTTCCGTCCTCACCCCCTGATTGGGGGTGTCCCCATCTTCTTCCTGGAGATCTCTCTGGGCCAGTTCATGAAGACCGGCAGCATCCAAGTCTGGAACATCTGTCCCCTCTTCAAAGGTGAGTGTCCCCACCCAGCCTGCCCCTACCCTAGACCACCCTTTCCACGGCCAGGGCAGGGGCCACGGGGGGGGGGCCTCAGCTGCAGGCCCAGGGCCCGGTGGTGGCCCCTAGTGTGAGGGGGTGGCCTCGGGGAGGCGGGGAGGGGTATCTTGCTTGTCCCCACCCCACTTGGCGGCTGGGGCATGAGAGGTGTGTGACTGCCTCCCACACGTCCCCAGGGGAACTCCCCCAGTGGCTGTGACCTCGAGGCCAGGGAAGGTCACGGCGCTGATGACTAGCCGCGCCCCACTCCCCCCAGTTCCTGAGGTTCGCGTCGCCCACCTTGGTAAACAGGGCAGGCGCGGGCAGGGCTGTCAAGGGAGAGAGGCTGAAGTTGCGGGTCCCCCGCGCCCTCCCCGGCACAGCGGGGGTCGGCTGCCTCTCCAGGCAGGAAACCTCCAGGGGTGGCCGGGGCTGAGTCGAGGGGCCGAGCCGGGCAGAGAGGAGGGGCCCGCGGGCGGTGGAGGCCGAGGTTGCCCCGCCAGGCTGAGCTCCTGCTCCTGGGAAGTGCCCAGGAGAGGACACAGCAGAGCGCTCAGGGCCTGCGCTGGTTCCCTGAGAGTCAGCCGGGGACGTGCTGGTGGCCTGGAGGGCGGCGGGGGATGAGCTGTGGGCGACGGCGGGGCCTCAGCGGGGCTCACGTTCCCTGTGGTGACTGCAGGACCTGTCCCCGGGCGTCGTGTCCACCCCGATAGGACTCCTGATCTGTGCAAACACCTCTCTCCAGGACAGGCCTGCAGGCGCCCTCCTGGCCCTGCCGGTCCCAGGGACTTCCGAGGGCCCCCGAAGATGCTCCAGCGCCTGCCTAAAGCAGCCAAGCGGCCACAGCCCCTCTGGGCTGTGGACCCCAATTTTATTTATTTTCTCAGGAGGTGCTGGAGATTGAGCCCAGGACCTCTGCCTGGGAAGCAGGCGCTCAACCACTGAGCTGCATCAGCCTCCGGAACCCGGTTCCTCCCTTGTTCCCTCCACGGTCCATGAAGCCGCTCGCCAAGGCCTCCTCACACCACTGCCTTGTTAGGGAACGTCACCTCCTGCCTCAGCCCTCGCCAAGCCTCAGAAGCTTCCGGCCCGAGGAGCACCAGCCTCCTGCGCGGTGCTAGGAGGCAGCATGGAGAAGGCCTCTCCCGGACTCCGTGCCTCACCCTCCAACGGGACCCCTGACAGCTTCAAGTGAGAGAAGGCTCAAAAACCTCCTTCTGAGTCGTTCCAGAAGCTTCCGCCTCTGAGTCCTTCTCTAGAGGGGCTCCCAGCAGTCCCAGGTGGGTGTGTGGCCCCTTCCCAGCCCTCCACCCTCCTCTTCCTCCTCTCTGGCCCCCTCTCCACCAGGCCACAGTTGGTGAAAACAAAGGCCTTCTGCCGTGGCCTGGGACACGTGCCCTGGATTCCTGTCTTGTTCCCACCCCCGTGGACTGGGCTTGGGAAGCTCGGGCAGGTGCTTCGTCCTCCCTGTGTTATGAAGTGAGAGAGACCGCCCTAGGAAAGGAGGGGACCCAGGCACCCAGCCTCCCTGAGCGCAGCCCCTGCACAGCAGAGACCAATGGAGTGGAGGGAGAGGCCGGGCCTGGGGCAGAGGCGCGGGCGCAGCAGGGCTTGGGCACAGCAGAGATTGGCACTGTGGCTGGGGCGGGGCCTGTGGCAGAGCCTGTGGGGCTCTTTCAGCAGACAGCCCACACGAGGGTCAGCGCAGGGGCTGCCCAGCCATCGCGTCCAAAGGAGTGATAGAAAGCAAGAGCGTGAAACATAAATTTATCATTGAACGTGGGCTTGAATGAGACCAAGGTAGCCGAGGCATCACCGTTGCCAGTCCCTAGCCACGCCGCAGCTGCGGTGGCTCAGGTGCCACATCCCTCAGGTGATCACGTGTGCTCTTCTCCTTCAGCCTGTTAATGGAGGGTATGACACGCACTGATTTCTCATGCTGAACCGCCCTGTACGTCTGGGGTAGATCCCACCTGGTCATGGAGCATGATTCTTCTGAGAGGCTGTTGGATCCTCTTTGCTCGTATGTTTTTGAGGTTTTTCATCTGAAGTCAGGTGCTCTTGGTCTGTGTTTTCTTTTCTTGTGGCATCTTTTTCTGGCTTGGTATGAGAGTCATGTTGACTTCATGGAATGTGTTAGGAAGAGTTCCTCCTCTCAGAGTTTTGTAAGAGTTTGAGCAGGAGTAGTGTTAATTCTTCTTACAATGTTAGTTAAAATTCAGCAAGGAAGCAGTCTGGTCCTGGGAATTAAGGTTTGTTTGGAGGCTTTGGATGACTGCTTCCGTCTCTTGTTATTCATCTGTTGAGATCTTCTCTTTCTTCTCGAGTCACTCTTAGTAGTTTGTGTCTTTCTAGAAATTTGTCCATTCGATTTAGGTTATCTAATTTGTTGGCATATGTTTGTTCCTAGAATCCTCTTATAAAGATTTATTCCCCCCCCCCCACACACACATTGTCTACTCTCTCTGTCTATTCGCTGTGTGTTCTTTGTCCGCTGGCATTCTTGTCAGGCGACACCGGGAATCTCTGTCTCTTTTTGTTCCATCATTTGCTGCGTCAGCTCTCTGTATGTGCAGCGCCACTCCTGGGCAGGCCGCATTTGTTTTGCACATGGCGGCTCTACTGGCGCGGCGCACTCCTTGCGCATGGGGCTCCCCTATGCAGGGACACCCCTGCGTGGCAGGGCACTCCTTGCGCACATCAGCGCTGTGCATGCGCCAGCTCAGCACACGGGTGAGGCGGCCCTGGGTTTGATCCCTGGGCCTCCTATATGGTAGGCGGACGCTCTGTTAGTTGAGTGAAATCTGCTTCCCACCTTTAGTGCTTTCCATTTTAGTGGGGTTGCTAGTAATGCCCCCCTTTCATTTGTGCCTTCACTTGTGTCCTCTCTTTTTCTCTACCAGCCTAGCTAAGGCTTTGTTGATTTTATTGCTTTTTCAAAGAACCAACTTTTGGTTTTGCTGATTCCCTCTGTGGCGTTTAACAATTCTGCATTTCCTTTATCTGTCCTCTACTCTGTTATTTCCTTCTTCTGTTTACTTTGATTTTAGTTTGCTCTTCTTTTTCTAGACACTCCCATTGTGAGGTGTCTGATTTGAGATCTTCCTCCTTTACTGAAGTCGTTTGGAACTGTAAATTTCTCTCTCCTCACTGCCTTTCCTGCATCCTATACAGTTTGATATGTTGTGTTTTGATCTTCATTTACCTCAAGATATTTCCTAATTTATCTTGTGGTTTCTTCTTTGATGCATTGATTGTTTACCAGTGTGGTGTTTAATTTCCACACATATGCCATTTTTCCAATTTTCCTCCTGTTATAAATTTCTAGCATCATTCCATAGAGGTCAGAGAAGATATATTATGTGATTTGAGAATGTATTGAGACTTGTTTTGCGACCTCACATATGGTCTGTTCTGGAGAATGACCCACAGTCACAAGAGTAGAATATATTGTCTGCAGCTCTAGGGAGAAATGCTCTATATATGTCAGTCAGCTCTAGCTGCTTTAGAGTATCCTTCAAGTGTTCTATTTCCTTATTGATCTTTTCTCTAAATATTCTATCCATTACTGAAAATGGTATATTGAAATCTCCTACTATGAACACAGAACTGTCTATTTTTTTCTTTAAATCTGTCAGAACTTTCTTCATCTATATTGGGGCTCTGCCCTTAGGTGCATGTATATTTATAATTGTTATGTTTCTTGTGGAATCGACTCTTTTTCTGTATATATTGGCCTTCTTTGTTCCTCCAAGCAGTTTTTGACTTAAAGTCTATGTTTTCAGATATTAATATAGCTACCTTGCTCTCCTTTGTTTTTATTTGCATGGTATGTAATTTTCCTTCCTTTCTCCTTCAACCTACTTGTGTCCTTGAAGTTCATATGGATCTCTTGTACGCAGCCTAGAGTTGTGTCATGCTTTTTCATCCCTTCTGCAAATCTCTCTTTTCACTGGAAGGTTGAATCCATTTACATTTAAAGTAACTACTAATAATGCAGGACTTTCTTCTGCCATTTTTCCTCCTTGATCTTTGTAAGTCATATCTTTTTCTATCCCTCAAGTCTTAAGTTAATGCCTACATTTATATCTGTGTGAGTCTTTTCTAGGGTACCATTTTATGTCCCTTCTCATTTCTTTCTGTATATATTTTTGATGTATTTTCTGTGTGGTTACCATGAGGCTTAAATTTAACATCCTAAATCTATAACAATCACATGTGATATGATACCAACTTAACAAATTGTATCTTTATATAATTTACATGCAAAACCATATATTTATTATTTCTTTTTTTTTTAAAGATTTATTTATTAATTTAATTCCCCCCCCTCCCCTGGTTGTCTGTTCTCTGTGTCTATTTGCTGCGTCTTGTTTCTTTGTCCACTTCTGTTGTCGTCAGCGGCACGGGAAGTGTGGGCGGCGCCATTCCTGGGCAGGCTGCTCTTTCTTTTCACGCTGGGCGGCTCTCCTTACAGGCGCGTTCCTTGCGCGTGGGGCTCCCCTACGCGGGGGACACCCCTGCGTGGCAGGGCACTCCTTGTGCGCATCAGCACTGTGCATGGGCCAGCTCCACATGGGTCAAGGAGGCCCGGGGTTTGAACCGCGGACCTCCCATGTGTTAGGCAGACGCCCTAACCACTGGGCCAAAGTCCGTTTCCCTATTATTTCTTTTTATACATTTGCATTTTAGAAGCTATAAGATATAAAATAATGGAGCTAACAAATCAAAATATGCAATACAGTAGGACTGACATTTCTAACTACCTATATTATTACCTTTGCTGCAGGGCCTTATTTCTTTCTGCCACTTCAGTCCATTGTCTTGTTGTCTACTTTCCTTCTGAACAGCTCCCTTTAGCATCATGTCTATCTAGGGTACCCGGACTCCATCATCTTTTGTTGATCTGGAAATGTCCTCATCTCTCCGTCTCTCCCTCATATTTGAAAGACCATCTCACTGGATATAGGATTCTTGGCTGGAAGTTGTTTTCTTTGAGCCCTTGAACTATTCCATCGCACTGCCTTCCTTCCTCCATGGTTCCTGGTGACATATCAGCATTTAGTCTTATCGGAATGCCCTTGTACATACACCATTGCTGTGCTCTTGCAGCCTTCAGGACACCCTCCTTGCCCTTGACATTCAACAACTGAACGACCATGTGCTTGGACAGGGTTCTCTTCCTGTTTATCCTCTTTGAGGTTCAGGGGGATTCTTGAATGTGGACTCATATCTTCATTAAATGTTGGAAGTTTCATGCCAGTATTTCTTTGAACATTCCTTGTTCCCCTTTCTCTTTCTCCTGGGACTCGGAAAATGTGTATTTTGGTTTGCTTGCTGGTGTTCTGTAGTGCTCGGAGACTCTGTTCACTTTGGTTCATTCTTTTTCCTTTCTGCTTCTCAGCTTGACACATTTCAGTTTTGTTGTCTTTGAGTTCCATGACTCATTCTTCTGCTAGCTCCAATCTTCTGTCAATACCCTCTAGGGAACTTTTCATTTCAGTTATTATGGTCTTCAATCCAGTATTTCTGTTTGGTTCTTTTAAAACATTTCAATGTCTTTATTGAGATTCTCATTTTGCTCATTCATTGTTTTCCTGATATCCTCTAATTTTTTCTTCATGTTTTCCTTTAACTCCTTGAGCATACAGTGGATATTTTTTTTCCCTTTACAATCTTCATCTGGTACATCCCAAATGTAGTCTCCTTTGTTGATGGTTTCTGTATTTTTTCTTATTCCTTTGGATGGGTCATCCTTTCCTGTTTCTTTGTCTTGTAATCTGTTTTTGTACCTTGTGCATTTTAATATTTGAGAGTATTAACTCTGGGAATGAGTCCTTGACTTGTCTCTTCCTTAAGTTTGTATCTAGGGAGTGGTACAGCAGAGATTTCCTTGAGTGCAGGAGCTAAGAAACCAACCAAGGCAAAACACATCTTTCACCATTTGTGCGAATTGGCTCTGCCATGGCTGATGCTCTTCTTCAGAGTGAAGCGCTCCTACCTGGACGAGAAGTGCAAGGAAAAGAGCCGTGCAGGGTCCCCTCTGTCTTTTCTGAGCTCCCTCTTATCTTGGGCTCATGCTGGCTTGTGCCCTGAGGAATTTCTGCCTTTCCTGGAATTTAAATGTCCCCTCTCTACCCTAGGAAGAGACAGTCTCCCCCGTCTGGTCCTCTCCTGGATGTGTTAGGGCAGGGCAGCATTTGCGTCAGGCACTTGAATTTAATGGCTTCTTACCCTGCCTTAGCTGTCTGCAGCGTGTTTCTGCCTGCAGGGCACAGTCTGGTAGGGTGAGCCAATGAGAGGTTACCTGGTGCAGTCTTTCAGGTTTCTACACAGTACCTTGGCACAGGTCTCCAGGCACGGGGGTGTGCCTCGGGGTTACAGCTCCCCCCAGAACAGGGCCAAGGACCCACAGTGGAGCAGAGGCTGGCTCCACCCGCACCAGGGCGTGGGTGTGGGAGGGCCCGGCAGGGGGGCCATGGACTTCTCCTGTCATAGTTTAAAGCTGCGTTTCCCCGGTTCAGTGTTCACCCAGGTGCTGCAACGCTTTTATTGTTTTCCAGAATTCAGAGGAAGTTGGCTCTGTCAGTTGTTGCTAGTTGTTGAAGGATTCGGTGGGTCACGGCACCCTGGAGTGTTGCACCGTTGTCTTGGTTGACTGGAACTCCCATTTATCTTTGATACACCAACATTCGTAATTCCATGTGGCCACCTTATCATTTTTCTCCTATGTGGTTTCTGAGCTCAGAAATGTTTCAACACCATCAGAAGATGAAAATAAAATATTCATCTGTCTTTTTCTATCATCTTGAGTCTTTCATTTCCCTGTGTTTACTCTCCATTGAACTTGGAGTTTATTTTGATGTAAGAAATGAGATGGAAATCTCGCCGTATGTGTGCGTGTATGTCTGCATGTATGTGTGTGTGTTAGGAACAGAGAGCCAGTCATCCAAACTTCCCTTACTGAAAGCCATCTCTATCGCATTAAATTTTTCCTTTGTTATGGACTAAATTTGCATATGGATTTTAAAATCTATTTCTGGAATCTCTTCTGTTTCAGCCTTTCTTAATTCTGTGTCATCATCCTTTCTATTTTTCTTTCTTACTAACTGTCTTAGAGATTGTATTAGTCGGCCAAGGGGGTGCTGATGCAAAGTACCAGAAGTCTGTTGGCTTTTATAGAGGGTATTTATTTGCGGTAGAGGCTTACAGTCACAAGGCTCTGAGGAGTCCAAGTCAAGGTGCCATAAACAGTCCTTTCTTCCCCAAGGCCTGTGCCACGTGCTGGAACAAGATGGCTGCGGGTCTCTGCAGGGTTCAGCCTTCCTCTTCCTCTTCCCTTCAGGCTCCGTGGTCGCCGCTTCTTCTGGCCTCAGCTCTAGGCTGGGTGAGGCTCCTCTCTTTCCCAGGCCTTGATTCTTCCTGGGCTCAGCCGCTCTGGTCTCTCCAAGGTCAGCTCTAGCCTGTCAGGCTCTTCCTCTTCCCGGGGCCCCTGCCTATCTGTGGAGCCGTCGTCGTTCCTCTGTGTTCTTCTCCTGTGTATTTACTTCCCGTGGCTCCAGCATCAAAACTCCCTCACTCTCTCCTCTGCCGTGTTGTTTTCTGTGTGAGCCCCTGCCCACCAAGGGGGCGGGCACTCGACGTCCTCCTGAATCAAAGCCTTGATCATAAATCCTCTGAATCTACCACAACCTAATATGCCCAGAGGGACAGACAAGTTCACAAACGTTATCCACTATCTGTTTTTGGGATTCATAAGTCATATCAAACTGCTGCAGGTATCATACGTAGTTATTCTTGAGTTGATTCTTTCCAGGACTTGCTCCACCTAATTCCATATCTTCGGCAGTACTTTTCCAATAATTCCCCATGTATATTTTCCCCTGTGGACATTAGGTATCATTCTGTTGGATTTTTTGTGGTTGCACATGCTGGGCCATCCTGTATGTATTTCCATTGGTATTTTAATCGTGCTTTTAATGGATTTACAGTTTAATTTAGGGAGAATCCATATCTTTAGTGTATTGTATTTCTTTAAAGGCTTCCTGGATGCCATTTTTCCTTTTCTTTTTTTAGATTTATTTCTTTCTTTCTGTCCCCTCCCCCCCACCCTGGTTGTCTGTTCTCTGTGTCTATTTGCTGCATCTTCTTCTTTGTCCGCTTCTGTTGTCAGTGGCACGGGAATCTGTGTTTCTTTTTGTTGCATCATCTTGTTGTGTCAGCTCTCCGTGTGTGCGGCGCCATTCCTGGGCAGACTGCACTTTCTTTCATGCTGGATCGCTCCCCTTACAGGACGCAGTCCTTGCACGTGGTGCTCCCCTACATGGCGGACACCCCTGCGTGGCATGGCACTCCTTGCGTGCATCAGCCCTGCGCATGGACCAGCTGCACACGGGTCAAGGAGGCCCGGGGTTTGAACCACAAACCTCCCATATGTTAGGCGGACGCCCTAACCACTGGGCCAAGTCCACTGCCAGCGTATTGTATTTTTTCATCCAAAAATGGCATTAAAAATCTATGCATTTATGCCCTCTCTCAAGTCTGTCAGGGAAGTTATTTTAGATAAAAATCTATTAGTTCAATAAATATTTATTAAGTGACTGTTATGTACCAGGCACTGTTTTCGATTTTGGAAACAGAGAAAAAATAACAGACTGTATCAATAAGTCAGTGACATGCATTGTTAGAAGGTGATTCATGACATTAAAATAGGTTGGGCAGGGTCTCGGGGCTCCAGTGCCTGTGGGGTGGGCCCCAGAGTATCATTTAGACGAGGGAGGTCTGGATAGGCCTTGTTGAAAGGGACGTTTGTCCAAGGATGGAAGGAGGAGAGGAGCTGGCTAAGCAGATTCCCCAGGGGAGAGTGTTCCAGGTGGAGGAACAACACGCTCCAAGCCCTGTGGGGTGAGGTCCAGGTTCACTCTCCAGCCCCTCAAAGGAAAAAGAGTTTCCTTTGCAGCCCCTGCACCAGCTGTGGCCGTGCCATTTCTCCTGGGCCACAAGGTGCCTCACAGGCACATGGGGGCCTGCGCCAACAGGGGCTCCTTTCCATGGGTGGCCTGGATCTGGGGAGGCAGGACTTGGCAGGTGAGTCCCGCCGCCCTGGCTAGGCCTTCACCGTTTCTTCTATTTTATTTATGACTAACGTCCTTTAGAAATGTCACTGGGGTTTGGGGTATTCCTTTGTAAACAGTGATACTTGTTATTCTGGTATTTTCGGCTGGCTGCTTGTGTGTTCACTGATACAATCGTGCTCTATAATAATAGTGATAAGGGGGGGATTGTGGGAGATGGGGATGGACTAAGAGGCCGAGCTGAAAGCTCTCACAACAGCCCCAGAGAAAGAGCCAGCACCTGCCTGAGGGACCTGCTCTGAGGGTCCGCAGACCAGGACAGGGCTACACAACTCCCAGAAAGGGGAGCGACACACAGCCAAGGAAGCCAGAAGACAAGGGAGCTAGTCAGCCCCGTGGGGGCCGCGAAGGGCTCCCCTGCCCCAGCCCAGGACATGAAGCTGGGTGAAAGCCCTGGCTCCCTGCAGCCAACCCAGAGGGGAGCAGACACCTTCCTCCCGTCGGCTGTGTCCAGGGAAAAGGGAGGGAGGTCGGGGGCTTTTCTTCAGTGAATCCGGCCGGCACCGCCCCCCTGGGAATCTCTGATGCGCAGATTCCACACAGGCACCCAGGAAAGGGGAGACTGGAACACCTCCGTGAAAGGTGCGCCACTCGCGCCATCTGCTGGCTATTCTGGAAACTGCACGGGGAAAAGCAGGCTCTCTGTATCCAACCCCTGGGAGAAAATCTGCGCCCCACTAGGGAGTCCCTGGGCTGATTTTAACAACTTAAGCTGGGCCATTTTAAATGCTGGAATAAGTTGAACCAAATATCAAAGAAGAGCTGTGGAAAAAAACAGTAGGCAAGAGAGACATTAGCCGTCAGAGTAAATCCACCAACATACTCAGATGCCTAGACATGCGCAAAACGTACACGCCAAACTAGGACACAGGAAGAGATGGCCCAGCCGGAAGAACAAACAAATAGCCCAAGAGGTACAGGATTTAGGACAGTGAATCAGTGATGATCCCACAACTCTCACACATCACTTCCAAGGATTTAAATAAAGTATCACTAAAGAAATAATGGATATTAAGAAGACACTGGGAGAGCATAGGGAACAGTTTGAAAACCTAGAAAGGAAAAGTAAGAGACCTTATGGGAATGAAAGACAATGAATGAGATTAAAAATACGTTAGAGGAATTTTCTTCCTTCAGAAATTTTCTGCTGTCCAATCAACTCCCTGTTGTCAATCCCAAGTGCAGGAGAAAATGTCTGAAGAAATAAAATCCCAGTAGAGAAATTTGAAAGATTAAATGGAGTTTGTGCCCAGAGACCTGACAGAACAGAAGGTTGTAAATAGAAGAGAAGCTCTGAAAAGCCAAGGAACAATTCCAAAGGAAAAAGAAAACAATTTAAGTGTGACGAATGTGGGAAAAATTTCATGCAGAGCTCTGGCCTCGTTCAGCATCGGATGCTTCACTCTGGAGAGAAACCGTTTGAGGGTAGGGTGCGCGGAAAAGCCTTCAGAGTGAGCTGCAGCCTAATGGTTCATCTGGGATTCCATTCCAGAGAGCCACCTGGGAAACACAGCGCCTGTGGGAAAGCCTTTAGTGCAGGCACACACCTCCTCCTCCATCAAATCACCCACTCCAGAGACAGCCCTGCAAGTGCGAAGGAGGTGGGAAGCGTTTTAATGTCACTTCCAGCCTAATTCTCCACCAAAGAATCCTCTCGGGACACAAACCCTGTGAAGTGTACTGAATGTGGGAGGGCCTTCCCTGCCAAGTCATGCCTTGTTCAACATCAGAGGATCCACACGGGGGAGAAACCGTTTAAATGTAAAGATTGTGGGAAATGCTTTAGGCTCCAATCAGGCCTTGTTCAACATTTCCATATTCTTAATAGGGAGAAATCTTGCAAATGTCATACATGTGGAAAGTTTTCATCGAGACCTCACGCCTCTATTGACATCACAAAGTTCGTTGCAAAGAAAATTGTATAAATGTGGTGAGAGAGGTAAATTAGTCTGAACTCATTTAGAGGGTCTTAGACTGGGGGGACACTGGGAAGAGTGTAAAAGGAGGCAAATGTTATATCTAGGTTCGAGTAGTATGGGAAGCACATTTTGCCATCCTAGCCACAAGCACCTCCCCACAGTAGCCTTCCTGCATTTTTATGGATATGTACAAAGTTCACTTAGTTTCCTTACCAGTCCTCCAATTTCTCTTCCCATGTCAGGGCTCATTTCTCTCTGTGCTCAGCTGCTCTGCTCTCTCCACAAGGCCAACTATAAACTATCAGGCTAACAGCTCATCTCTCTTCCCAGGGCCTCTGCTGTGTCTAATGGAGCCTTCTCTCTTTCCTCAGGTGTCTGCTTCTCAGTGTATTTCCTTCCTGGGGCTCCAGGATCAAAATTCTAACTTTCTGCTTTGCCATCTCGTTTTCTCTGTGAGTCCCCACCCTCCAAGGGGGTAGGGACTCAACATCCTACTGACATGGCCCAGTCAAACCCTGATCATCAAGTAATCAAGTAAAAGTGAAACCTCCAAATCCAATACAATCTAATACACCCAGAGGGACAGACCAGTTCACAAACATAATCCAATATCTACCTTTGGAATCCATAAACCATACCAAACCGCTACAGTGCCTGTCTCCATTTCACCTCCATAGGTAGCCTTGCAGAAACAGTTTTGCTTTGTTTATTTAAGGAAGTACTGGGGGATTGAACCCAGGCCTTGTACACGCGAAGCACATGCTCGACCACTGAACTGCACCCACTCCCCGAGAAAGAGTTTTAGGAATTATGGTTCTACGTCCTCGATCTGGCTGCGGATGGGAAAATGGACTGTGAAGGGGTGCAGGTGGAGACAGGGATACCAGGTGGGAGGCTGTTGTGGAAGTCTAGGCGAGAGAGGATGGTGGCAGGGGTGACGTGGTGGCTGTGGAGGTGGAGACGAGCCATATTTGGGAAATATTTTGGAGGTCATGTGCCCAGGCCTTGGAGTGTGGATGTGCTGGCTCTAAGGGGAGATAAAGGAGAGGGACGTCAACAGTGTCCCCCTGATGAAAGAGCAGGTTTGGAGGTGGGGGCAATACTTTCAGTCAGGTCCTGTTGAGGGTGAGGTCCCCGTGGGACGTCCCCTGGAGATGTGAGCCAGCAAGATGGAGCAGTGGGTGTGGCGCGCAGGATACAGGTGTGAGTTTAGGGAGAGATGTGGGAGACACAGCATCAGGAAAGGGACAGGTGGAAGCCATGCATGCGCATGAGGCCAGGAGGGCTTTTTTATTTGTTTGGACATTGAGTTGCAGTTTTGTGTATACAGGTGCTTCACATCATTGGTTAATATTATTCCTGACTATTTGAGTTTCATCTCTCCTATTTTATTTTCACCACACTCTTGACCCTTTTAGTTACAGTTATTGATATAATCTTCATTTCTAGACTCTCTTCCAGGCTCCTCTCTCCTTTCTTTTCTTTTCAGGCTCTCGCACGCCCTGTAGTATTCCTGAACATCTGATCTCTTGCTTAGAAATTCCCTCAGTTTCTGTTTATCTGTGGATATTCTAATTTCATCCTCATTTTTGAAAGACAGTCTTGCTGGATATAAGATTCTTGGCTGGAAGTGTTTCTCTTGTAGTATCTTAAATATATCAGACCACTGTCGTCTTGCCTCCATGGTTTCTGGTGAGAAATCAGCACTTAGTCTTATTGGATATCCCTTATATGCTGTGCATTGCTTTTCTCTTGCTGCTCTCAGAATTCTCTTTCTCTTTAGCATTTGACATTGAGATGAGTATGTGTCTTGGAGTTGGTCTCTTTGGATTTTTTCGGATGGGAGTACTTTGTGCTTCTGGACAGGGATATCTTTGTTCTTTAACAGGGTTGGGAATTTTTCAATATTTATTCAAACATTCCTTCTGCCCCTTTTCCCTTCTCTTCTTCTGGGACACCCATGACACATATGCTTGCATGCCTTTTGCTGTCATTTAGTTCCCTGAGTCCTTGTTCGATTTTTTCCATGCTTCATCTGTTCTTTTGTATGTTGACTTTCAGAGGCCATTTCTTCCAGCTCACCAATCCTTTCTTCTTCCTCCTCAAATCTGCTATTATATGACTCCAATGTTTTCTTAATTTCATTGATTCCACCTTTTATTCCCATAAGATCTGCTGTTTTTCTACGTATGCTTTCAAATTCTTCTTTGCGCTTATCCAATATCTTTTTTTTTTCTTCAAACTGTATCCAGCTTTTATTAAAGATACTTCTCATAAACAATCATGGTCTTTCAGGCAGGACGTGGGCAGACAATCGTTAACGGTATACAACAACTTTCAAACTCCCTTCTTCAATGGACTACCAAAATCAGAAAGCCACTATAAAACCCAATGAAGTCTTCATCTGATGCTCTCAACAGAGGAAGTTTAGAGTGGGGGTTGACATTTCACATTTAGCATGTTGTTTAACAACTTTTCACGAGCCGACCCTGACTTTCAGGAAATGAAAGGAAAACAGCAGAGTTATCCACAATCTAAAAAAGGAATTGCTGCTTTTTATGAGGGCTGCCATATCCGTGGCATCACTGGAAAGTCCAGATTGCCTGACATCCTGGTAACCAGTTCTTTTGGGGTCAGGCCCCAGGAGGACTCTGGGTTAAGGGAGTCAAGTGTATGCTGAAGGCAGAGAGAGAGAATAGGTCATGAGGACATAAAAACAAATTTTAGTTTTTCCACACTGCAAGGCATCTGTGCCAAGGTGAATAATGTTTATCAACGTCAGGGATTGCCTTCTGGAAGTAAAGAGGAAGTCTCTCAAAAGACTAAGGGGAAAGGTGTTTTCTCCCATGTTAATCCAGCTTCAGAGATACTCTATTAGTGACATTTGCCCCTTCCCCCAAAACCATGAATTGTTCTGTGTGCTAACAACATAGCTTAAAAAGTAAAACAAAGTTCTGCATTTTTATAAAACTTGATCAAAAATAGTGTTTCAAACTGTAGAGTCACCAGAAGTACTCAGTTGTCAAAAATGCCCCCACTTCCCTTGGCATCTCCAGCCCTTCCGCTTTCTGTGCTGGTCTGTTTTGGCATCTCCATTTTCTGCAGGGTTGTTCCCATCCTTGCCAGCACCAGCTTTCCCCTTCTTTCCCTGTGGGTACCTTCTCTCCTTTCTTTGCAGGGGCCTTTCAGGCTTGGCTTCTGGCTTTGGAGGGGCAGGGTAGCAGATCACCTTGCCGATCTTCTCTGTGGCTCGTCCTTTACCTTGGCTTTCTCTCCTTAAACGTCCCCTTCAGCCTTTCTCTTGGGCCTGGTGGCGGCGGCGGGACATGGGCGCTGGATGCGGGGTGCAGCGGCGCGCGGGCTTTGGTCTGTCCGGGGGTCGTCCTCGCCTCTTCTTCACACTGCTCTCCAATATCTTCTTAATATCCTTGATCTCTTCAGTCATCTCATTGAATTTACGACGGAGGTTTCTTGGAACATCTATCATTAGTTGTCTCAACTCCTTTATATCATCTCGCGGCTTATCTTGTTCCTTTCACTGGGCCATAGCTTCCTGTTTCTTGGTGTGGATGGCAATTTTTTGTTGGTGTCTTCACATCTGGCTTACTAGAGTGTTTTTTCTGGGTGCAGTTTTTCTCTTTAGTTTAGGGCTTCCTATCCTTTCTCCCTTGCTGGTTGTGCAGTACGAGCCAAGCATGTAGTTGGTGCTGTAAGCTGTGGAGGCTCAGGCTGCCCTCATTGCACCAGGGACCAATGAAGCTTCTTCCAACTTTCTCCTTTGCCAGGGGTAGGGACAGAGTCACAGCTGTGAGGAATAATCCAAGTGCATCCTAGACTGTAGTTGCGCAGAGAGACTGATGAAGCTCCACATCCCTTTCTCCCCTGCCTGGGGCAGGGAAGGAGCTGCAGGTGTGGGCAGCCATCTATGCAGTGTGGGCCCAAGATGACGGCAGCTGCCCTGGTAGACTTGTGATTTTCAGTCTCTGCCAGCCAGAGTTCCCTGCAGTTCCCTGCATAGGCTGGTGCAGGGCTCCCCAGCCTCCTCCCTGCCAGAGGCGGGGCTGAGGCCTAGGCGGGCTGCAGGCTGATCTGCGTGAAGGAAACTGCTCCCTGCTGATCCTGAGAGTTTCCCTCAGCTGGCTTCCCCCCAGGCTGGGGCGGAGTCAGAATGGCGCCCAAGGGCCTCTGCCTGACTTGGGCTGGTTCTCACCCCCCTGTTCCCAGGGTTATATCCCAGCAGCCAAGTCTACCAATCAGCAGCCGAAATTGGCATCCAGCCGTCTCCTCCTCCCCTGTTTCTGGGAGATGGCGCTTCCAATTCCTGTCACAGAGCAGCTCCTGGGGTCGCTCGTGCTGCCAGAGTAGGACAGTCACCGGCCTCCGCAGCTTGGCTGGTGATTTCCCGGAGCCTCCTCCCTGCTGGAAGTGGCACTGGGGCCTAGGCTAGAGCTGCAATCTGTCTGGATGGAAAGAAGTCGGTCCCCACAAGCCCTGGGATTTGCAGCCAACCCCACTTCCCGTCATGCCGTGCGCAGTGTTAAGACGGCGGCCTCTGTCCTCTTTCTGACCTAGACAGGCTAAAACTGTAGCTCCTCTCAGGAGTGTACCTTAGCCCACGGTGCTGACTCCTCAGCAGCTGCACTTGGTGCCCAGCCGTCTCTCCCTTCCCGGTTTTGGGGAAGTGGAGCTTTCACTTCCAGCCGCGGAACAGCTCCTGAGGCGGCTTGTGCGGCGTGGTCGCCGGCCTCCGCGGCATGGGGTGCTCCACTCACGCGTCTTCTCCGCAGATGGGCAGTCTCCTCCTTCCACTCCTTCCAGGCTGTGGCAGGATGCCCTTCTGGCCTCCTGGAGCCCCCCAGACAGGTGCTTCCGCCAGCTCCAGAGACCTCTGGGTATTTGCTAAGTGTCCTGCAGCAGGAGCTGACCCTAGGAGCTCCTTACTCCACTGCCGTCTTGCTGGTTTTTCTCATATTAAGTTTTGATGTCAGAGTTAGGCTGGCTTCATTCAATGGGCTGGAAAGTTCTCCCTCTTCTATTTTCTGAAAGAGTTTTTGTAAATCGATATTGTTTCTGACAAAGTTTGGTAGAATTCACCAGTGAAGCCATCGAGGCTAAGAGTTTGCTATCTGAGAAGGCCTTTAATTATGCAATTTCTTCAACTAACTCTGACTTTGTCTATCTTCTTGGATCCACTTTTGTAAGTTCTATTTGCCAGGAATTTCCTTTTCATCCAAGTCTTTGAATTCTTTGGCATAAATTTTTTCATAATATTCATTTATTTTCCTTTCTGTCTGTAGATTCTGTAGTGACAGCCCCCTTTTTCATTCCTAATATTGGTAATTTATGCTTATCTCTCTTTCTTGATCCATCTAGTGAGAAGTTTATCATTTTGTTGGTGTGTTTAGGGAGACAATTTTTGGCTTTCTTAATTTTCTCTGTCATTTGTGTTTAATTTTTAAAAACAATTTATTGTCTTGCTCTTATCTTAGCTATTTCTTACCTTACACTCACTTTGGGTCTACTTTTTCTAGCTTCTTAGGGAATGTGGTAGTTTGGAGCTATGTTCCTCAGAAAAAACCTGTTCTTAAGCTTCCTCCATTGCTGTGGCTGTGAACCCAGTGTAAGGAGGACCTTTAATGAGGTTACTTCAGTTAAGGTGTCGCCCATGTGAGTCAGGACACGTGTTTTTAAACAATTTTTAAATTTTTATTTAATTTTCTTTTTTTAAGGTACATATATCGCAAAAAAGTTACATTAAAAAATATAAGAGGTTCCATATACCCCACTCCACCCTCCCACTCCTCCCACATCAACAGCCTCTGTCATCACTGTGGCACATACACTGCACTGGTGAATACATTTCGGAGCACTGCTGAACCGCGTGGATTATAGTTTACATTGCTGTGTACACTCTCTCCCAGTCCATTCGGTGGGTTATGACAGGATACATAATGTCCTGCATCTGTCCCTGCAATATCATTCAGGACAACTCCAAGTCCCAAAATACCCCCACATCACATCTCCCCTTCCCTCTCCCTGCCCTCAGCAACTACCGTGGCCACTACATCCACATCACTGATACAATTTCTTCCATCACTAGTCACAATAGTTCCATAGTACAACATCAGTAAGTCCACTCTAATCCATATTTTATTCTTCCATCCTGTGGACCCTGGGATCTTGATATTCACTCGACCTCTATATCGAGAAGGGGCTTAGATCCTACATGGTTGATGGGTGAGATTCTCCTGCTTGCAGTTGTAGGTGCTCTGGGTTCCCTGGTGTGGTGGTTGACCATCCTCACCTCCCTGTTAGCTGACCTGGGTAAGTCCAATGAACTGGAGAGTAGGAGTTGCAACTCTGCTGAGGCTCAGGGCCCAGCTGGCACATGGACAGTCCAGAGATTCAAGTCTCCTGAGTATACACCAACCCCAGAGCATGTGTCTTTATCCTGATACTGAAGGTCTTGTAAGAAGGCCACAAAGAGAGAAGCCTGAGGGAGTAGCCAGAAGATGGACGTCAACAGAACCCAGAAAGGAAGGAAAAGACACTTCTTGCCTTTCTTTTCTAGGATTCTCCAGGATTTGATCCTGGGGATCTCTGATGTGGAGAGAGGTTCCCTGTCAATCGTGCCACCTCAGATCCTGGTCTCTGCTGCTCTTCACCTTGATTCTCCCCTTTGTCTCTCTTTTGTTGTGTCATTATCGTGCTGCATGACTCACTTGAATGGACATTGACTCACTGCCTGGTCACTTGGCTGGCCACACGGGCACTCTCTTGGGCACTCAGCTCCCCACGTGGGCACACAATGGGCACTCAGCTCGCTGCATGTGTGCTTGGCTCATCACGTGGGCCCTTGGCTCACCACATGGGCCCTTGGCTTGCTACGCAGGTGCTGGTTCACTGCACGGGCGCTGGTTCACTGCACGGGCACACCTTCTTGTCTTTTTCAACAGGAGGTCCCAGGGATCGAACCTGGGTCCTACCCACTTCCCCTGTTATTCTTTTTAAAATCCCTTCTGTTCCTGTTTGTACTCAGCTTAATTGAGGCAAAATTTATGTATGAAAATTACACAGACTTTCAGTATACAATTCTGAGGCATGACAAAGATACAGAACAAAAATGAAGACAGAACATTTCCATCACCTTCAAAATTCCCCATGTTTCTTTACCATTAATTCCTTCTGACCGCATCCTGCCCCAGACAACCAGTGTTCTCAATTTCATCACCATAGGTTAAATTTGTGTTTTCTGGAGTTTCATATGAATAGATTTGTACTGTACGTACTCTTTTGTGTAAACCTTCTTTCGCTTAGCATGAAGATTTTGAGATTCTTCGAAGTTGCTGGATATATCACGTTAATTCCTCCTTATTACCCAGTGATATTCCATTGTATGGATGTGCGGATTGTTTCACCATCCACCTGTTTATTGGACATTTGGGTTGCTTCCAGGTGGGGATTATTTTTAATAAAGCTTCTATAGAAATTGATGTGCAAGTCTGTGGGTGGATATATTCTTGCATGTGTGTATTTTCTTTTTTAAAGGAGGTACTGGGGAATGAACCCAGGACCTAGTAAATGGAAAGCAGGTGCTTAGCCTCTTGAGCGATGTCTGCTTCCTGGACATGTGTTTTCAATTCTCTTGGGTAAATAACCAGAAAAGGGATTGCTGGGTTATACGGTAAGTGTAAGTTTAGCACTATTTGAAACTGGGAAGCGCTGTTTTTCTTTTAAAAAACCCAAACTTTTTAAAAAGAAACACTCTCCCTTCCCTGATAAGCTCTCATCTGTTTTCTATCTCTGTCATTTTGGTAATTTCATCTCTGGTCGGTGTTATCAAACAACTTTTGTTCTTATGTGCCTTGCTTGTTTCACTGAGCGTTGTTTTCAAGGTTCTTCCGTGTTGCAGCAGGGAACTCACAACTTCATTTTTTCTTTTGGCTGTTTAGTATTCATTATGCGTATGTAGCACATTTTGTGTATTCATTCATTTGTTGATGGACTTGGGTTGTTTCCAGCCTTTGCTATTTTGAATACTGCTGGCATAAACACTCATGTACTAGCACCTGTTTGCAACCCCGTTTTCAGTCTCTTTGGGTATATACCTATAAGTGAGATTGCTGCGTCAAATGGTAATTCTGTATTTAACTTTTTCAGGAGCAGCCATATTACTTTGCACAGTGGCCGCACTCTTTTACATGCCCGTCAACAATGTACTAGACTTCCAGTTTCTCTGCATTCTCTCCAACACTGGTTATTTTCCATTTCCAAAACAATAGCCATCCTTGTGGATGGGAAGTGGTGTCTTATTGTGGCTTTAGTTTGCATTTCCCTAATGGCTAGCAATGTTGAAAAGCTTTTCATGTGCTTACTGGTCATCTGTATAACTTCTTTGGAGAAATATCTATTCCAGGCCTTTGCCCATTGTTTAATGGGGTGGTTTGTCTTTTTGCTGTTGAATTTTGGGCATCCTTTATATATTCTGGATATTAAACCCTCATATGATATATGGTTTGATACTCTTTTCTCTCATTGTATGGGTTGTCTTTTCACTTTCTTGATAATTTCCTTCAATGCACAAAATATTTAATTTTGATTAAATAAAATGTACCTATTGTTTCCTTTGTTGCTCATACTTTACTGTCATATCAATGATTCCAGTCCTGAATCACAGATTGTGAATATTTGCCCATGTTACTTCCTAAGAGTTTCATAGTTCAGCCGTTATATTTAGGTCCTTGGTCCATTTTGAGTTGATTTTTGAATATCGTGTGAGGTCATGGTCTAATTTCATTCCTGTGCTGGCCGAGATCCCGTTTTCCCAACACTATTTGTTGAATAGACTGTTCTCTCCCCACTCTATGTACTTAGCACTTCTGTCAAAAATCTGTGGCCATAGATGTGTGCACCTAATTCTGGACTTTCATATCTTTCCACTGATCTATTTATCTATGATTGTGCGAGTTTTGTACTGTTTTGATTACTGTCACTTTGTAATACAATTTGAAATTACAAGGTGTGAGTCCTCCAACTCTATTGTTTTTCAAGATTGTTTTGGCTATTTGGGGCTCCTTGCCGGTCCATATAAATTTGAGGATCATTTTTTTCCATTTTTCAGTACAAAACCAATCTTTCATTCTTGGGATAAATCCTACATGGCCAGAGTGGAACCTTTTTATATATTACTGGATTTCAGCTGTTAGTATTTTTAAGGTTTTTGTGTCTAAGTTTATGAGGGATATTGGTCTGTGGCTTTATTTTACTAACTCCACCTGTCGGTTTTTTTTTTTTTTTTTTTTTTTAAAGATTTATTTATTTATTTAATTTCCCCCGCTCCCCTGGTTGTCTGTTCTTGGTGTCTATTTGTTGCGTCTTGTTTCTTTGTCCGGTTGTCGTCAGCAGCACGGGAAGTGTGGGCGGCGCCATTCCTGGGCAGGCTGCACTTTCTTTTCACGCTGAGCGGCTCTCCTCATGGGCGCACTCCTTGCGCGTGGGGGCTCCCCCACGCGGGGGACACCCTTGCGTGGCACGGCACTCCTTGCGCGCATCAGCACTGCGCATGGCCAGCTCCACATGGGTCGAGGAGGCCCGGGGTTTGAACTGCGGACCTCCCATATGGTAGACGGACGCCCTAACCACTTGGCCAAAGTCCGTTTCCCATGTTTTTTTTTTTTATAGAACTTTATTGAGCTATAGTTCCTATACCATACAATTCATATATTTAAAGAGTAAAATTTTCACACATTTGTGAATCCATCACCACAATCAATTTTAGAACATCTCCATCACCCCCAGATGAAGCCCCATTCGCTGCCTTACCCCCCACCCCCAGCCCTAGGCAGCCACTACTCTCCTCTCTATAAATTTCCCTGTTCTGGACATTACAGATGAGTGGAATCATGTGTGTGGTCTTTTTTGACTGGCTTCTTTCACTTAGCATAATGTTTTCAAGGTTCATCCACGTTGTGGCATATATTAGTACTTCATTTCATTTTATGGCCAAATAATATCCCATTGTCTAGATATACCACATTTTGTTTATACATTTGTCAGTTTGACACTTGTAAAGTTAACATTAACAAATGCCGGAGTCATGAAATGAGTTGGGAAGTGTTCCTTATTCTGCTTTCTGAAAAAGTTCATATAGGATTGATAATATTTCTCTCATAAATATTTCATAGTATTCACTAGTAAAGTCACGTGCGTTGGGAGTTTCCTGTTCAACTTTTAAAATAGATTTCGGGCTATTCAGGCTTTTTTTTTAACTTATTATTGATTCAGTTTTTGGGGTAATTTTTAAACCAGATTCCAGATGAATGGATTTTTTCTTTATTCCTTTGTACATTTTATATTTTATTGATTTCTGGTCTTCATTATTTCTTTTCTCTTACTGATTTAGGTTTTCATTTGATCTTCTATATCTCGATTTCTGTACTACTATTTCTAGCAATGTACAGAAAGAAGAGCATGAAAATGTGCATTTCTGATAATGCCATTTTGTCTATTTCTCCTTTCTTTTCTGTCAGCTTTCCCCCATGTATTTTGAAGCTCTTGTTAATTGGGTGCATGCGAGTTTAAAGTTATTATGTCTTCTTCATGAACTGACCCCTTAACTCTAGATGCCCTTCATTCCATCATATTCCTTGTGCTGAAGCAAGGATGGTAAATTACTAGAGAATATAGTGAAATTTAACCTTGGATAGGATGGGGGCGTCCTCTTCCACTGAGGCAGGAAATAGGCAAGGATTGACTGCTGATGTATATAGGTATGATGATGTGATATGTAGATGGGACTTTGCCTGATGATGAGAGAGGTGAGGGGGCACGTCAGAGGACCTCGTGCTCCATAAAGACGTCTTTGGATTGGACTCTGAGTGAGAGAGGAGCATCTGAAAAGTTCAGAGCAGGAGAAGGATGGCACCTGACTGATGTCTTATCACTCATCCTGAGTTGGGGTTCTGCTAAGTTGGCGATGGTGAGGTAATGGGCTATTTTAAATACTCGCCATGTCCAGGGTCACTTACTTAGTTAAGACTTGCTGAAGGATTGACTTTGATAGTCCTACAGGGTGTGTGTGAAGTGTGAGCTCAAGGTCCATGAACTCGCTCTTGCTCTGTGAGCTTATGGGGTTGCCATGTTCATCTCTCTAAGCCTTTTCCCTTACCACTGGGCTCCTGACCCTAAACTCAATTCTCCAGGCCTGAATGTGGTTCATTTAAGTATGAAACCAGCCTTCCTTGATTTTTAGACCTTCCTCATCCCCACTCGCCCTTGTAAGTTTTGTACTCCAAACCAAGTACCTTATCTGCCTCTGAGTTGGACCCTCCAGGTGCAGGTTTCCGTGAATGTTTGGAGTTCAATCTCCATGCAGCAGGAAAATGGGACCCTAGTGCCCCAGTTTCTTCTCAAAGGTCTGACACAGAGAGGGGTTGCAGCCCCTTCTCTACAGTATCATTCTGCTGGTCTACCTAGTTGCTTTGGCTGGGAACCTGGGCATTGTGAGCCTTATTGTAGTGGACTGTCGTCTCCATACTCCCTTGTACTTCTTCTTGGCCAACCTCTCACTGCCTTGATGCTATCTATATCTCCAACACCATGTCTCAGGTTCTGGCACATCTGCTGGCTCCAGTGCGGACCATCCTCTATGGTGCTTATCTTACCCAGACTTTCTTTCTTCATTTCCTCGCCCCCTGGGTGTGTTTGCTGCTCACAGCTATGGCCTATGACCACTCGGCAGCCATCTGCCAGCCACTGCACTATCTAGTCCTCATGGGCCACCAGACCCAGATAGGACTTGCTTCCATCTCCTGTCTCCTTGCCTTGGCCAGTGCACCCACACACACCAGCCTTGCAGCTCTACTCAAGTTCTGTGGGCCTCGCCTCATCACCCACTTCTTCTGTGGCCTCCCTCCACTCCTCACACTCTCTTGCTCCAGCACACGTGCTTATGAACTTGACCTCTTCTTCTTGAGTTTTGTGGTAGCTCTTGTACCCCGTGTCCTGGTGGTGGTCCTCCTATATACACATCGTAGCTGCTGTTCTCAGGAGTCACTCCACCAATGGACAAAGGAAAGCCTTTCCACCTGTGGCGCTCTCATCACTGTGGTCTGTATTTTCTACCTCACGTCCGTCCTCTGCTCCATCCTTCCCAGCTCTGCACTCCCTGGTTAGGGAGATCGGTGCTCGCTGCGCTGTATGTGGGGCTCACGCCCAGGCTGCACCCCGTCATCTGTAGCAGGAGAAACAAGGACGTGAAGAGGGCCTTGTTTCAAGGCGCTTGGAAAGGAAGGCGCCTCCTAGACCTGGTCACATCAATTAAAGGTCCCCTCCTCCGCAGTGAGGCTGGACATGCAGACGCCTCCTCGGAGGTGAATCCAATCACACGGGAATTTTTATATTAATGATCCATGTGCAGAAACGTATTTTACGTGCAAGGATCAAATATTTCTGTTGCCCTTTGGTGGGTCTAAATTGTTGTTTATTGTCATTGTGTTCTGCTTATGGCAATAACACATGCTCATTGGATAACAAATGACAGAATCTTATAAAATGACAAAAAATACTCTCACTTCCCAGAGCGAATAACTGTTCATAACTTGATGGTTTTCCATTGTGTTTGTTTGTAAACAATAAATATGTGTGCGTGTATATTTAAAGCAGGAAGACACAGTTGTAATCAAGATGTACCTGCTGTTCTCTATGCATATGTTTTAATTTTTCTTATAAAGTATTATACTTGCAATAAAAACATTTATACTTTATGCAAAGGTGTGAGTTATTCATAGAAAGAAAGAATTTCTCATAATCGCAGTCCCGGCACTAAAGCTATTAACAATTTTATGTGCATTCTTCCAGATTTTTCATTAGAATGTTTTAACATGCATTTTTAATATTTTTAATATTTTATTGACCTAAATAAGATCATATCACATACTAAATTAGCCCTTTATAATTCTTAGTCCATGAATTGTATGTTCCTGTCATTTGTCCAATTTTCTACTGGGCTTTCTGTCTCTTCTGTACTGATTTATTTTTTCAGGTACTAGGGTTGGGGACTGAACCTGGGACCTCATGGATGTGGGAAGCCGGTGCTCAACCACAGAGCCCATTGGCTCCACTGAAATGTTTTGTTTTTTTTTTAATTTGTTTGCTTAGTGATGCTTTTCTGGCTTTTGTTTCGTTTTACTTTTTTTAGGAGGCACCAAACCTTGGACCTTCCTGTGTGGGAAGCAGGTGCCCAACTGCTTGAGCCCCATCTGCTCCCGTGTATTTATTTATTTGTTTATTTATTTCCCCTCCCTTGTGGCTTGCTTGCCGTCTGCTCTCTGTGTCCACTCCCTGCACATTCTTCTGTGTCTGCCTGTCTCCCTTTGTTGCATCATCTTGCTGTGCCTAACATGAAGCCAGGGCCTCCCATGTGGTACACGGGAGTCCAATCGATTGAGCCACAGCCACTTCCCACCTGTATTGATTTTTAATAGTTGTTTGCACTTTAGAGATATTAGCTTTGGTTTCCTATTTGTGTTACATTTTTTCTCCTAACTTGTTGTGGCAGTTTGATGTTATTTATGAATTCCAAACAGAGATAATGACTATTTTTGTAAACTGGTCTGTTCCTCTGGGCGTGCTAGCCCTTTGATTGTATTAAACTCTGAGGTTCCACTTTTACTTTGTTCAGTCAAGATTTGGGCTTTGGTTCCACTAAGTCACCAGGGCATGCAGGGCTGAACCCCGCCCCCTTAGTGGGGTGCTAAAACAGACTCTGACATGGAAGTAGGTACCCAGAAAAAGAACACAGAGGAAGAGAGAAGGCTCCATAGACACAGGAGAGGATCCTGCTGCCCCAGGAAGAGAGTTGAGCCATTTGCCTGATAGTTTAGAGCTGACGTTGTGAACAGACCAGAGCAGTTGAACCAGGAAAGAAATGAGCCCTGGGAAGAGAGGTGAGCCCTATGCCAGCCTATGGCTGAGATCAGAAGAAGCTGGACCCACAGAGACTTACAAGGGGAGAGGAAGGCTGAACCCTTGCAGACGTCGCCCACCATCTTGGGTCAACACGAGACAACAGACTTTGGGTGAGAGAGCCCCTCTTATGTATCTTGAGTTGGTCTCTTTAGGGCCTTGTAACTGTAAGCTTCTACCCCAAATAAATACCCTTCATAAAAGCCAACATATTTCTGGTATTTCACTTCAGCAACCCCTTGGTTGACTAATATACTTTTTGTCTCTTCATTTATTTCTGGTATTTTCTTCCATAATGAAATTTAACATTTTAATGTAATTAAATGTTGGTTTTGGGGGGCTCTTTGATTTTGTATCATGCTTTGTTTGCTATATGCTGTACAAATAGTCATCCTAATTGTTACCCAATTTGATGTTTTTGTGGTGTTTTCTGCCATAGGTAATTCTAACATTTCTTTATACTCAGCCATTGATTGCTTTTTAAGCATGCATGGCTTCTGGGTTTTGTGTCACTCCTAAAATCCCTTCATCAAAGTTTTCATCTATTTTTATGTTTTCACATTTTCTATTTAACTGTATGATTTCTTCCCATTTAAACCTTTGATACTTCTGGAAACAAATTTTGCTGTAAAATGCAAGGTCAGGGCCAGCTTTATTTTTCTTCTGACTTGAAGAAGCCAATTTCTGTCACCCTCGTTCTTTGTGTGCTCTGGTGCAATTTCGGTTTCACCCTGGCTTCTGACTCTGCCTTTTGCACTTTGTCCTGGATTACGTCTCTGACTTGGCCCCTTAGGGCACAACTCCTGGTGCCCTGGATGGTCATGTCCACCCTCTTACCAGGACCTGGGACTTGTGCTGGATTTTGGCTATCAGCTGTTCAGCCACACATCTCGACTACCCCCCACCCTCACCCACCCCCTCCTTCACTCTACTACATGGTAGGGTGAGGTCCCTCATTCCCTAACCACAGAACGTGTTGTCATCACAGGGATCTTGAAATATGTCATAGAGAAAACTTGTGGCTCCAGCAAAATGATCAGCTAAATAATCCGAAAACTGATCCTGGTAACGCCAGAAATGTGTCCATGTACGTGTATGTGTGTGCAGAAATCTCTTTACACAAAGCACAAGTACAAGAGTGTTCATGGCAGCATTATGTATAAGAGTAACAAAAATAGGAAAGTACACAAATGCCCACAAGAGCGCTCTTGTCCTTTGGTCATCCCCAACTTCCTTTCTGTCGTCCTCTTCCTGTCCTCACATCTCTCCCTGCACCTGACCTGACCTTGCTGATGGAATCTTCAACAGGGTTCTCCAGAGAAACAGAACCAATAAAATAATCACTTATTAAAATATAAATATGCCGAAATATGTGGGAGGAAGGGTGCCCGGCTTGCCACAGTAGCAAACAGTGCGGCAAGAGGTGATACCGCCTCTGCCCACCGGGCCTAGATAAGGTGACCACGCCTGACTAGGCCTTTGCTGCTAGCGGCTGGCCGGCGCTGCCCTCCCCCTTTCTATCTCCCGCCTAGCCCAACATCCGGCCAGCTCTCACTCCCCCTTTCCCCTCCCCTATTCCAAACCTCTCAGCCAGCCCTCGCTATCTTTTCCGCCAGTCCCGCCCATGTTGCCGGCGTACAGTCTGCCCTCTTCCCCGGTGACTGCTTACCTCGGGGCTGTCCATCAGCTTCAGCCTGTCCACTACTACCCCGTAGCTAGCCCTCCCTATATCTTACTCCTCCCCCTACCCAACCCTATATAACCAAGTGTACTTCCGTAATAAAGCAGACCTGTTCTTGCGCTCAAGCGGTCTCCGTGGTTTTTCCCCAACCACGCGTCCCCCACGCCTGGAGAACCGGTGCTCCCTCTTGGGGCACCCCCCGCCAGTGGTTTGGCAGGAGCAAGGCCCCCCCGACTCTTGGGCCTGAGCGAGGACGAGATCCTCACGCTCAGCCACAGAAATATAAATATAGAAAATATATATAAATATATAGAGAGACTGTTTTAAAAAATCCTTACTCTTTGACCTAACAATTCCCCTTCTAAAATTCCTTTGCACCAAATGAAATATAACAAAACAGGAAGCGGCTGTGGCTCTACTGATAGAGCGCCCGCGTACCATACAGAAGGTCTAGGGGTCGATATCCAGGGCCTCCTGACCCGTGTGGGGAGCTGGCATGCGCAGTGCTGCCATGCACGAGTGCCATGCCTCGCAGGTATGCCCCCCGCATAGGGGTGCCACACAAGCAAAAAGTACGCCCCGCAAGGAGACCCTCCCCATGCAAAAAAAGCGCAGCCCACCAAGGAGTGGCACTGCACACTCAGGTAACTGACGCAGCAAGATGCCACAAGAGAAAGAGAGATTTCCAGTGCCACCTGACAAGAGTGCAAGAAGAAACAGAAGCACACACAGGTAATGGTCACAGTGAGCAGAAAACGGGGGGTGGGGGTGGAAAGGGTGAGAATAAATAAATCTTAGAAAAAAATACAAGTGTACCAGGATGTTCACGTCAGCATTGTACATAATATTGAAAAATTAGAAACAACCTAATATATATATTAGTCTATATATATGTCTGTATATATATATATAAGCGACTGTTAAAACTAACTACAGTATACACATTTCGTGGTATATTATGCAAGGTGTAAAAATAATGTGAGGTCTGGGCTTGTCCTGAAATGGAATTACCACCATCACAGGACAGACCGAGTACCCTGTTGCACTGACCACACAAATCTGGGCCAAATTTGGGCATTCTCTCTGGAAAAGGCTGTTCCCCATTTCCCTTGGCCTTTGTCCTTTCCTCCAGGTACCCCTGTGCAGCCCCTCATCTCCCTTTTTGGATTCTTAACCACAAAAGGCTCAGTTCTTTTCTACCATAGTATGTCTTGATGGCTTATACACAAAGAAGCAATCCCATAGCAATAACAAGAACAAAAAATGTCCGTTTCTGTCTTGAAAGAAAGGAGGGCCAAGTGCTCAGACCACATTAGTACATTAAAGAGGAAATAAACCTATGGTTCATCATTTCAGTAATGACCAGGACTTTGTTGCAAGTGAACAAAACCCAGCAAATAAAATATCCAAATTGGCTTAAGCCACAGGACAGTTTCATGGGTTCGTGTAAATGAAAGGACCAGGGAGGGGTAAGTCCTGGCCTCGGGCACAGCGGGATCTAGGAGTTGGCTCTCTGGGATTTGCTCTCTTGCACCAACTTCTTCTCCATCCAGCGCCAGCCTGCCACCCTGGGGCCTCTGAGAGTGTCACTGGCTCGGCTGAGGTGACCACGGCCAGAGGAAAGCTGCAGTCTGACCAGGCCTCACTCACCTGCCTGGCGTCAGGGAGAAGTCAACCCCACCCAAGTCACCATGGCAGAAAGGAGGAAAGGGGTACTTTTCTAGGGGGAAATGAGGATCCTGGTCCCAGAGGAAGGGGAATAGATGCTAGGTGAAAAATCCAACAGGCATCCTCTACAGAAGGCAGACAATGCATCAAACTCCAAATCCATTTCCACTGCTTGAAAAGAACAAGACATGGAGAGCCTTTTCCTTAACCCAGCAGAGCAGACTCTTATTTTCCAAAGTGAACATATTTGTTGAAAATATTTTTTTAAAAGTTAAAACATACTTGAAGATATTTAATCCACATGGAACTCTGAAATGCTAAGAGTGCAAAGTTCCCTTCCTTAAGGTTACTGTCTAGAGGTAACCACTGTCGACAGTGGAGGTGGCTCATTCCAGGCAGTTACTCGGCACATTCTCCCATGTTCACGCAGAGAGGATTTTGCTAAGATAGGAACGTGCCACACCTCAGACAACTTGCTGTAATCTTTCTCTGTTACTACCTAGCCATCCACCTTGCTCTTTCTTTAATATTTGCATACTAGCCCACCAGGATGGAGGTACTGCAGTTTACTGAACCTTTCCTCTGCTGATGCACATGTACATGGTTTTCAATTTTTCACTATGACAAATGACACTGAACTTCACACCCTCGTCCATTCACCCTATGTGCATGTTCAGGAGTTTCTCTGGGATAGATTACACATGGAGGGTCAAAGAGTACACATACCTTGAATATTAATAGCTAATGCCAAATTAATGTCAGAAAGATTTTAATATTCCAACTAAGGGGCTATAAGACTCCTTGTTTCTAATGACAGCCTTGCCAAGCACTGGATGTGGTCAAGTAATTAAATTAATCCGATACCACAAGCTGCTCTGGTCCCAGTGCGCAACTCCTAAAAGTATAACTTGAAAGCCTCAAACCATTTCTAACTAACTTAGCATCCCAGAACAAAGGTAAAGAACATGTTTTATCCAGGACCCAAAGTGAAATGCAGAATGTCTGGCATCCAATCCAGAATTACCTGGTAAGCAGAGAAAGAGGAACACCCAACCTATAAGGAGGGCAGAAATGAAACGATAAAAGGCAGGCAGGTTGGAAAGAGTAAAACCGCCTTCATGGGTGGACATGGTCATCTGTGTAGAAAAGCCCATAATCTATAAAGAGCTACTTAGAACTAATGAGTGTGTTTAGCAAGGCAGTGGGATAGAAAATATTTTAGAGCAAGGGAACTTCCCCCTCTCCCAAAGAGTTAACAAATTATGTCAGCACTTTCCTTCACTTACCTGAAACAAGGCCTAAGAAATTGCCATCGCAGTGTTTGTAGTGTTACAGCTGTTTAATATACAAAGGCAGTTATAAAAATAAAGTATTCCAAACTGTTGAGTGCAATTACATCTGAATAACAGAACACAGTTGATTTTCCTTTTCTTTCATTTCCAAAATTGTCTTTAATTACCTTGTACTACTTGAATATCTGAACCCAGAACCTCTCCATCCCCTCTGAGGACAGAGGCAAGAAAATCTAGCCGCGCGTTAGTTGCAGAGAAACTCAGGCAGGGAAGAGAAGCAGGTTTATTCTTTTCTGTGGAATCAGTTAAGCTCCCAAGGAAACAAAGGGGCCCTGAGCCCCAGGGACGTAAAGGCAAACAATTAAGCCCTGATAACGCAGCGGCACCTGCTGGAGAACTCAGTCTCCCAGGGAAGGACACCAAGTCAGGCCTCAGTCCCCTTTTCCACAGGAGGCTGAGAGAAAAGCGGGAGGTGCACAGGGCCGCGAGGTGCGCGCCACCGCGGAGAGCTGGGGGACACAGGCGGCGCTGGAACCCGGGGGCTGAGGGCTGCGCCGTGGGTCGGCTAAAGCCAGGGGAAGAGGCCATCGTGAGGGCGTCACCCGCTGCTTTCTGGCTCTGCAGGCTCAGGCTCAACGCCCTGTCCATCAGGCCTGCCCCTCGGCGCTCCCCGCAGGTGTCACCAGGGCTCCGTTGCCGCGCCCTGGGGCGCAGCTTGGCCCCAGGACCTGCCGCCAGCGCCACCCCCGCCCGGCCCCTTCTAGAACTGACACAGCCGGGACACTGCGGGCCCCGTGGGCTCCTTGGGGACCGGCCCTCGGGGTTGGGCACTTGGGGCAGGGACAGGCGGGCCAGCGCCACCTCCACCTCCGTGGGGACGGCAAAGCAGGGTGAGGGCGCGGGCGGGGACACGGGCGGGCAAGGCAGCATCTGTGGGTGGCCTGGGCCTCCCCCCGCTCCCTCAGGGGCCTTCCCGCCCCCCGTGCCCCCACCCCGGCCAGGCCCCCGGGGCAGGCGCTGCCCCTTCCCGCCTCCGCCTCCCGGGCTGAGCCCCCGGCTCCCGGCCCCCCAGGCCTGCTCTGGCTCCCGGGCCTCGGCGGCTGCTCGGGGGACACACTCCCCCAGCCCGCCTCCCGGCCTCGGCCCGCGGGCGCGCTGTGTCCCGCGCCGCCGGGCTCTCTGGGCGCCCCGTGGCCGCCCCGGCCCCCTGCGCCACCAGGAGGGACCCCCTAGGAGGGACCCCCTGGCGCCCTGGGCCTCGGCACGGCCCGCCGCGTCGCCTGCGCCTCCAGCCTGCACGGCGGGGCGCCTGGGCCTGGAGTCCCCTCGCGGAGACCAAGAGGGGCGCGGGCGCCCACCCAGGGCGGAAGGAGGCGCCCCCCGCGGCCCCTCCCCCGCCACTCCACCCCGCGTGGGGCCCCGCCCCGTGCGCCTGCGCGAACACGCTCTGCCGCAGCCTCGTGGGGCACGCGAGGGACACGTGAGGGCTGGAGGGCACGTGAAAGCGGGATATGTGACGGTGGGATCATGTGACTGCCTGGCTAGTTTGTGGCCGGCACACGTGAGCGCCTGGCTCACGTGACGGCGAGGCGCACGGGATGGTGAAGTCACGTGAGGCAGGGGCACGTGACACCTGGGGGCAGGTCACGCAGGTGCACGTGACTGATGCGCATGTGATGGTGGCCATGCGTGACAGGGTGCAGGTGGGAGGCACGTGACCACGCGAGGCATGTGGCCACGGGTCCCGCCTACGGCCTGCCCGACTCCAAGGCCCCCTTCTGGCCTGTCGCCCCGTCACTGTCACTGCGAGGTCTGGGAGTGAGTCGGGTGAGTCCGGGAGACGCCCGGAGGTGGGGGGCAGGGCCGTGCCTCCCGGGCCGCAGCAGCCAGGGTGGGTGGGGCAGTGGCGCTGCGGGTGCTGGGGTGTCCGGTGCGGCTGGCAGCCCCCCTCCAGCCCTGGGCTCGGGGCTCGGGGCCTGCCGAGGGGCCTCCCGGTGGCGGGCAGGGGACAGCCCGCGGGGCAGCTTCCCGTCGCCGTCCCTCCTCCCCCGGGATGAAAGGCCTGCGGCGCTGGGGAGGGAGGTGGCTGGAGGTGGCCCTGGGTCTGCTGGCCTGCTGGGTCCTGGGCTACTTATGGGCCTGGAAGGGGGTCAAGTCAACAGGAAAGGGAAAGCCTGAGGCGGGGGGGGCGCCCTGGCCTCCGAGGGGCAATAGCTGCCATGCTAGGGCCGGACGGGGCGGCCCGTGAAGCCAGGCCACTTGTCCCCTTCCCGTGGCCGTCCCAGCCTCGTCTGCCCCAGGTGCACCTTCCCCCTGCCCAGCTGCAGGGCCCAGCTGTGCTGTCCTGGGGGAGAGGCCCGGGCAGTGGCCGCCCTCCCCCGTGCCCTGCCACCCCCTCCCCTGGGCCCCGTCCCGCCTCCCCCTCATTTCTCTCGTTGCTGGGGTCCGTTTTGACACACGGACCAGGAGTCTGCCCTGGGTGCCCATTACTTCTGGGGGGGGGGCTGGTCAGGGCCCACTGAGGCCCCGCAGGTCCTCTCGTCTGGGTGGTCCTGGTCTGCCCTGGGGTCCCGGAGCAGAATCTCCACATGTCCCTCTCTGGGGGCCCCCGCCAGGGTAGAGAGACAGAGGGACGGTCAGGTAGAGGGTTGAGAGTCCCGGGGCGCAGCCGGCCTGGACAGCGGGGCCCCAGGGTGGCTCATCTCAGCAGGGTCCCCAGAGCGGGTGCCTGCTCAGCTGGTGGCCTGGCTCGGGGGTGGGGGTGCTGGCCTGTTCCCACCTGCCCTTTCCAGCCTGATGCCCCACTCCCTTGTGGCCCCACAGGGTCCTGGGAGGGACGCGATTGTCACGGCCCCTCCCGCCCCACGCCTGCGCTGCCCACGGACGCCCGCCTCGGGCACCTCACCTGCTCCCCCCCACGGGCCTGCCCCGTGCTGCCCCTTTGGGGTGATGCACCCTACAGACATGCAGCTCTGCCCACCCCAACACGTACCAGGGCCCCTGACCCATGCTGGCTGGGGTGGGTGCTGCTGGGGGCCGGCCCAGCTTCCTCAGCCTCCCCTCCCGCAGATCGTGTACCTCACTGCCGCCTTCCCCTACGTGGTCCTGCTCGTCCTGCTGGGGCGCGGGGTGCTGCTGCCCGGGGCACTGAGGGTGTCGTCTACTATCTCAAGCCTGACTGGTCCCAGCTGGGGTCCCCTTAGGTGAGGTGGAGGCCAATGGGTGGGAGCCGGGGCCAGTCAGGCAGAGGCCAATGGGCATCAGTGGGGGCTAGTCGGGCAGAGGCCTCACCTGCCCCCTGCGCCCCTGCAGGTGTGGATAGATGCCGGCACCCAGATCTTCTCCAGGGCCATCGGCCTGGGGGCGCTCACGGCCCTGGGCAGCTACAATCGCTTCAACAACAACTGCTCCAAGTAAGGCCCAGCCCGCCCTGCTCTCCCGCCCCGGGGGCCAGGCCGCCAGCCTCACCAGGGCCCCCTTGCCCCCCGCAGGGACGCCGTCATCCTCGCGCTCATCAACAGGGGAGCCGCTTCTTTGCTGGCTTCGTGGTCTTCTCCATTCTGGGCTTCGTGGCCGCGGAGCAGGGCGTGCACATCTCCAAGGTGGCAGAGTCAGGTAAAGGCGACCTGAGAGCCATGCCACCCACTGCAGCTGTACTCCTTAAAGGGCGGGAAAGAAAGCCCAGCCACGGGGGTCACCGGGCTCAGTGGCCCGGGTGGAGGGGTGCAGGCTGGGGCACTGGGTGCCTGGGAGCAGAGGGAGAAGGAGGGGCACGTCCCTTCTCTTGCCACAACTTGAGACCCCTCCCACGGGGAGAGGTGACCTGTGACTGCCACAGCTGCTGGCACCCGGGGCTAGGCGTCCTATCCAGGAGCCCGGTGCTTACGGGTGGGGGCTGGCCGGGGCCCACGGGAGCACCTGGGCCCCTCGCCTGGGTCGCCCTCAGAAGCTAGAGCCGAGGACATCGGCCCCAGGGTGCCTGGCGCCCGTGAGCACGAGGGCGGACACGGCGGCGTAGGTCCACACTCAGGCCCCTCCCTGCGGGGCCCCGCCTGGCCGTCATCGCCTGCCCATGTCCGTCACGCTGATGCCTGTCGCCCCGCTCTGGGCCACCCTCTTCTTCTTGCTGCTGCGGGAGGGAGGGTCTGGGTGGGTGATGCACGTGCCCGCCCGGGCACCACAGGGGGGCGCAGAGCCCCAGGCCCGGGGAACCTGGCTCACAGTTCCAGGGCCCACCCCAAGGCTGTCCTCCCGCCCACCTGCAGGTGTCTTCCTCGTTCTCTCCGTCCTCACCCCCTGATTGGGAATGTCCCCATCTTCTTCCTGGAGATCTTTCTGGACCAGTTCATGAAGGCCGGCAGCCTCCACATCTGGAACATCTGTCCTCTCTTCAAAGGTGAGCGCCCCCACCCAGCCTGCCCCTACCCCAGGCCACTCTTCCTATGGCCAGGGCAGGGCCCACAGGAGGGGGGACTCAGCTGCAGGCCCAGGGCCCGGTGGTGGCCCCTAGTCGTGAGGGGGTGGCCTCGGAGGGTCAGGGAGGGGTATCTTGCTTGTCCCCACCCCACTTGGCGGCTGGGGCACCGAGAGGTGTGTGACTGCCTCCCGCACGTCCCCAGGGGCACTCCCCCAGTGGCTGTGACCTCGAGGCCAGGGAAGGTCACGGCGCTGATGACTAGCCGCGCCCCACTCCCCCCAGTTCCTGAGGTTCTCGTCGCCCACCTTGGTAAACAGGACAGGCGCGGGCAGGGCTGTCAAGGGAGAGAGGCTGAAGTTGCGGGTCCCCCCGCCCCATCCCCAGCACAGCGGGGGTCGGCTGCCTCTCCAGACAGAAAACCTCCAGGTGTAGCCGGGGCTGAGTCGAGGGGCCGAGCCGGGCAGAGAGGAGGGGCCCGCGGGCGGTGGAGGCTGAGGTTGCCCCGCCAGGCTGAGCTCCTGCTCCTGGGAAGTGCCCAGGAGAGGGCACAGCAGAGCGCTCAGGGCCTGCGCTGGTTCCCTGAGAGTCAGCCCGGGATGTGCTGGTGGCCTGGAGGGCGGCGGGGGATGAGCTGTGGGCGACGGCGGGGCCTCAGCGGGGCTCACGTTCCCTGTGGTGACTGCAGGACCTGTCCCCGGGCGTCGTGTCCACCCCGATAGGACTCCTGATCTGTGCAAACACCTCTCTCCAGGACAGGCCTGCAGGCGCTCTCCTGGCCCTGCCGGTCCCAGGGACTTCCGGGGGCCCCCGAAGATGCTCCAGCGCCTGTCTAAAGCAGCCAAGCGGCCGCAGCCCCTCTGTCTGTGGACCCCAATTTTATTTCTTTTCTCAGGAGGTGCTGGAGATTGAGCCCAGGACCTCTGCCTGGGAAGCAGGCGCTCAACCACTGAGCTCCATCAGCCTCCGGACCTCGGTTTCTCCCTTGTTCCCTCCACGGTCCATGAAGCCGCTCGCCAAGGCCTCCTCACGCCACTGCCTTGTTAGGGAACGTCACCTCCTGCCTCAGCCCTCGACAAGCCTCAGAAGCTTCCAGCCCGAGGAGCGCCAGCCTCCTGCGCAGTGCTAGGAGGCAGCAGGGAGAAGGCCTTTCCCGGACTCCGTGCCTCACCCTCCAACGGGACCCCCGACAGCTTTATGTGAGAGAAGGCTCAAAAACATCCTTCTGAATCATTCCAGAAGCTTCCGCCTCTGAGTCCTTCTCTAGAGGGGCTCCCAGCAGTCCCAGGTGGGTGTGTGGCCCCTTCCCAGCCCTCCACCCTCCTCTTCCTCCTCTCTGGCCCCCTCTCCTCCAGCCCACAGTTGGTGAAAACAAAGGCCTTCTGCCGTGGACTGGGACACGTGCCCTGGATTCCTGTCTTGATCCCACCCCCGTGGACTGGGCTTGGGAAGCTCGGGCAGGTGCTTCGTCCTCCCTGTGTTATGCAGTGAGAGAGACCGCCCTAGGAAAGGAGGGGGCGCTCCAGGCACCCAGCCTCCCTGAGGGCAGCCCCTGCACAGCAGAGACCAGTGGAGTGGAGGGAGAGGCCGGGCCTGGGGGCAGAGGCGCGGGCGCAGCAGGGCTTGGGCACAGCAGAGATTGGCACTGTGGCTGGGGCGGGGCCTGTGGCAGAGCCTGTGGGGCTCTTTCAGCAGACAGCCCACACGAGGGTCAGCGCAGGGGCTGCCCAGCCATCGCCTCCAAAGGAGTGATAGAAAGCCAGAGCGTGAAACATAAATTTATCATCGAACGTGGCCTTGAATGAGACCAAGGTAGCCGAGGCATCACCGTTGCCAGTCCCTAGCCACGCCGCAGCTGCGGTGGCTCACGTGCCACATCCCTCAGGAGGATCACGTGTGCTCTTCTCCTTCAGCCTGTTAATGGAGTGTATGACACGCACTGATTTCTCATGCTGAACCGCCCTGTACGTCTGGGGTAGATCCCACCTGGTCATGGAGCATGATTCTTCTGAGAGGCTGTTGGATCCTGTTTGCTCGTATGTTGTTCAGGTTTTTCATCTGAAGTCAAGTGCTCTTGGTCTGTGTTTTTCTGTCTTGTATCTTTTTCTGGCTTTGGTATGAGGGTGAGGTTGAGTTCAGAATGTGTTAGAAGAGTTCCTCCTCTTAAAGTTTTTGTAAGAGTTTGAGTAGGAGTAGTGTTAATTCTTCTTGGAATGTTAGGTAAAATGCAGCGGGGAAGCAATCTGGTCCTGGGAATTAAATTTTGTTGGGAGGTTTTGGATGACTGCTTCCACCTCTTGTTATTCGTCTGTTGAGATCTTCTCTTTCTTCTCGAGTCACTGTGGGTCGTTGGTGTGATTTTAGGAATTTGTCCATTTCATTTAGGTTATCTGATTTGTTGTCATATGGTTGTTCAAGGAATCCTTTATGATCCTTTTTTTTAAAGATTTATTTTTTTAGTTTATTTCTCTCCTCTCCCCTCTCCTCCCCCCCACATTGTCTACTCTCTGTGTCCATTCGCTGTGTGTTCTTCTTTGTCCACTGGCGTTCTTGTCAGGTGGCACCCGGAGTCTGTGTCACTCTGTTGCATCATCTTGCTGCGTCAGCTCTCCGTGTGTGCAGCACCACTCCTGGGCAGGGTGCCCTTTTTCTGTGCAGGGTGCACTCTTGTGCTTTGGGCTCCCCTACCCAGGGGACACCCCTGCGTGGCATGGCACTCCTTGCGCTCATCAGCACCCTTCGTGTGGCAGCTCACCACATGGTTCAGCAGGCCTGGGTTTGATCCCTGCACCTCCTGTATGGTAGGCGGACGTTCTGTCAGTTGAGCCAAGTCCGCTTCCCACTTGCAGTTCTTTTATTTCAGCGGGGTTGCCAGTAATGCCCCCGTTTTCATTCCTGATTTTCCTTGTGTCCTCTCTTTTTCTTCACCAATCTAGATGAAGGTTTGTCGATTTTATTGATTTTTCAAAGAATCAATTTTTGGTTTTCCTGATTCTCTCTATGGCTTTTAAAAATTCTGCATTTAATTTATCTGTGCTCTAATCTTTGTTATTTCCTCCTTCTGTTCACTTTGGTTTTAGTTTGCTCTTCTTTTTCTAGATCCTCCGTTGTGAGGTCTCTGATTTGAGATCTTCGTTCTTTTTTAATGAAGGCATTTGGAACTGTACATTTCTCTCTCATCACTGCCTTCGCTGCATCCTGTACATTTTTATATGTTGTGTTTCCATTTTCATTTACTTCAGGATATTTCCTGATTTATCTTGTGGTTTCTTCTTTGATGCACTGATTGTTTAAGAGTGTGTTTAATTTCCATATATATGCCAATTTTCCAGCTTTCCTTCTGTATCAATTTCTAGCTTCATTCCACAGAGGTCAGAGAACATCCATGGTATGATTTTAAAATGTATTTGAGGCTTGTTTTGTGATCTAATATATGGTGTATTCTGTAGAATGATCCATAGTCACAAAAGTAGCATGTATTTTCTGCAGCTCTAGCGTGAAATGCTGTACATATGTCAGTCAGCTCTAGCTGCTTTAGAGTATCCTTCAAGTGTTCCATTTCCTTGTTGATCTTTTGTCTAGGTGTTCTATCCATTATTGAAAATGGTGTATTAAAATCTCCTCCTATTAACTAGAACTGTCTTTTTTGTCTTCAGATCTCCCAGCATTTGCTTCATGTATTTTGGGACTGTGCCCTTAGCTGCACGTATATTTATAATGGTTATGATTCTTGTTGAATTGACCTCTTTTCATTATATATTGACCTGATTTGTTCCTCATAAGAGTTTTTGAGTTAAATCTATGTTATCATATATGAATATAGCTACCTTGCTCTCTTTTGGTCATATTTGCATGGCATATAATTTTCCATCCTTTCACTTTCAAGCTACTTGTGTCCTTGAATTTAGTATGGCTCTCTTGTACACAGCATAGAGTTGCGTCATGCTTTTCACCCGTTCTGCAAATCTCTGTCTTTTTACTAGAAGGTTGAATCCATTTACATTTAAAGTAACTACTAATAATGCAGGACTTCCCTCTAGATGTTTTCCCGTGGTCTTTGTAAGTCATATCTTTTTCTATTCCTCGAGGCTCCAGTTAATGCCTACATTCATATCTGTGTGATTTTTTTCTAGGGTACCATTTTATGTCCCTTCTCATTTCTTTGTCTATATATTTTTCATATATGTTCATTGTGGTCCCCATGAGGTTTAATTTAACATCCTAAACCTGTAACAATCACATTTAATTTGATACCAACTTAACAAACTATCTTTATAAATTTTATGTGCAAAACCATATATTTCTTATTTCTTTTTATACATTTGCATTTTACAAGCTGTAAGATGTAAAGAAGTAGAGTTAATAAACCAAATATACAATACGATAGTACTGACATTTACAGCTACCCATAGGGTTACCTTTACTGCAGGCCTTTATTTACTTTATTTTTTTTAAGTTTCTTTTCTCCTCATTTTTTTTAATGTTACATTAAAAATACATGAGGTCCCCCTATAACCCCCACCCCCTCACTCCACTTCTCCCGCATCAACAACCTCTTTCATCACCATGGGACGTTCATTTCATTTGGTGACTACATCTTGGAGCACTGCCTCACCACGTGGAGAGTGGCTTGCATTGTAGTCTACACTCTCCCCCAGTCCACCCAGTGGGCCATGGCAGGACATACAGTGTCCAGCGTCTGTCCCTGCAGCACCACCCAGGACAACTCCAAGTCCTGAAAATGCCCCCACATCATATCTCCTCTTCCCTCTCCCTGCCCTCAGCAGCTACTGGGGCCACCTTCTCCACATCAGTGCTACCTTTTCTTCCATTACTAATCACAGTAGTTCCAAGTAGAGTATCAGTAAGTCCACTCTAATCCATCCTCTATTCCTCCATCCTGTGGACCCTGGGATGGTTATGTCCAGTCCCCTCTACAACAAGAGGGGCCTTAGATCCCACATGGATGATGGATGCAATTCTCATGCTTGCAGTTGTAGGCAATCTTGGCTCCCTGGTGTGGAGGTTGACCCTCTTCACCTCCCTGTGAGCTGGCCGGGGTAAGTAATAAACCTGAGGGTAGGAGTTGCAAGTCTGCTGAGGCTCAGGGCCTGGCTGTCACATGGACAGTCCAGAGATTCAGGTCTCCTGAGTATACAGCAACCCCAGCGCCAACCACAGGTCCAGTAAAAGTTACAGAAGAGGCATGTGTCGAAGGGTCACATTGGAGTCCAACTCCATCCCACTCAGGAACACAAACTCCAAAGTACGGCCACCTGACCTGGCACTGACCTCCATCTGCAATGACTGTAGACCCCGTGGGTCTCTGTGGCCCTCAGGAGATCCAGTACCTGGGCTTGTACCTGCTTTGGCTGTCTCTGGGACCCTGCTGAGGCGTGCGTAAGCGCGACTCCTCTGATGACCTCCTGACTCTTTTGTGGAGACTCATAGCCATAGAAACTTTTGTCCTTTCCATTTCCCCCTTGTATCCAAGGTCAAAAAGCAGTTTTCAACACCGGATATTACATCTGGGCTGACATACTCTGCTGGTCTGAGTTGACCCTTTTATTCCCTACCCCCCTGTTGTCCGCTGTCTGTGTCCCCTCGCTGTGTGTTCTGTGTCTTCTTGCACCCTTGGTGGCACCGGGATACTGGGTCACTTTTTTTCTCATGTTGTCTTGCTGCGTCAGCTTTCCATGTGTACGGCGCCACTCCTGGGTGGGCTGCGCTTTTTTCATGTGGGGCGGTTCTCCTGGCTGGGTGCACTCCTTGCGCATGGGGCACCCCACGCGGGGACACCCCTACATGACACAGCGCTCCTTGTCTGAGGCAGCTCTGCACGTGGGCCAGGTCAACACACAGGTCAGCAGGCCCTGGGGATGGAACCCTGGACCCTCCCATATGGTAGGCGGAAGGTCTGTTAGTTGAGCTGCGTCTGCTTCCTGGGTTTGTTTCTTTATGCCACTTCAGTCCACTGTCTAGTGTCCTTTACTTTCAGTCTGTACAAGTCCCTGTAGCACTGTGTCTAGTGTCCATGAACTCCATCCGGAAATAGCTTCATTTCTCCCACTCCCTCATGTTTGAAAGACAGTCTCACTGGGTATACAGTTGTAGGCTGGCGGTTGTTTACTTTGAGCCCTTGAACTATTCCATCGCACTGCCTTCCTTCCTCCATGGTTCCTGGTGACATATCAGCATTTAGTCTTATCGGAACGCCCTTGTGCATACACCATTGCTGTGCTCTTGCAGCCTTCAGGACACCCTCCTTGCCCTTGACATTCAACAACTGAACGACCATGTGCTTGGACAGGGTTCTCTTCCTGCTGATCCTCTTTGGGGTTCATGGGGATTCTTGAATGTGGACTCATGTCTTCATTAAACGTTGGAAGTTTCCTGCCAGTATTTCTTTGACCATTCCTTGTTCCCCTTTGTCTTTCTCCTGGGACTCGGAAAATGTATATTTTGGTTTGCTTGCTGGTGTTCTGTAGTGCTCAGAGACTCTGTTCACTTTGGTTCATTCTTTTTCCTTTCTGCTTCTCAGCTTGACTCATTTCAGTTTTGTTGTCTTTGAGTTCCGTGATTCTTTCTTCTGCTAGCTCCACTCTTCTGTCAATACCCTCTAGGGAATTTTCCACTTCAGTTATTATGGTCTTCGATCCAGTATTTCTGTTTGGTTCTTTTAAAACATTTCAGTGTCTTTATTGAGATTCTCATTTTGCTCATTCATTGTTTTCCTGATATCCTCTAATTTTTTCTTCATGTTTTCCTTTAACTCCTTGAGCATACAGTGGATATTTTTTTTCCCTTTACAATCTTCATCTGGTACATCCCAAATGTAGTCTCCTTTGTTGATGGTTTCTGTATTTTTTCTTATTCCTTTGGATGGGTCATCCTTTCCTGTTTGTTTGTTTGTCTTGTAATCTGTTTTTGTACCTTGTGCATTTTAATATTTGAGAGTATTAACTCTGGGAGTGAGTCCTTGACTTGTCTCTTCCTTAAGTTTGTATCTAGGGAGTGGTACAGCAGAGATTTCCTTGAGTGCAGGACCTAAGAAACCAACCAAGGCAAAACACGTCTTTCACCATTTGTGCGAATTGGCTCTGCCGTGGCTGATGCTCTTCTTCAGAGTGAAGGGCTCCTACCTGGACGATAAGTGCAAGGAAAAGGGCCGTGCAGGGTCCCCTCTGTCTTTTTTGAGCTCCCTCTTATCTTGGGCTCGTGCTGGCTTGTGCCCTGAGGAATTTCCGCCTTTCCTGGAATTCAAGTGCCCCCTCTCTACCCTAGGAAGAGACGGTCTCCCCCGTCTGCTCCTCTCCTGGATGTGTTAGGGCAGGGTAGCATTTGCATCAGGCACTTGAATTTCATGGCTTCTTACCCTGCCTTAGCTGTCTGCAGCACGGTTGTGCCTGCAGGGCACAGTCTGGGAGGGTGAGCCAATGACACGTTACCTGGTGCAGTCTTTCAGGTTTCTACACAGTACCTTGGCACAGGTCCCCAGGCACGGGGGTGTGCCTCGGGGTTACAGCTCCCCCCAGAACAGGGCCAAGGATCCACAGTGGAGCATAGGCTGGCTCTACCCGCACCAGGGCGTGGGTGTGGGAGGGACCGGCAGGGGGGACATGGACTTCTATCATAGTTTAAAGCTGCGTTTCCCCGGTTCAGTGTTCACCCAGGTGCTGCAACCCTTAATTCTGAGGAAGTTGGCTCTGTCAGTTTTCGCTAGTTGTTCAAAGATTCGTTGGGTTTCCGCACCATGGAGTGTTATACCAATGTCTTGGTTACTGGAAGTCCCATTTATTTTTATTTATTTTTTTATTTTTTGGAATTTCTCTCCCTTTCTCCCAGTTGTCTGCTCTCTGTGTCCATTCGCCGTGTGTTCTTCTGCATCTGCTTGCGTTATCTGGCAGCACTGGGAAAATGCATCTCTTTTTTTTGTTGTTCCGTCATTTTGCGTTACTCTCCATGTGTGTGTGGCGCCACTTCTGGGCAGGCTGTGCTTTTTTTGCCTGGGGCGGCTCTCCTCGTAGGGTGCACTCCTTGCACGTGGGACTCCCCTAGGCGTGGGACACACCTGTGTGGCACGGCACTCCTTGCGCTCATCAGCACTGCATGTGGGCCAGCTCATCACACAGGTCAGGAGGCCCTGGGTTTGAACCCTGGACCTCTTATATGGTAGGCGGATGCTCTATCCATTGAGCCAAATCTGCTTCCCTACTATCATTTTAAAGCTGCGTTTTCTTGACTGTGTTCACACATTTACTGCAACCCTTTCATTGTTGTCCAGAATTCTGTGGAAGTTGGCTCTGTCAGTTTTTGCTAGTTGTTCAAAGATTCGGTGGGGAAATATCACCGTGGAGTGTTGCACTGTTGTCTTGGTTGACTGGAACTCCCATTTTCCTTGGATGCACAAACATTTCTAATTCTATGTGGCCACCTTATCATGTTTCTCCTATATGGTTTCTGAGCTCAGAAATGTTTCAACACTGTCAGAGTATGAAAATAAAATATTCATCTGTCTTTTTCTAACAGCTTTAGTGTTTCATTTCTCTGTGTTTACTCTCCATTGCCCTTGGAATTTATTTTGATGTAAGAAATGAGATGTAACTCTAGCTGTATGTCTGTGTGTGTGTTCAGAACAAGGAGCCAATCGTCAAAACTTCATTGACTGAAAGCCATCTCTATCCCCTATTAAATTTTTCCTTTGTTATAGACCACATTTCCAGATGGACCTTTAAAATCTCTTTCTGGACCCTCTTCTGTTTCAGCCTTTCTTAATTCTGTTTCGTCATCCTTTCTTATTTTCTTACATACTAACTCTCTTAGGGATTGTATTAGTCCCCCAAGCGGGTGCTGATGCAAAGTACCAGAAATCTGTTGGCTTTTATCGAGGGTATTTATTTGCGGTAGAGGCTTACAGTCACAAGGCTCTGAGGAGTCCAAGTCAAGGTGCCGTAAACAGTCCTTTCTTCCCCAAAGGCCTGTGCCACGTGCTGGAACAAGATGGCTGCAGGTCTCTGCAGGGCTCATCCTTCCTCTTCCCTTCCGGCTCCGTGGTCCGAGCTGGCTGAGCAGATACCCCAGGGGAGCGTGTTCCAGGTAGAGGAAGAACGTGCTCCAAGCCCTGTGGTGAGCATGTGTGGTGTCCTGGAGAAGCAGCAAGGGAGCCCCGTGGCAGGACAGAGGGAGTGAGGAAGGAGCGCTGGGCGTGGCGAGTGCACCCCAGATCAGGCAGGGCCTTGGAGACTGGCTTCCACTCGGGGTTCGGTGGGAGCCATTGCAGGGCTTTGAGCAGGGGGGGGTCATGGCCTGCCTGGTATTTACGTGTGTCCTGCATAGTTCTTGTCAGGTTATTCTCATCTTTTCTGTTACTGTTGTAAACAGGACGTCATCTTCCTGTGTACACGTATTCGCTTGCCAAAGGGCTGCCGATCCCAGTACTAGAAAATGTGTTCGCTTTTCTAGAGGGGCTTTCCTCGGGGTAAATCCTCCAGTGCCAAGGCCATAAAAGCCCGCTCAAGGCGCTGTAAGAGGTGCCTTCTCCCCACAGGCAGCTGGCACGTGGTGGAACAGGGTGGCAGGCCATCTGTGCTGCTCTCTCCTGCCCCTCAGCCTTCCCCCCGGTGGCCCAGCTGCTCCACTTTCCTCCCGATCTCAGCTGCACGCTGGCCTGGGGCTGGTGTCTTCGGCCTCCTGTGCCAGTCTGGGCTGTCCCTCTCTCTTCTCAAGGTCAGCCGGGAGCTCCTGGGCAGATGGCTCCTCTATCCCAGGGCCTCAGGCTGTTTGAGCCTCCTCCTTTCTGTCACGTGGCAGGATCAAAGCGGCAGAGCTCTCTTCCTGGGTCTGTCTCCCTCAGTCTTTCCCTGGGTTTCCATTGATACCAGACCCAGCAATGGGGTGGACACCCAACCCGAGTTACACCTTACTGACCTGCTCGGAAAATGCCCTCAAGCAATCTTAACAGGTCATCCAATCAAAGGCCCCGGCTGAAGTGAGTGCAATAAAAAGGCCTCACACCCCTAGGAATAGACTAGTTCACAACCATAATCTTTCTCTTTGGGGATTCATAAAATCATCTCAGACTGCCCCACCGTATATAATTTTGGCAGTGTGATTGTTCATTTGCATTGGCAGCCCTCACAGCATGAGCAGAGGTGCTGTGGTGAGCAGGTGTGTTAAACTGGAGAAACAAAGGAAACCCTGAGGAAAAGCAGCTTTGACATGGGGCTTGGTTTTCTTTAGACTCTCGCACCCCAGCACCTGACACTTTGGAAGACCTGTCTGTGGGAGAGCAGGGCAGGGTCACACGGTAAACTCTGCCCCACTGGCTTTCTGCTGAGCATGAGAATCCCTGAGGTAAACGGACTCCTTTAGGGCGGTCTCCAAAGCCCAGTTTCCAGGGCCCCTTTCACCCTGGCAGAATAAAGACAGCACCCCGGGAGCCCCCTAAAATTCCTGAGCCTGAGAGCAAGCCCGGACACTTGCCGGCTCCATTCAGCCCCATCTTGCCTCGTTGCTGAGCGCCGCAGCAGCTTTTCTTTGTTTCTAGTATTGAAAGCACACCAGAGCCTGTAACGTGTGGACTTCAGGAGAAAAGGTAGTAGATGTCCTGGGCAAGGCGTCCCCGGGCCTGGGTGAAAAGTGCGTGACTTTGCTGTGCTGCTGTGTCCCCAGCTGCTCGCGTCGTTGGATGGACGCGCTCCTTAGCGGTTGGGTGCTTGGGAACTTCTGAAGCAGAAGCAGGGCTGGACTCAGCTTTTCCCACTCCTGGGACCTGTGCGCAGTTGGAAGGAGGGACGGCTCGGCGAGCAGACCTGGTTCTTCTGAGGACAGGGCTCTTACTCAGCTTCTTGGTTTGTTCCTGGATGAACTGGATAATGAGGCAGGACGCTTCTATCTGCCTTGCCACAGGAAGTGACACCATCCCAAGGTCCAGCCTGGCAGCCTTCTCTAGTGCTGAGCAGGATGGTTCCGTGCTCTGCGTTTTTACAACCGCTGCAATCCCTTGAAGATTCCTGCCGTTTTTACACCTGCACAGCCTCTTTCTCTAGCCACTTCCTGCCACTGCATCAGCCTTGGTGATATAAAGAATGCAGGATCTGCGAGGCGAGTGAGAATTTACCAGTGTCAGGCCATTCTCAAAACTGAGTTCAGGGAGCCGGTATGACTCAGTGGTTGAGTGACGGCTTCCTGCGTATGAGGTCCAGGTTCAGTCCCCAGCCCCTCAAAGGAAAAAGAGTTTCCTTTGCAGCCCCTGCACCAGCTGTGGCCGTGCCATTTCTCCTGGGCCACAAGGTGCCTCACGGCACATGGGGGCCTGCGCCAACAGGGGCTCCTTTCCATGGGTGGCCTGGATCTGGGGAGGCAGGACTTGGCAGGTGAGTCCCGCCGCCCTGGCTAGGCCTTCACCGCTTCTTCCATTCTATTTATGACTAACGTCGTCCTTTAGAAATGTCACTGGGGTTTGGGGTATTCCTTTGTAAACAGTGATACTTGTTATTCTGGTATTTTCGGCTGGCTGCTTGTGTGTTCACTGATACAATCGTGCTCTATAATAATCGTGATAAGGGGGGGATTGTGGGAGATGGGGATGGACTAAGAGGCAGAGCTGAAAGCTCTCACAACAGCCCCAGAGAAAGAGCCAGCACCTGCCTGAGGGACCTGCTCTGAGGGTCCGCAGACCAAGACAGGGCTACACAACTCCCAGAAAGGGGAGCGACACACAGACAAGGAAGCCAGAAGACAAGGGAGCTAGTCAGCCCCGTGGGGGCCGCGAAGGGCTCCCCTGCCCCAGCCCAGGACATGAAGCTGCGGTGAAAGCCCTGGCTCCCTGCAGCCAACCCAGAGGGGAGCAGACACCTTCCTCCCGTCGGCTGTGTCCAGGGAAAAGGGAGGGAGGTCGGGGGCTTTTCTTCAGTGAATCCGGCCAGCACCGCCCGCTGGGAATCTCTGATGCGCAGATTCCACACAGGCACCCAGGAAAGGGGAGACTGGAACACCTCCGTGAAAGGTGCGCCCACTCGCGCCATCTGCTGGCTATTCTGGAAACTGCACGGGGAAAAACAGGCTCTCTGTATCCAACCCCTGGGAGAAAATCTGCGCCCCACTAGGGAGTCCCTGGGCTGATTTTAACAACTTAAGCTGGGCCATTTTAAATGCTGGAATAAGTTGAACCAAATATGAAAGAAGAGCTGTGGAAAAAAACAGTAGGCAAGAGAGAGACGTTAGCCGTCAGAGTAAATCCACCAACATACTCAGATGCCTAGACATGCGCAAAACATACACGCCAAACTAGGACACAGGAAGAGATGGCCCAGCCGGAAGAACAAACAAATAGCCCAAGAGGTACAGGATTTAGGACAGTGAATCAGTGATGATCCCACAACTCTCACACATCACTTCAAAGGATTTAAATAAAGTATGACGAAAGAAATAATGGATATAAGAAGACACTGGGAGAGCATAGGGAACAGTTTGAAAACCTAGAAAGGAAAAGTAACAGACCTTATGGGAATGAAAGACACAATGAATGAGATAAAAAATACGTTAGAGGAATTTTCTTCCTTCAGAAATTTTCTGCTGTCCAATCAACTCCCTGTTGTCAATCCCAAGTGCAGGAGAAAATTTCTGAAGAAATAAAATCCCAGTAGAGAAATTTGAAAGATTAAATGGAGTTTGTGCCCAGAGACCTGACAGAACAGAAGGCTGTAAATAGAAGAGAAGCTCTGAAAAACCGAGGAACAATTCCAAAGGAAAAATAAAACAATTTAAGTGCGATGAATGTGGGAAAAATTTCATGCAGAGCTCTGGCCTCATTCAGCATCGGATGCTTCACTCTGGAGAGAAACCGTTTGAGGGTAGGGTGTGCGGAAAAGCCTTCAGAGTGAGCTGCAGCCTAATGGTTCATCTGGGATTCCATTCCAGAGAGCCACCTTGGAAACACAGCGCCTGTGGGAAAGCCTTTAGTGCAGGCACACACCTCCTCCTCCATCAAATCACCCACTCCAGAGACAGCCCTGCAAGTGCGAAGAAGGTGGGAAGCGTTTTAATGTCACTTCCAGCCTAATTCTCCATCAAAGAATGCACTCGGGATACAAACCCTGTGAAGTGTACTGAATGTGGGAGGGCCTTCCCTGCCGAGTCAGGCCTTGTTCAACATCAGAGGATCCACACGGGGGAGACACCATTTAAATGTAAAGATTGTGGGAAATGCTTTAGGCTCCAATCAGGGTTAGTTCAACATTTCCATATTCTTAATAGGGAGAAATCTTGCAAAGGTGATACGTGTGGAAACGTTTTCATCAAGACCTCACACTTTTATCAACATCAGAAAGTTCATTGCAAAGAAAATTCTGTAAATGTGAATGAGGTAAATTAGTCTAACCGCATTTAGAGGGTCTTAGACTGTGGGGACACTGGGAACAGTGTAAAAGGAGGCAGATATTATCATCTGGGTTCGAGTAGTATGGGAAGCATATTTTGCCAACCTAGCCACAAGCACTGCCCAAAAATACCCTTCCCTCATTTTTCTGGAAATCACAGATAGTTCTCTATTTGACCATTTCCTTACCAGTCCTCCAGCAACACTGTTCAAATTTCAGTTAACACAGCCTATTAACTGAGCAATTGCCTAAAGTACAGCCCTAGAGCGCCCTCTTCAGGCCGCACATCATTATATAAAGAGATGTGCGTCGCGATTGTGCCCAATCCCTTGTTTCAGAGTCTGCCGTGATTGGTGACTGCACCTGTTATTCAGGTTGTGCCTGCACAGCACAGTGTGTAGTTGTGTTGCCTCCTTGGCTCCCTGTGATAAACACTCGTGGCATTTGACAAAAATGTGTAATTAAAAGGGTATCCAGTGCTCGCTCTGCCTAGAGGGGCCTGCACCAAATCCTGGTGTGTATTTCCATCTTTCTCTGCCATTCCTCAGCAAGCTCTGTGCTTTCCCCCATTTCCTAAATAAGTTCTTTTTACTGGCTTAAAAAGGCCAAGAAAAATGAAAGTGCAGCAAAGAAATAAAAAATGATAAAACTAGAAGGGAAATTCAAATTGCATGCAAGTGGAGTTCTACAAGAAACGGTGACTGTGGAACGCGACAGCACAGCTATTTGTGAGCAGCAAGAGAAATCAAAGCATCACACTCAAGGGAAACTTGATAAGATTAAGTGCTGACCTCTCATCAGAAACCATGGAGGAGAGAAGAAAGTGATACGATGTATTTAAGGTGCTGAAAGAGAAAAACCGCCAGCCAAGAATTCTGTATCTGGTAAAGCTGGACTTCAAAAATGCGGGTGAGCTGAAAGTCTTCAGAGACAAATCTGATGGAATGTTACCAAAAGACCCAGTTCACAAGAGATACTGCAGGGGGTGCTGCAGCCTGAAAGGAAAAAAGAAAGGCGAGAGATTTGGAGAAGAGCTTAGAAATGAAGATTGTTAGGAAGGGTAAACTAAAGGATAAGAAGACAGACTATAGAACAATACGACAACAGAGAGCCAAAGGACGAAATGGGTGAAGCAGTGTGAAGTTCTCAAGGAGCCCTTTCGTCTATCCAAGGAACCCTGAAGTATGGAAAGAGGAGCTTTCTTGGGCAGGAGCACGCCAGGAGCAGCAGAAAGTGGCACGGAGGATTGAAAAAAGTGACTCAGCAGCGGAAGTAACAGATTTCTCACCAAAGTCCATTCCTGACTATGACCTTGAAAGAGATGAGATTGTTGCTGTTTGTGCAGCTATTTCTGAGAAACAGAAGACAGCTTCAACAAATAAAACAATGGCTATTGTGTCTGCTTCTGGGGCTGTAGAGACTGTACCTGAGAAGGTAGATGGTGCTCCAACACCAGAAGTCTTTGTTTTTATCAAAGCCCGATGAAGGAAAATGCATAGCATCAATTATTTGAATCTGTCTTTTTTTATTCTTGTTTAAAGGTTTAGACATAGGGACATTTATTCTGTAGAAACAGGGAAAAACTCTTGCTTGTAAGTTAAGTTTTTCAGATGAAATCACATTTTGGGGCTATGCATTCTGATGTAGATGGGTCCCAGATTCCCACTAATATTGTGCATTACGTAGTTTCTTCTAATTCTGTCCATTTTTGCTTTACACACTTTAAGATTATGTACTTTTGTGCATATAAGTGTTTGATTTTATACTTATTGGTGGATTATTCCTTCCTTATTACATAGTATTCCCATTTCTTTCTCAGTAATATATATTCTTTTGCCCCAAATTTGTTTTGGCCAGGCTTAATTTGTTAGTATATGCATGGCATATTTCTCCAAAATCTTTTTATTTTTGATGTTTCAACTTAGTTTTATCTCAGGTGGGTCTCTTGCAAGTAGTATGTGCCTGGCTTTTAAAAAATCCAGTATGATTATCTGCATCTTTTTGTAATAAATGTATGACATTTACTGATATATTTGAATTTTTATTTTGTGTTACATCTTTTAATTTTCTTAATTTTTCAGTCTTCTTGCTTTCTATTATATTTATAAGGCCTCATGTGACTCTGAGTTGGACCCTACAGGTACAGGTTTCTGTGAATGGTTCGAGTTCAGTCTCCATGCAGCAGGAGAATGGGATCCTAGTGTCCCAGTTTCTTCTCAAAGGTCTGACAGACACAGAGGAGTTGCAGTCCCTTCTCTACAGTATCATTCTGCTGGTCTACATCGTGGCTTTGGTTGGGAACCTGGGCATTGTGAGCCTTATTGTAATGGACTGTTGTCTCCATATACTCATGTACTTCTTGTTGGCCAACCTCTCACTGCTTGGTGCTGTCTATTTCTCCAACACCGTGTCTCAGGTTCTGGCACATCTGCTGGCTCCAGTGCGGACCATCCTCTATGGTGCTTATCTTACCCAGACATTCTTTCTTCATTTCCTGGTCCCCTGGGAGTGTTTCCTGCTCTCCGCTATGGCCTATGACCACTATGCAGCCGTCTGCCAGCCACTGCACTACCTAGTCCTCATGGGCCACCAGACCCGGATAGGACTTGCTTCCATCTCCTGTCTGCTTGCCTTGGCCAGTGCACCCACACACACCAGCCTTGCAGCTCTACTCAAGTTCTGTGGGCCTCGCCTCATCACCCACTTCTTCTGTGGACTCCCTCCACTCCTCACACTCTTGTTCCAGCACACGTGCTTATGAACTTGCCCTCTTCTTCTTGAGTTTTGTGGTAGCTCTCGTACCCCGTGTCCTGGTGGTGATCTCCTATATACACATCGTAGCTGCTGTTCTCAGGAGTCACTCCACCAATGGACAAAGGAAAGCCTTTCCACCTGTGGCGCTCTCATCACTGTGGTCTGTATTTTCTACCTCACGTCCGTCCTCTGCTCCATCCTTCCCAGCTCTGCACTCCCTGGTTAGTGGGATCGGGTGCTCGCTGCGCTGTATGTGGGGCTCACGCCTAGGCTGCACCCCTTCATCTGTAGCAGGAGAAACAAGGATGTGAAGAGGGCCTTGTTCAAGGCGCTTGGAAAGGAAGGTGCCTCCTAGACCTGGTCACATGAATTAAACTTCCCCTCCTCTGCAGTGAGGCTGGACATGCAGACGCCTCCTCGGAGGTCAATCCAATCACAGGGGAATTTTTTTATATTTATGATCCATTTGCTAAAACCTATTTTAAGTACAAGGGTCAAATATTTCTGTTGCATTTTAGGGGTGTAAAACATTATTTATTGTTATTGTGTTCGGTTCATGGAAATAACACATGTTCACTGGATAAGTTAACTAAAGACAGAATCTTATAAAATGACAAAAAATACTGTCATTACCCACAGTGAATAATGTTCATATCTTGATGCTTTTCCATTGTGTTTCATTGTGCATGTATATTTACAGCAGGAAGACAGTTTTAATCGTGATGTGCTTACTGTTCTGCATGCTTATATATTTTAACATTTCTTACAAGTTATTATGTACTTACAATAAAAACATTCATACTTTACACAAAGGTGTGAGTTTTAATAGAAAGGAAGAATTTCTTATATAATCGCAGACCCTGCACTAAAGCTATTAATAATTTTTGTGTATTCGTCCAGATTTTTCATTAGAATCTATTTACATGCATTTTTAATATTTTATTTATATAAATAGGATCATATCACATACTGAATTAGCCCTTTGCAATTCTTAGTCCATGTATTGCATGTTCCTGTCACTTGTACAATCTTCTACTGGGTTTTCTGTCTCTTCTGTATCGATTTATTTTTCAGGTACTAGGGTTGGGGATCGAATCTGGGACCTCATGTATGTGGGAAGCCGGTGCTCAACCACTGAGCCACATTGGTCCCCTGAAATGTGTTTTATCATTTGTTTCCTTGTTGTTTGTTTTTCTGGTGTTTGTTTTGTTCTGATTTTCCTAGGAGGCACCAGGAACCAAACCTAGGACTTTCCCCTGTGGGAGGCAGGTCCTCAACCACTTGAGCCACATCTGCTCCCCCGTATTTATTTATCTCTTTATTTATTTGTTTATTTACTTCCCCTCCCTTGGAGCTTGCTTTTTGTCTGCTCTCTATGTCCATTTGCTGCCCCTTATTCTGTGTCTGCTTGTCTCCCTTTGTTGAGTCATCTTCCTGCGCCAGCTCTTTGCGTGCGCGGGCCATCAGCACTGCACAGGTGTGGACCAGCTTGGCGTCACAAGGAGGCCCTGGGGCGTGAACCCAGGGCTTCCCATGTGGTAGACGGGAGCCCAATCCATTGAGCCACAGCTGCTTCCCACCTGTATTGATTTAGTAGTTGTTTGCACTTTAGAGATATTAGCTTTGATTTGATATTTGTGTTACATTTTTTCTCCTAACTCGTGGCAGTTTGATATTAATGAATTCCAAAAAGAGATATTGATTATGTTTGTAAACTGGTCTGTTCCTCTGGGCGTGCTAGCCCTTTGATTGTATTAAACTCAGAGGTTCCACTTTTACTTTGTTCAATCAAGATTAGGACTTTGGTTCCAGTAAGTCATTAGGGCACGCAGGGCTGAACCCCACCCCCTTAGTGGGCTGATAAAACAGACTCTCACACGGAAGTAGGTACCCAGAAGAAGAACACAGAGGAAGAGAGAAGGCTCCATAGACACAGGAGAGGATCCTGGGGCCCCGGGAAGAGAGTTGAGCCATTTGCCTGATAGTTTAGAGCTGACGTTGAAGAGACCAGAGCAGTTGAGCCAGGAAAGGAAGGAGCCCTGGGAAAAGAGATGAGCCCTGTACCAGCCTGCAGCTGAGATCAGAAGAAGCTGGACCCACAGAGCCTTACAAGGGAGAGGAAGGCTGAACCCTTGCAGACGTCGCCCACCATCTTGGGTCAACACGAGACAACAGACTTTGGGTGAGAGAGCCCCTCTTATGTAGCTTGAGTTGGTCTCTTTAGGGCCTTGTAACTGTAAGCTTCTACCCCAAATAAATACCCTTCATAAAAACCAACAGATTTCTGGTATTTTACTTTAGCAACCCCTTGGCTGACTAATATACATGTTGTCTTTTCATTTATTTCTGGTATTTTCTTCCATAATGAAGTTTAACATTTTAATGTAATTAAATGTTGATATTTTTGGGCTCTTTGATTTTGTGTCATGCTTTGTTTGCTATATGCTGTACAAATAGTCATCCTAATTGTTCCCCAATTTGATGTTTTTGTGGTGTTTTCTGCCATAAGTCTAACATTTCTTTATACTCAGCCATTGATTACTTTTTAAGCATGCATGGCTTCTGGGTTTTGTGTCGCTCCTAAAATCCCTTCATCAAACTTTTCATGTATTTTTATGTTTTCACATTTTCTATTTAACTGTATGATTTCTTCCCATTTAAACCTTTGATACTGCTGGAAATGAATTTTGTTGTAAAATGCAAGGTCAGGGCCAGCTTTATTTTTCTTCTGACTTGAAGAAGCCAACTTCTGTCACCCTCGTTCTTTGTGTGCTCTGGTTCAATTCCGGTTTCACCCTGGCTTCTGACTCTGCCTTTTGCACTTTGTCCTCGATCACGTCTCTGACTTGGCCCCTTAGGGCAGAACTCCTGGTGCCCTGGATGGTCATGTCCACCCTCTTACCAGGACCTGGGACTTGTGCTGGATTTTGGCTATCAACTGTTCAGGCACATATCTCGACTACCCCCCACCCTCACCCACCCCCTCCTTCACTCTACTACATGGTAGGTTGAGGTCCCTCATTGCCTAACCACAGAACGTGTTGTCATCACAGGGACCTTGTAGATATGTCATAGAGAAAACTTATGGCTACACCAAAATGATCAGCTAAATAACCCGAAAACCGATCCTGGTAACGCCAGAAATATTTCCATTAACGTGTATGTGTGTGCAGAAAATCTCTTTACACAAAGCACAAGTACAGGCGTGTTCCTGGCAGCATTATGTATAAGAGTAACAAAAATAGAAAAGTACAGAAATGCTCATGTACCCCCCATGCCCACAAGAGTGCTCTTGTGCTTTGGTCATCCCCAACCTCCTTTCTGTCGTCGTCTTCCTGTCCTCACATCTCTCCCTGCACCTGTAGGGCTTGAGAGCTGAGCAATCACTTTCTCTTCGGGGACTTTGAAACCGGAGCAAGACACGCTAAGGTGGAGAGTGGCTGGAGCTTGGCTGAGAGCAACTCCTTGGAGCGAGCATCTGCGTTCCCACTAAGGCAGTTCCCAGAGGTGACCTGGTCCCCGTGTTTCCGATGCCTGCCTACTCAGCTCTTGACTCCACTTCTGTGAGCAGCTTCACAGCACTTCAAGAAACCACCTTAATTAGCCAGAGCGGGTTTCGTTGTTTACAGCCAAAGGGCTGTAATTTACACAGAAATAAGCAGTGGGGAGTGGGTGTCAAGCAGCAGCCTCAGGAATGCATGGGTGCTTTGGGTGATTAGCAGTTGGCTCCTGCGTCACTGCAGAGGGAGGACGAGAGCCTCCCGCTCACACTGTAGGATGGGAAGGCAGCTCACCCCCGTCTCACTCGTGGGCGGCTGGGACCACGTGTTCCTGATGGCTGAGTGCTAGGGTTGGGGAGGGGCAGCTGTGAAGCTCCTTTTCAAGGTGGGCCTGGAAGGGTGTTGGGTCACCTAAAACCTAGGAACCACATTCCAACCTGGACATCATTGCCTCCAGGCCCAGAAGGAAACTTCTCACCTTACCCTGACCTTGCTGATGGAGTCTTCAGCAGGGTTCTCCAGAGAAACAGAACCAATAGAACAGGCAGGAATAAAAATATAAATATACTGAAATATAACATAGAAAATATATATAAAAATATAGGCCGTTCAAAAAAAGCCTTACTCTTTGACCCAACAATTCCCCTTGTAAAATTCCTTAATACCTAATGAAATACAGCAAAACAGGAAGCAGATGTGGCTCAACTGATAGAGCATCCGCCTCCCATACAGAAGGTCTAGGGGTCGATATCCAGGGCCTCCTGACCCGTGTGGGGAGCTGGCCACGTGCAGTGCTGCCGTGCACGAGTGCCGTGCCTCGCAGGTATGCCCCCCACATAGGGGTGCCACACAAGCAAAAAGTGCACCCCGCAAGGAGACCCTCCCCATGCAAAAAAAGCGCAGCCTACCCAGGAGTGGCACCACACACACAGCTGATGCAGGAAGATGACACAACAAAAAGAGACACAGATTTCCAGTGCCACCTGACAAGCGTGCAGGAAGAAACAGAAGGACACAGAGCTAATGGTCACAGTGAGCAGACAACAGGGGGTGGGGGTGGAGGGTGAGAATTAATGAATCTTAAAAAAAATACAAGAGTACAGGATATTCACTTCAGCATTGTACATAATATTGAGAAGTTAGAAACAACCTAAATGTCTATATATAAGCGCGACTGGTAAAATTACCTATGGTATACACATTCTGTGGTATATTATACAAACAGTAAAAGTAATGTGAGGTCTGAACTTGTCCTGAAATGGAATTACCACCATCAGAGGACAGACCGAGTACCCTGCCGCACTGACCACACAATTCTGGGCCAAATTTGGGCATTCTTTCTGGAAAAGGCTGGTCCCCATGTCCTTTCTCCTTTGTCCTTTCCTCCAGGTACCCCTGTCCAACCCCTCATCTCCCTTTTTGGATTCTAACCCACAAAAGGCTCAGTTCTTTTCTTTTTTACCATAGTATGTCTTGATGGCTTATATGCAAAGAGGCAATCCCATAGCAATAAGAAGAACAACAAAAAATGTCTGTTTCTGTCTTGAAAGAAAGGAGGGTGAAGTCTTCAGACCACACTAGTATGTTAAAGATGAAATAAACATATGGTTCATCATTTCAATAATGACCAGGAATTTCTGTTGCAAGTGGGAAAAATAGCAAATAAAATACCGAAATTGGCTTAAGCCACAGGACAATTTCATGGGTTCGTGTAAATGAAAGGACCAGGCAGGGGTAAGTCCTGGCTTCGGGCACAGCGGGATCTAGGAGTTGGCTCTCTGGGATTTGCTCTCTTGCACCAACTTCTTCTCCATCCAGCGCCAGCCTGCCACCCTGGGGCCTCTGAGAGTGTCACTGGCTCGGCTGAGGTGACCACGGCCAGAGGAAAGCTGCAGTCTGACCAGGCCTCACTCACCTGCCTGGCGTCAGGGAGAAGTCGACCCCACCCAAGTCACAATGGCAGAAAGGAGGAAAGGGGTGCTTTTCTAGGGGGAAATGAGGATCCTGGTCCCAGAGGAAGGGGAATAGATGCTAGGTGAAAAATCCAACAGGCATCCTCTACAGAAGTGCAGACAATGCATCAAACTCCAAATCCATTTCCACTGCTTGAAAAGAACAAGACATGGAGAGCCTTTTCCTTAACCCAGCAGAGCAGACTCTTATTTTCCAAAGTGAACATATTTGTTGAAAATATTTTTTTAAAAGTTAAAACATACTTGAAGATATTTAATCCACATGGAACTCTGAAATGCTAAGAGTGCAAAGTTCCCTTCCTTAAGGTTCCTGTCTAGAGGTAACCACTGTCGACAGTGGAGGTGGCTCATTCCAGGTAGTTACTCGGCATATTCTCACGTGGTCACGCAGAGAGGATTTTGCTAAAATAGAAATGTGCTGTATCCCAGACAAAAGCCTTCAAGTTGCTTCAATCTTTCTGTTAGTACCTAGCCATCCACCTTGCTCTTTAAATTTTGCATTCTATTCCAACAGGATGGAGGTCCTGCAATTTACTGAACCTTTCCTGGGCTGATGCACATGTACAGGATATCCAATTTTTCACTATGACAAATGACACTGAAATTCACACCCTGGTCCATTCACCCTATGTGCATGTTCAGGAGTTTCTCTAGGATAGATTACAAATGGAGGGTCAAAGGGTATACATACCTTGAATATTACTAGATAATGCCAAGTTAATGTCCAGAAAGATTTTAACAACATCCCAAGGCTCCTTGATTCTAATGACAGCCTTGCCAAGCGCTGGATATGGTCAATTAATTAAATTAATCCAAAACCAAAAGCTGCTCTGGTCCCACTGAGCAACCCCTCAAAGTATAACCTGAAAGGCTCAAACCATTTCTAACTAACTTAGCATCCCAGAACAAAGCTCAAGAGTATATTATCCAGGACCCATAGCGAAATGCATGATGTCTGGCATTCAGAATGACCTGGCAAGCAGAGAAGCAGGAACACCCAGCCTATAATGAGGGCAGAAATGAAACGATAAAAGGCAGGCAGGTTGGATACAGTAAAACCACCTTCATGGGTGGACATGGTCATCTGTGTAGAAAAGCCCATAATCTATAAAAGAGCTACTTAGAACCAGTGAGTGTGTTTTGCAAGGTAGTAGGATAGAAAATATTTTAGAGCAAGGGAACTTCCCCCTCTCCCAAAGAGTTAACAAATTATGTCAGCACTTTCCTTCACTTACCTGAAACAAGGCCTAAGAAATTGCCATCTCAGTGTTTGTAGTTTTACAGCTGTTTAATATACAAAGGGAGTTATAAAAATAAAGTATTCCAAACTGTTGAGTGCAATTACATCTGAATAACAGAGCACAGATTTTCCTTTTCTTTCATTTCCAAAATTGTCTTTAATTACCTTGTACTACTTGAATATCTGAACCCAGAACCTCTCCATCCCCTCTGAGGACAGAGGCAAGAAAATCTAGCCGCGCGGTAGTTGCAAAGGAACTCAGGCAGGGAAGAGAAGCAGGTTTATTCTTTTCTGTGGAATCAGTTAAGCTCCCAAGGAAACAAAGGGGCCCTGAGCCCCAGGGACGGAAAGGCAAACAATTAAGCCCTGATGACGCAGCGGCACCTGCTGTAGAACTCAGTCTCCCAGGGAAGGACACCAAGTCAGGCCTCAGTCCCCTTTTCCACAGGAGGCTGAGAGAAAAGCGGGAGGTGCACAGGGCCGCGAGGTGCGCGCCACCGCGGAGAGCTGGGGGACACAGGCGGCGCTGGAACCCGGGCGCTGAGGGCTGCGCCGTGGGTCGGCTAAAGCCAGGGGAAGAGGCCATCGTGAGGGCGTCACCCGCTGCTTTCTCCCTTGTGCCCCCACCCCGGCCCGGCCCCCGGGGCAGGCGCTGCCCCTTCCCGCCTCCGCCTCCCGGGCTGAGCCCCCGGCTCCCGGCCCCCCAGGCCTGCTCTGGCTCCCGGGCCTCGGCGGCTGCTCGGGGGACACACTCCCCCAGCCCGCCTCCCGGCCTCGGCCCGCGGGCGCGCTGTGTCCCGCGCCGCCGGGCTCTCTGGGCGCCCCGTGGCCGCCCCGGCCCCCTGCGCCACCAGGAGGGACCCCCTAGGAGGGGCCCCCTGGCGCCCTGGGCCTCGGCAGGGCCCGCCGCGTCGCCTGCGACTCCAGCCTGCACGGCGGGGTGCCTGGGCCAGGAGTCCCCTCGCGGAGACCAAGAGGGGCGCGGGCGCCCACCCAGGGCGGAAGGAGGTGCCCCCCGCGGCCCCTCCCCCGCCACCCCACCCCGCCCCGCGTGGGGCCCCGCCCCGTGCGCCTGCGCGAACACGCCCTGCCCGGCCTCGTGGGGCACGCGAGGGGCATGTGAGGCCTGGGAGGACACGTGAAAGCGGGACATGTGACGGTGGGATCAGGTGGCTGAGTGGGCACACGTGACAGCCTGGCTCAGGTGACGGCGAGGCACACGTGATGGTGAAGGCACGTGATGTACGTCCACGTGACCGCTGTGGGCGGGTCACGCAGGGGCACGTGACTGACGCGCATGTGATGCTGGCGATGCATGACGGGGTGCAGGTGGGAGGCACGTGACCACGCGAGGCTCGTGGCCGCGGGTGCAGCCTACGGTCTGGCCGACCCGGTGCCCGCTTCTGGCCTGTGGCCCCGTCACAGCGAGGTCCGGGAGTGAGTCGGGTGAGTCGGGGAGACGCCCCGGAGGTGGGGGGCAGAGCCGTCCCTCCCGGGCCGCAGCAGCCGGGGTGGGGTGGGGCAGTGGCGCTGCGGCTGCTGGGGTGGCCGGGGCTGGGCTGGCAGCCCCCCTCCAGCCCTGGGCTCGGGGCCTCCCAGCGGCGGGCAGGGGACAGCCCTCGGGGCAGCTTCCCGTCGCTGTCCCTCCTCTCCCGGGATCGAAGGGCTACGGCGCTGGGGAGGGGGGTGACTGGAGGTGGCCCTGGGTCTGCTGCCCTGCTGGGTCCTGGTCTATTTATGGGCCTGGAAGGGGGTCAAGGCGACAGGAAAGGGACAGCCCGAGGCGGGGGGGCGCGGCCTGGCCTCCGAGGGGCAACGTCTGCCATGCTAGGGCCCAAGGGGGCGGCCCGTGAAGCCAGGCCACTTGTCCCCTTCCCGTGGCCGTCCCAGCCTCGTCTGCCCCAGGTGCACCTTCCCCCTGCCCAGCTGCAGGGCCCAGCTGTGCTGTCCTGGGGGAGAGGCCCGGGCAGTGGCCGCCCCTCCCCCGTGCCCTGCCCTGCCACCCCCTCCCCTGGGCCCTGTCCCGCCGCCCCCTCATTTCTCTCGCTGCTGGGGTCCGTTTTGACACACGGGCCAGGAGTCTGTCCTGGGTGCCCATTACTTCTGGGGGGGGGCTGGTCAGGGCCCACTGAGGCCCCGCAGGTCCTCTCGTCTGGGTGGCCCTGGTCTGCCCTGGGGTCCCCGAGTGGAATCTTCATACGCCCCTCCCTGGGGGCCCCCGACAGGGTAGGGAGACAGAGGGATGGACAGGTAGAGGGTTGAGAGTCCTGGGGCTCGCCCGACCTGGACAGCGGGGCCCTAGGGCGGCTCATCTCAGCAGGGTCCCCTGAGCGGGTGCTCAGCTGGTGGCCTGTTCCCAGCTGCCCTTTGCAGCCCGATGGCCCGCTCCCTGGAGGGCCCCACAGGGTCCTGGGAGGGACGCGATTGTCACGGCCCCTCCCACCCCACACCTGCACTGCCCACGGACGCCCGCCTCAGGCACCTCACCTGCCCCCTACCACGGGCCTGTCCCGCACTGCCCCTCAGGGGCGACACACCCGACAGACGCGCAGCCCTGCCCACCCCGACGCGTACCGGGGCCCCTGACCCGTGCTGGCCGGGGTGGGTGCTGCTGGCGGCCGGCCCGGCTTCCTCAGCCTCCCCTCCTGCAGATCGTGTACCTCACTGCCACCTTCCCCTACGTGGTCCTGCTCGTCCTGCTGGGGCGCAGGGTGCTGCTGCCCGGGGCACTGAGGGTGTCGTCTACTATCTCAAGCCTGACTGGTTCCAGCTGGGGTCCCCTCAGGTGAGGCAGAGGCCAATGGGTGTGAGCGGGGGCCAGTCGGGCAGGGGCCTCACCTGCCTCCTGCGCCCCCTGCGCCCCCTGCAGGTGTGGATAGATGCCGGCACCCAGATCTTCTCCTAGGCCATCAGCCTGGAGGCGCTCACGGCCCTGGGCAGCTACAATCGCTTCAACAACAACTGCTCCAAGTAAGGCCCGGCCTGCCCCACTCTCCCGCCCCGGGGGCCAGGCCGCCGGCCTCACCAGGGCCCCCTTGCCCCCCGCAGGGACGCCGTCATCCTCGCGCTCATCAGCAGGGGAGCCGCTTCTTTGCTGGCTTCGTGGTCTTCTCCATTCTGGGCTTCATGGCCGCGGAGCAGGGCGTGCACATCTCCAAGGTGGCAGAGTCAGGTAAAGGCGACCCGTGAGCCATGCCACCCACTGCAGCTGCACCCCCTAAAGGGCGGGAGAAAAAGCCCAGCCCGGGGGTCACCGGGTCCGGAGGCCTGGGTGGAGGGGTGCAGGCTGGGGCACTGGCGCCTGGGAGCAGACGGAGAAGGAGGGGCACACCCCTGCCCTGGCCACGACACCCCACCACTCACAGGGGGAGAGGTAACCTGTGACTGCCATAGCTGCCAGCACCCAAGACTAGGGGTCCTACCCAGGACCCCGGTGTTTATGGGCAGGGGCTGGCCGGGGCCCACGGGAGCACCTGGGCCCCTTGCCTGGGTCGCCCTCAGAGGCTGGAGCCGAGGGCATCGGCCCCAGGGTGCCTGGCACCCGAGAGCACGAGGGCGGACACGGCGGCGTAGGTCCACACTCAGCCCCCTCCCTGCAGGGCCCGGCCTTGCCGTCATCGCCTGCCCATGGGCCGTCACGCTGATGCCCGTCGCCCCGCTCTGGGCCGCCCTCTTCTTCCTGCTGCGGGAGGGAGGGTCTGCGTGGGTGATACACGTGCCCGCCTGGGCACCACAGGGGGGCGCAGAGCCCCATGCCCGGGGAACCTGGCTCACAGGCCCAGGGTCCACCCCAAGGTTGTCCTCCTGCCCACCTGCAGGTGTCTTCCTCATCCCCGACGTCCTCACCCCCTGATTGGGGGTGTCCCCATCTTCTTCCTGGAGATCTCTCTTGGCCAGTTCATGAAGGCCAGCAGCATCCACGCCTGGAACATCTGTCCCCTCTTCAAACGTGAGCGCCCCCACCCAGCCTGCCCCTACCCCAAGGACCCCCTTCCCACGGCCAGGGCAGGGCCCACAGGAGGGGGGGCCTCAGCTGCAGGCCCAGGGCCCGGTGGTGGCCCCTAGTGTGAGGGGGTGGCCTCGGGGAGGCGGGGAGGGGTATCCTGCTTGTCCCCACCCCACTTGGCAGCTGGGGCACCGAGAGGTGTGTGAATGCCTCCCACACGTCCCCAGGGGACAGGAAAGGGACAGCCCGAGGTGGTGGGGATGGCCTGGCCCCGCTACCCCCCAGCGCTCAGGGCCTGCGCTGGTTCCCTGAGTCAGCCGGGGACGTGCTGATGGCCTGGAGGGCGGCAGGGGATGAGTTGTGGGCGACGGCGGGGCCTCAGCGGGGTTCACGTTCCCTGAGGTGACTGCAGGACCTGTCCCCGGGCGTCGTGTCCACCCCGATAGGACTCCTGATCTGTGCAAACACCTCTCTCCAGGACAGGCCTGCAGGTGCCCTCCTGGCCCTGCCGGTCCCAGGGACCTCCGGGGGCCCCCGAAGATGCTCCAGCGCCTGTCTAAAGCAGCCAAGCGGCCGCAGCCCCTCTGGGCTGTGGACCCCAATTTTATGTCTTTTCTCAGGAGATGCTGGAGATTGAGCCCAGGATCTCTGCCTGGGAAGCAGGCGCTCAACCACGGAGCTCCATCAGCCTCCGGACCCCGGTTCCTCCCTTGTTCCCTCCGCGGTCCATGAAGCCGCTCGCCAAGGCCTCCTCACACCACTGCCTTGTTAGGGAACGTCAGCTCCTGCCTCAGCCGTCGCCAAGCCTCAGAAGCTTCCAGCCCTAGGAGCGCCAGCCTCCTGTGCGGTGCTAGGAGGCAGCAGGGAGAAGGCCTCTCCCGGACTTCGTGCCTCACCCTCCAACGGGAACCCCGACAGCTTCAAGTGAAAGAAGGCTCAAAAACCTCCTTCTGAATCATTCCAGAAGCGTCCTTCTCTAGAGGGGCTCCCAGCAGTCCCAGGTGGGTGTGTGGCCCTTTCCCAGCCCTCCACCCTCCTCTTCCTCCTCTCTGGCCCCCTCTCGTCCAGCCCACAGTTGGTGAAAACAAAGGCCTTCTGCCGTGGACTGGGCCACGTGCCCTGGATTCCTGTCTTGTTCCCACCCCCGTGGACTGGGCTTGGGAAGCTCGGGCAGGTGCTTCGTCCTCCCTGTGTTATGAAGTGAGAGAGACCGCCCTAGGAAAGGAGGGGGCGCTCCAGGCACCCAGCCTCCCTGAGGGCAGCCCCTGCAGAGCAGAGACCAATGGAGTGGAGGGAGAGGCCGGGCCTGGGGGCAGAGGTGCGGGCGCAGCAGGGCTTGGGCACGGACAGAGATTGGCACTGTGGCTGGGGCGGGGCCTGTGGCAGAGCCTGTGGGGCTCTTTCAGCAGACAGCCCACACGAGGGTCAGCGCAGGGGCTGCCCAGCCATCGCGTCCAAAGGAGTGATAGAAAGCAAGAGCGTGAAATATAAATTTATCATCGAACGTGGCCTTGAATGAGACCAAGGTAGCCGAGGCATCACCGTTGCCAGTCCCTAGCCACGTCGCAGCTGCGGTGGCTCAGGTGCCACATCCCTCAGGTGATCACGTGTGCTCTTCTCCTTCAGCCTGTTAATGGAGTGTATGACACGCACTGATTTCTCATGCTGAACCGCCCTGTACGTCTGGGGTAGATCCCACCTGGTCATGGAGCATAATTCTTCTGAGAGGCTGTTGGATCCTGTTTGCTCGTATGTTGTTGAGGTTTTTCATCTGAAGTCAAGTGCTCTTGGTCTGTGTTTTTCTTTCTTGTGGCATCTTTTTCTGGTTTTGATATGAGAGTCATGTTGACCTCATGGAATGTGTTAGGAAGAGTTCCTCCTCTCAAAGTTTTTGTAAGAGTTTGAGCAGGAGTAGTATTAATTCTTCTTGGAATGTTAGTTAAAATCCAGCAGGGAAGCAGTCTGGTCCTGGGAATTAAGGTTTGTTTGGAGGTTTTGGATGACTGGTTCCATCTCTTGTTATTCGTCTGTTGAGATCTTCTCTTTCTTCTCGAGTCACTCTTAGTAGTTTGTGCCTTTCTAGAAATTTGTCCATTTCATTTAGGTTATCTAATTTGTTGGCATATGTTTGTTCCTAGAATCCTCGTATAGTCCTATTTCTTTAAAGATTTATTTTTTTATCCCCCCCCCCCCCACATTGTCTACTCTCTATGCCCATTCGCTGTGTTTTCTTCTTTGTCAGCTGGCATTCTTGTCAGGTGGCAATGGGAATTTCTGTCTCTTTTTGTTGCATCATTTGCTGCGTCAGCTCTCCGTATGTGCGGCGCCACTCCTGGGCAGGCCGCATTTGTTTTGCACATGGCGGCTGTCCTTATGGGGCACACTCCTTGCGCATGGGGCTCCCCTAAGCAGGGACACCCCTGCGTGGCAGGGCACTCCTTGCGCACATCAGCGCTGTGCATGCGCCAGCTCAGCACACGGGTGAGGCGGCCCTGGGTTTGATCCCTGGGCTTCCTATATGGTAGGCAGACGCTCTGTTAGTTGAGCGAAATCTGCTTCCCACCTTAGAGCTTTCCATTTCAGTGGGGTTGCTAGTAATGCCCCCGTTTCATTTGTGCCTTCACTTGTGTCCTCTCTTTTTCTCCACCAGCCTAGCTAACGCTTTGTTGATTTTATTGCTTTTTCAAAGAACCAACTTCTGGTTTTGCTGATTCCCTCTGTGGCGTTTAACAATTCTGCATTTCCTTTATCTGTCCTCTACTCTTTGTCATTTCCTTCCTTCTGTTTACTTTGATTTTAGTTTGCTCTTCTTTTTCTAGGCACTCCCATTGTGAGGTGTCTGATTTGAGATCTTCCTCCTTTACTGAAGTCGTTTGTAACTGTAAATTTCTCTCTCCTCACTGCCTTTGCTGCATCCTATACATTTTGATATGTTGTGTTTTCATCTTCATTTACCTCAAGATATTTCCTAATTTCTCTTGTGGTTTCTTCTTTGATGCATTGATTGTTTACCAGTGTGGCGTTTAATTTCCACACATATGCCAATTTTCCAATTTTCCTCCTGTTATCAATTTCTAGCATCATTCCATAGAGGTCAGAGGAGATATATTGTGTGATTTGAGAATGTATTGACACTTGTTTTGCGACCTCACATATGCTCTAATCTGGAGAATGACCCATAGTCACAAGAGTAGAATATATTGTCTGCAGCTCTAGGGAGAAATGCTCTATATATGTCAGTCAGCTCTAGCTGCTTTAGAGTATCCTTCAAGGGTTCTATTTCCTTATTGATCTTTTCTCTAAATATTCTATCCATTACTGAAAATGGTGCATTGAAATCTCCTACTATGAACACAGGACTGTGTATTTTTTCTTCAAATCTGTCAGAACTTTCTTCATCTATTTTGGGGCTCTGCCCTTAGGTGCATGTATATTTATAATTGTTACATTTCTTGTGGAATCGACTCTTTTTCTGTATATATTGACCTTCTTTGTTCCTCCAAGCAGTTTTTGACTTAAAGTCTATGTTTTCAGCTATTAATATAGCTACCTTGCTCTCCTTTGGTTTTATTTGCATGGTATGTAATTTTCCATCCTTTTCTCCTTCAACCTACTTGTGTCCTTGAAGTTCATATGGATCTCTTGTACGCAGCCTAGAGTTGTGTCATGCTTTTCCATCCATTCTGCAAATCTCTGTCTTTTCACTGGAAGGTTGGATCCATTTACATTTAAAGTAACTACTAATAATGCAGGACTTTCTTCTGCCATTTTTCCTCCTTGATCTTTGTCAGTCTTATATCTTTCTATCCCTCAAGTCTTCAGTTAATGCCTACATTTATATCTGTGTGAGTCTTTTCTAGGGTACCATTTTATGTCCCTTCTCGTTTCTTTCTGTATATATTTTTTATGTATTTTCTGTGTGGTTACCATGAGGCTTGATTTTAACATCCTAAATCTATAACAATCACATGTGATTTGATACCAACTTAACAAATTGTATCTTTATATAATTTACATGCAAAACCATATATTATTTCTTTTTATACATTTGCATTTTAGAAGCTGTAAGATATAAAAAAATGGAGCTAACAAATCAAAATATACAATACAGTAGGACTGACATTTCTAACTACCTATATTATTACCTTTACTGCAGGGCCTTATTTCTTTCTGCCACTTCAGTCCATTGTCTTGTTGTCTTTACTTTCCGTCTGAACAGCTCCCTTTAGCATCGTGTCTACGGTACACGAACTCCATCAGCTTTTGTTGATCTGGAAATGTCCTCATCTCTCCGTCTCTCCCTCATATTTGAAAGACCATCTCACCAGATATAGGATTCTTGGCTGGCAGTTGTTTTCTTTGAGCCCTTTAACTATTCCATCGCACTGCCTTCCTTCCTCCATGGTTCCTGGGGACATGTCAGCATTTAGTCTAATCGGAACGCCCTTGTGCATACACCACTGCTGTGCTCTTGCAGCCTTCAGGACACCCTTCTTGCCCTTGACATTCAACAACTGAACGACCATGTGCTTGGACAGGGTTCTCTTCCTGCTGATCCTCTTTGGGGTTCATGGGGATTCTTGAATGTGGACTCATGTCTTCATTAAACGTTGGAAGTTTCCTGGCAGTATTTCTTTGAACATTCCTTGTTCCCCTTTCTCTTTCTCCTGGGACTCGGAAAATGTGTATATTGGTTTGCTTGCTGGTGTTCTGTAGTGCTCGGAGACTCTGTTCACTTTTGTTCATTCTTTTTCCTTTCTGCTTCTAAGCTTGACACATTTCAGGTTTGTTGTCTTTGAGTTCTGTGATTCTTTCTTCTGCTACCTTCAGTCTTCTGTCAATATCCTCTAGGGAAGTTTTCATTTCAGTTATTTTGGTCTTCAATCCAGTATTTCTGTTTGGTTCTTTTAAAACATTTCAGTGTCTTTATTGAGATTCTCATATTGCTCATTCATTGTTTTCCTTATATCCTTTAATTTTTCTTCATGTTTTCCTTTAACTCCTTGAGCATACAGTGGATATTTTTTTTTCCCTTTACAATCTTTGTCTGGTACATCCCAAATATAGTCTCCTTTGTTGATGGTTTCTGTATTTTTTCTTATTCCTTTGGATGGGTCATTCTTTCCTGTTCATTTGTTTGTCTTGTAATCTGTTTTTGTACCCTGTACATTTTAATATTTGAGAGTATTAACTCTGGGAGTGAGTCCTTGACTTGTCTCTTAAGTTTGTATCTAGGGAGTGATACAGCAGAAATTTCCTTGAGTGCAGGAGCTAACAAAGCAACCAAGGCCAAACACATCTTTCACCATTTGTGCAAATTGGCTCTGCCATGGCTGATGCCTTTCCTCAGAGTGAAGCACTCCTACCTGGACGAGAAGTGCAAGGAAAAGGGCCGTGCAGGGTCCTTTCTGTCTTTTCTGAACTCGCTCTTATCTTGGGCTCGTGCTGGCTTGTGCCCTGAGGAATTTCCGCCTTTCCTGGAATTCAAGTGCCCCCTCTCTACCCTAGGAAGAGACGGTCTCTCCCGTCTGCTCCTCTCCTGGATGTGTTAGGGCAGGGTAGCATTTGTGTCAGGCACTTGAATTTCATGGCTTCTTGCCCTTCCTTAGCTGTCTGCAGCACGGTTCTGCCTGCAGGGCACAGTCTGGGAGGGTGAGCCAAGGAGAGGTTACCTGGTGCAGTCTTTCAGGTTTCTACACAATACCTTGGCACAGGTCCCCAGGCACGGGGGTGTGCCTCGGGGTTACAGCTCCCTCCAGAACAGGGCCAAGGACCCACAGTGGAGCATAGGCTGGCTCCCCCCGCACCAGGGTGTGGGTGTGGGAGGGCCCGGCAGGGGGGCCATGGACTTCTATCATAGTTTAAAGCTGCATTTTTTGATTCAGTGTTTACCCAGGTGCTGCAATGCTTTTATTGTTTTCCCGAGTTCTGAAGTAGTTGGTTCTATCAGTTTTTGCTAGTTGTTCAAAGATTCGGCGGGGAGATTCGGCGGGGAAACGGCACCCTGGACTGTTACTCCATTGTCTTGGAATGCCCATTTATCTTTAATACACAAACATTAGTAATTCTATGTATTCACTTTACAATGTTTCTCCTATGTGGTTTCTGAGCTCAGAAATGTTTTCAACACTGTCCGAAGATGAAAATCATGTAGTCATCTGTCTTTTTCTAGCAACTTTAGTGTTTCATTTCCCTATGTTTACTCTCCATTGAACTTGAAATTAATTTTGGTGTAATAAATGAGATGGAATCTAGCTGTATGTGTCTGTGTGTGTGCATGTATGTGTGTGTGTTCAGAAACAAGAGCCAATCCAAACATCCTTTATTGAAAGCCTTCTCTATCACGTATTAAACTTTTCCTTTGTTATAGACTAAATTTGCATATGGAATTTTAAGATCTCTTTCTGGACTCTGTTCTGTTTCAGCCTTTCTTAATTCTGTGTCATCATCCTTTCTAGTTTTCTTTCTTACTAACTGTCTTAGGGATTGTATTAGTCAGCCAAGCGGGTGCTGATGCAAAGTACCAGAAATCTGTTGGCTTTTATAGAGGGTATTTATTTGCGGTAGAGGTAGAGGCTTACAGTCACAAGGCTCTGAAGAATCCAAGTCAAGGTGCCGTAAACAGTCCTTTTTTCCCCAAAGACCTGTGCCACGTGCTGGAACAAGATGGCTGCGGGTCTCTGCAGGGTTCAGCCTTCCTTTTCCTCTTCCCTTCAGGCTCCGTGGTCGCCGCTTCTTCTGGCCTCAGCTCTAGGCTGGGTGAGGCTCATCTCTTTCCCAGGCCTTGATTCTTCCTGGGCTCAGCCGCTCTGGTCTCTCCAAGGTCAGCTCTAGCCTGTCAGGCTCTTCCTCTTCCCGGGGCCCCTGCCTATCTGTGGAGCCGTCGTCGTTCCTCTGTGTTTTCTCCTGCGTATTTACTTCCCGTGGCTCCAGCATCAAAACTCCCTCACTCTCTCCTCTGCCGTGTTGTTTTCTGTGTGAGCCCCTGCCCACCAAGGGGGCGGGCACTCGACGTCCTCCCGAATCAAAGCCTTGATCATAAATCCTCTGAATCTACCACAACCTAATATGCCCAGAGGAACAGACAAGTTCACAAACGTTATCCACTATCTGTTTTTGGGATTCATAAGTCATATCAAACTGCTGCAGGTATCATACGTAGTTATTCTTGAGTTGATTCTTTCCAGGACTTGCTCCACCTAATTCCATATCTTCGGCAGTACTTTTCCAATGATTCCCCATGTATATTTTCCCCTGTGGACATTAGGTATCATTCTGTTGGTTTTTTTGTGGTTGCACATGCTGGGCCATCCTGTATGTATTTCCATTGGTATTTTAATCATGCTTTTAATGGATTTACAGTTTAATTTAGGGAGAATCCATATCTTTAGTGTATTGTATTTTTTTAAAGGCTTCCTGGATGCCATTTTTCCTTTTCTTTTTTTAGATTTATTTGTTTCTTTCTTTCTGTCCCCTCCCCTCCACCCTGGTTGTCTGTTCTGTGTCTTTTTGCTGCATCTTCTTCTTTGTCCACTTCTGTTGTTGTCAGTGGCACGGGAATCTGTGTTTCTTTTTTTTTTTTTTAAGATTTATTTATTTATTTATTTTCCCCCCCTCCCCTGGTTGTCTGTTCTTGGTGTCTATTTGCTGCGTCTTGTTTCTTTGTCCGCTTCTGTTGTCGTTAGCGGCACGGGAAGTGTGGGCGGCGCCATTCCTGGGCAGGCTGCTCTTTCTTTTCACGCTGGGCGGCTTTCCTCACAGGCGCACTCCTTGCACGTGGGGCTCCCCCACGCGGGGGACACCCTTGCGTGGCACAGCACTCCTTGCGCGCATCAGCGCTGCGCATGGCCAGCTCCACACGGGTCAAGGAGGCTCGGGGTTTGAACCGCGGACCTCCCATATGGTAGACGGACGCCCTAACCACTGGGCCAAAGTCCGTTTCCCTGTGTTTCTTTTTGTTGCATCATCTTGTTGTGTCAGCTCTCCGTGTGTGCGGTGCCATTCCTGGGCAGGCTGCACTTTCTTTCATGCTGGATGGCTCCCCTTATGGGGCGCAGTCCTTGCACGTGGGGCTCCCCTACACGGGTGACACCCCTGCGTGGCATGGCACTCCTTGCGTGCATCAGCACTGCGCATGGGCCAGCTGCACACGGGTCAAGGAGGCCCGGGGTTTGAACCACAAACCTCCCATATGGTAGGCGGACGCCCTAACAACTGGGCCAAGTCCACTGCCAGCGTATTGTATTTTTTCATCCAAAAATGGCATTAAAAATCTATGCATTTATGCCCTCTCTCAAGTCTGTCAGGGAAGTTATTTTAGATAAAAATCTATTAGTTCAATAAATATTTATTAAGTGACTGTTATGTGCCAGGTACTGCTTTCGATTTCTGGAAACAGAGAAAAAATAACAGACTGTATCAATAAGTCAGTGACATGCATTGTTAGAAGGTGACTCATGACAATAAAATAGGTTGGGCAGGGTCTCGGGGCTCCAGTGCCTGTGGGGTGGGCCCCAGAGTATCATTTAAACAAGGGAGGTCTGGATAGGCCTTGTTGAAAGGGACGTTTGTCCAAGGATGGAAGGAGGAGAGGAGCTGGCTAAGCAGATTCCCCAGGGGAGAGTGTTCCAGGTGGAGGAACAACACGCTCCAAGCCCTGTGGGGTGAGGTCCAGGTTCACTCTCCAGCCCCTCAAAGGAAAAAGAGTTTCCTTTGCAGCCCCTGCACCAGCTGTGGCCGTGCCATTTCTCCTGGGCCACAAGGTGCCTCACAGGCACATGGGGGCCTGCGCCAACAGGGGCTCCTTTCCATGGGTGGCCTGGATCTGGGGAGGCAGGACTTGGCAGGTGAGTCCCGCCGCCTTGGCTAGGCCTTCACCGCTTCTTCCATTCTATTTATGACTAATGTCGGCCTTTAGAAATGTCACTGGGGTTTGGGGTATTCCTTTGTAAACAGTGATACTTGTTATTCTGGTATTTTCGGCTGGCTGCTTGTGTGTTCACTGATAGAATCGTGCTCTATAATAATAGTGATAAGGGGGGGATTGTGGGAGATGGGGATGGACTAACAGGCCGAGCTGAAAGCTCTCACAACAGCCCCAGAGAAAGAGCCAGCACCTGCCTGAGGGACCTGCTCTGAGGGTCCGCAGACCAGGACAGGGCTACACAACTCCCAGAAAGGGGAGCGACACACAGCCAAGGAAGCCGAAAGACAAGGGAGCTAGTCAGCCCCGTGGGGGCCGCGAAGGGCTCCCCTGCCCCAGCCCAGGACATGAAGCTGCGGTGAAAGCCCTGGCTCCCTGCAGCCAACCCAGAGGGGAGCAGACACCTTCCTCCCGTCGGCTGTGTCCAGGGAAAAGGGAGGGAGGTCGGGGGCTTTTCTTCAGTGAATCCGGCCAGCACCGCCCGCTGGGAATCTCTGATGCGCAGATTCCACACAGGCACCCAGGAAAGGGGAGACTGGAACACCTCCGTGAAAGGTGCGCCCACTCGCGCCATCTGCTGGCTATGCTGGAAACTGCATGGGGAAAAGCAGGCTCTCTCTATCCAACCCCTGGGAGAAAATCTGCGCCCCACTAGGGAGTCCCTGGGCTGATTTTAACAACTTAAGCTGGGCCATTTTAAATGCTGGAATAAGTTGAACCAAATATCAAAGAAGAGCTGTGGAAAAAACAGTAGGCGAGAGAGACGTTAGCCGTCAGAGTAAATGCACCAACATATTCAGATGCCTAGACATGTGCAAAACGTACACGCCAAACTAGGACACAGGAAGAGATGGCCCAGCCGGAAGAACAAACAAATATCCTAAGAGATACAGGATTTAGGACAGTGAATCAGTGCTGATCCCACAACTCTCACACATCACTTCAAAGGATTTAAATAAAGTATGATGAAAGAAATAAAGGATATAAGAAGACACTGGGAGAGCATAAGGAACAGTTTGAAAACCTAGAAAGAAAAAGTAACAGACCTTATGGGAATGAAAGACGCAATGAATGAGATTAAAAATACGTTAGAGGAATTTTCTTCCTTCAGAAATTTTCTGCTGTCCAATCAACTCCCTGTTGTCAATCCCAAGTGCAGGAGAAAATTTCTGAAGAAATAAAATCCCAGTAGAGAAATTTGAAAGATTAAATGGAGTTTGTGCCCAGAGACCTGACAGAACAGAAGGCTGTAAATAGAAGGGAAGCTCTGAAAAACCGAGGAACAATTCCAAAGGAAAAAGAAAACAATTTAAGTGTGACGAATGTGGGAAAAATTTCATGCAGAGCTCTGGCCTCGTTCAGCATCAGATGCTTCACTCTGGAGAGAAACCGTTTGAGGGTAGGGTGTGCGGAAAAGCCTTCAGAGTGAGCTGCAGCCTAATGGTTCATCTGGGATTCCATTCCAGAGAGCCACCTTGGAAACACAGCGCCTGTGGGAAAGCCTTTAGTGCAGGCACACACCTCCTCCTCCATCAAATCACCCACTCCAGAGAAAGCCCTGCAAGTGCGAAGGAGGTGGGAAGCGTTTTATTTTCACTTCCAGCCTAATTCTCCACCAAAGAATCCTCTCGGGACACAAACCCTGTAAGTGTACTGAATGTGGGAGGGCCTTCCCTGCCAAGTCATGCCTTGTTCAACATCAGAGGATCCACACGGGGGAGAAACCGTTTAAATGTAAAGATTGTGGGAAATGCTTTAGGCTCCAATCAGGCCTTGTTCAACATTTCCATATTCTTAATAGGGAGAAATCTTGCAAATGTCATACATGTGGAAAGTTTTCGAGACCTCACACCTCTAGTGACATCAGAAAGTTCGTTGCAAAGAAAATTGTATAAATGTGGTGAAACAGGTAAATTAGAGTAAACTCATTTAGAGGGTCTTAGACTGCGGGGACACTGGGAACAGTGTACAAGGAGGTAAACATTATTATCTGGGTTCGAGTAGTATGGGAAGCACATTTTGCCATCCTAGCCACAAGCACCTCCCCACAGTAGCCTTCCTGCATTTTTATGGATATGTACAAAGTTCACTTAGTTTCCTTACCAGTCCTCCAAATTCTCTTCCCATGTCAGGGCTCATTTCTCTCTGGGCTCAGCTGCTCTGCTCTCTCCACAAGGCCAACTATAAACTATCAGGCTAACAGCTCATCTCTCTTCCCAGGGCCTCTGCTGTGTCTAATGGAGCCTTCTCTCTTTCCTCAGGTGTCTGCTTCTCAGTGTATTTCCTTCCTGGGGCTCCAGGATCAAAATTCTAACTTTCTGCTTTGCCATCTCGTTTTCTCTGTGAGTCCCCACCCTCCAAGGGGGTAGGGACTCAACATCCTACTGACATGGCCCAGTCAAACCCTGATCATCAAGTAATCAAGTAAAAGTGAAACCTCCAAATCCAATACAATCTAATACACCCAGAGGGACAGACCAGTTCACAAACATAATCCAATATCTACCTTTGGAATCCATAAACCATACCAACCGCTACCGTGCCTGTCTCCATTTCACCTCCGTAGGTAGCCTTGCAGAAACAGTTTTGCTTTGTTTATTTTAGGAAGTACTGGGGGATTGAACCCAGGCCTTGTACACGCGAAGCAGATGCTCGACCACTGAACTGCACCCACTCCCCGAGAAAGAGTTTTAGGAATTATGGTTCTACATCCTCGATCTGGCTGCAGATGGGAAAATGGACTGTGAAGGGGTGCAGGTGGAGACAGGGATACCAGGTGGGAGGCTGTTGTGGAAGTCTAGGCGAGAGAGGATGGTGGCAGGGGTGACGTGGTGGCTGTGGAGGTGGAGACGAGCCATATTTGGGAAATATTTTGGAGGTCAGGTGCCCAGGCCTTGGAGTGTGGATGTGCTGGCTCTAAGGGGAGATAAAGGAGAGGGGCGTCAACAGTGTCCCCCTGATGAAAGAGCAGGTTTGGAGGTGGGGGCAATACCTTCAGTCAGGTCCTGTTGAGGGTGAGGTCCCCGTGGGACGTCCCCTGGAGATGTGAGGCAGCAAGATGGAGCAGTGGGTGTCGCGCGCAGGATACAGGTGTGAGTTTAGGGAGATATGTGGGAGACACAGCATCAGGAAAGGGACAGGTGGAAGCCATGCACGCGCATGAGGCCAGGAGGGCTTTTTTATTTGTTTGGACATTGAGTTGCAGTTTTGTGTATACAGGTGCTTCACATCATTGGTTAATGTTATTCCTGACTATTTGAGTTTCATCTCTCCTATTTTATTTTCACCACACTCTTGACACTTTTAGTTACATTTATTGATATAATCTTCATTTCTAGACTCTCTTCCAGGCTCCTCTCTCCTTTCTTTTCTTTTCAGGCTCTCGCACGCCCTGTAGTATTCCTGAACATCTGATCTCTTGCTTAGAAATTCCCTCAGTTTCTGTTTATCTGTGGATATTCTAATTTCATCCTCATTTTTGAAAGACAGTCTTGCTGGATATAAGATTCTTGGCTGGAAGTGTTTCTCTTGTAGTAGCTTAAATATATCAGACCACTGTCGTCTTGCCTCCATGGTTTCTGGTGAGAAATCAGCACTTAGTCTTATTGGATATCCCTTATATGCTGTGCATTGCTTTTCTCTTGCTGCTCTCAGAATTCTCTTTCTCTTTAGCATTTGACATTGAGATGAGTATGTGTCTTGGAGTTGGTCTCTTTGGATTTTTTCGGATGGGAGTACTTTGTGCTTCTGGACAGGGATATCTTTGTTCTTTAACAGGGTTGGGAATTTTTCAATATTTATTCAAACATTCCTTCTGCCCCTTTTCCCTTCTCTTCTTCTGGGACACCCATGACACATATGCTTGCATGCCTTTTGCTGTCATTTAGTTCCCTGAGTCCTTGTTCGATTTTTTCCATGCTTCATCTGTTCTTTTGTATGTTGACTTTCAGAGGCCATTTCTTCCAGCTCACCAATCCTTTCTTCTTCCTCCTCAAATCTGCTATTATATGACTCCAATGTTTTCTTAATTTCATTGATTCCACCTTTTATTCCCATAAGATCTGCTGTTTTTCTACGTATGCTTTCAAATTCTTCTTTGCGCTTATCCAATATCTTTTTTTTTTCTTCAAACTGTATCCAGCTTTTATTAAAGATACTTCTCATAAACAATCATGGTCTTTCAGGCAGGACGTGGGCAGACAATCGTTAACGGTATACAACAACTTTCAAACTCCCTTCTTCAATGGACTACCAAAATCAGAAAGCCACTATAAAACCCAATGAAGTCTTCATCTGATGCTCTCAACAGAGGAAGTTTAGAGTGGGGGTTGACATTTCACATTTAGCATGTTGTTTAACAACTTTTCACGAGCCGACCCTGACTTTCAGGAAATGAAAGGAAAACAGCAGAGTTATCCACAATCTAAAAAAGGAATTGCTGCTTTTTATGAGGGCTGCCATATCCGTGGCATCACTGGAAAGTCCAGATTGCCTGACATCCTGGTAACCAGTTCTTTTGGGGTCAGGCCCCAGGAGGTCTCTGGGTTAAGGGAGTCAAGTGTATGCTGAAGGCAGAGAGAGAGAATAGGTCATGAGGACATAAAAACAAATTTTAGTTTTTCCACACTGCAAGGCATCTGTGCCAAGGTGAATAATGTTTATCAACGTCAGGGATTGCCTTCTGGAAGTAAAGAGGAAGTCTCTCAAAAGACTAAGGGGAAAGGTGTTTTCTCCCATGTTAATCCAGCTTCAGAGATACTCTATTAGTGACATTTGCCCCTTCCCCCAAAACAATGAAGTGTTCTGTGTGCTAACAACATAGCTTAAAAAAAAAGTAAAACAAAGTTCTGCATTTTTATAAAACTTGATCAAAAATAGTGTTTCAAACTGTAGAGTCACCAGAAGTACTCAGTTGTCAAAAATGCCCCCACTTCCCTTGGCATCTCCAGCCCTTCCGCTTTCTGTGCTGGTCTGCTGTGGCATCTCCATTTTCTGCAGGGTTGTTCCCATCCTTGCCAGCACCAGCTTTCCCTTCTTTCCCTGTGGGTACCTTCTCTCCTTTCTTTGCAGGGGCCTTTTAGGTTGGCTTCTGGCTTTGGAGGGGCAGGGTAGCAGATCACCTTGCAGATCTTCTCTGTGGCTCGTCCTTTACCTTGGCTTTCTCTCCTTAAACGTCCCCTTCAGCCTTTCTCTTGGGCCTGGTGGCGGCGGCGGGACATGGGCGCTGGACGCGGGGGTGCAGCGGCGCGCGGGCTTTGGTCGGTCCGGGGGTCGTCCTCGCCTCTTCTTCACACTGCTCTCCAATATCTTCTTAATATCCTTGATCTCTTCAGTCATCTCATTGAATTTACGACGGAGGTTTCTTGGAACATCTATCATTAGTTGTCTCAACTCCTTTATATCATCTCGCGGCTTATCTTGTTCCTTTCACTGGGCCATAGCTTCCTGTTTCTTGGTGTGGATGGCAATTTTTTGTTGGTGTCTTTGCATCTGGCTTACTAGAGTGTTTTTTCTGGGTGCAGTTTTTCTCTTTAGTTTAGGGCTTCCTATCCTTTCTCCCTTGCTGGTTGTGCAGTACGAGCCAAGCATGTAGTTGGTGCTGTAAGCTGTGGAGGCTCAGGCTGCCCTCATTGCACCAGGGACCAATGAAGCTTCTTCCAACTTTCTCCTTTGCCAGGGGTAGGGACAGAGTCACAGCTGTGAGGAATAATCCAAGTGCATCCTAGACTGTAGTTGCGCAGAGAGACTGATGAAGCTCCACATCCCTTTCTCCCCTGCCTGGGGCAGGGAAGGAGCTGCAGGTGTGGGCAGCCATCTATGCAGTGTGGGCCCAAGATGACGGCAGCTGCCCTGGTAGACTTGTGATTTTCAGTCTCTGCCAGCCAGAGTTCCCTGCAGTTCCCTGCATAGGCTGGTGCAGGGCTCCCCAGCCTCCTCCCTGCCAGAGGCGGGGCTGAGGCCTAGGCGGGCTGCAGGCTGATCTGCGTGAAGGAAACTGCTCCCTGCTGATCCTGAGAGTTTCCCTCAGCTGGCTTCCCCCCAGGCTGGGGCGGAGTCAGAATGGCGCCCAAGGGCCTCTGCCTGACTTGGGCTGGTTCTCACCCCCCTGTTCCCAGGGTTATATCCCAGCAGCCAAGTCTACCAATCAGCAGCCGAAATTGGCATCCAGCCGTCTCCTCCTCCCCTGTTTCTGGGAGATGGCGCTTCCAATTCCTGTCACAGAGCAGCTCCTGGGGTCGCTCGTGCTGCCAGAGTAGGACAGTCACCGGCCTCCGCAGCTTGGCTGGTGATTTCCCGGAGCCTCCTCCCTGCTGGAAGTGGCACTGGGGCCTAGGCTAGAGCTGCAATCTGTCTGGATGGAAAGAAGTCGGTCCCCACAAGCCCTGGGATTTGCAGCCAGCCCCACTTCCCGTCATGCCGTGCGCAGTGTTAAGACGGCGGCCTCTCTCCTCTTTCTGACCTAGACAGGCTAAAACTGTAGCTCCTCTCAGGAGTGTGCCTTAGCCCACGGTGCTGACTCCTCAGCAGCTGCACTTGGTGCCCAGCCGTCTCTCCCTTCCCGGTTTTGGGGAAGTGGAGCTTTCACTTCCAGCCGCGGAACAGCTCCTGAGGCGGCTTGTGCGGCGTGGTCGCCGGCCTCCGCAGCATGGGGTGCTCCACTCACGCGTCTTCTCCGCAGATGGGCAGTCTCCTCCTTCCATTCCTTCCAGGCTGTGGCAGGATGCCCTTCTGGCCTCCTGGAGCCCCCAGACAGGTGCTTCCGCCAGCTCCAGAGACCTCTGGGTATTTGCTAAGTGCCCTGCAGCAGGAGCTGACCCTAGGAGCTCCTTACTCCACTGCCATCTTGCTGGTTTTTCTCATATTAAGTTTTGATGTCAGAGTTAGGCTGGCTTCATTCAATGAGCTGGAAAGTTCTCCCTCTTCTATTTTGTGAAAGAGTTTTTGTAAGATCGATATTGTTTCTTACAAAGTTTGGTAGAATTCACCAGTGAAGCCATCGAGGCTTAGAGTTTGCTATCTGAGAAGGCCTTTAATTATGCAATTTCTTCAACTAACTCTGACTTTGTCTATCTTCTTGGATCCACTTTTGTAAGTTGTATTTGCCAGGAATTTCCTTTTCATCCAAGTCTTTGAATTTTTTGGCATGTACTTTTTCATAATCATTTATTTTCCTTTCTTTCTGTCTGTAGATTCTGTAGTGACAGCCCCCTTTTTCATTCCTAGTATTGGTACTTTATACGTATCTCTCTTTGTCTTTTGATCCAGCTAGTGAGAAGTTTGTCATTTGGTTGGTCTGTTTAGGGAGACAACTTTCGGCTTCGTTAATTTTCTCTGTCATTTCTGTTTAATTTTTAAAAACAATTTATTGTCTTGCTTTTATCTTCGCTATTTCTTACCCTACAGTCACTTTGGGTCTACTTTTTCTAGCTTCTTAGGGAATGTGGTAGTTTGGAGCTATGTTCCTCAGAAAAAACCTGTTCTTCAGCTTCCTCCATTGCTGTGGCTGTGAACCCAGTGTAAGGAGGACTTTTAATGAGGTTACTTCAGTTAAGGTGTGGCCCACGTGAGTCAGGACGCGTCTTTTTAAACAATTTTTAAATTTTCATTTAATTTTCTTTTTTTTCAGGTACATATATCGCAAAAAATTTACATTAAAAAATATAAGAGGTTCCCATATATCATCCCCCTCCCACATCAGCAGCCTCTGTCATCACTGTGGCACGTACACTGCACTCGTGAATACATTTTGGAGCACTGCTGAACCGCGTGGATTATACTTTACATTGCTGTTTACACTCTCTCCCAGTCCATTCGGTGGGTTATGACAGGATACATAATGTCCTGCATCTGTCCCTGCAATATCATTCAGGACAACTCCAAGTCCCAAAAATGCCCCCACATTACACTTCTGCTTCCTTCTTCCTGCCCTCAGCAACTACCGTGGCCACTACATCCACATCACTGATGCAATTTCTTCCATCACCAGTCACAGTAGTTCCATAGTACAACATCAGTAAGTCCACTCTAATCCATATTTTATTCTTCCATCCTGTGGACCCTGGGATCTTGATATCCACTCGACCTCTATATCGAGAAGGGGCTTAGATCCTACATGGTTGATGGGTGAGATTCTCCTGCTTGCAGTTGTAGGCGCTTTGGGTTCCCTGGTGTGGTGGTTGACCATCCTCACCTCCCTGTTAGCTGACCTGGGTAAGTCCAACCAACTGGAGAGTAGGAGTTGCAACTCTGCTGAGGCTTAGGGCCCAGCTGGCACATGGACAGTCCAGAGATTCAAGTCTCCTGAGTATACACCAACCCCAGAGCATGGTCTTTATCCTGATACTGAAGGTCTTGTAAGAAGGCCACAAAGAGAGAAGCCTGAGGGAGTAGCCAGAAGACGGACGTCAACAGAACCCAGAAAGGAAGGAAAAGACACTTCTTGCCTTTCTTTTCTAGGATTCTCCAGGATTTGATCCTGGGGATCTCTGATGTGGAGAGAGGTTCCCTGTCAATCGTGCCACCTCAGATCCTGGTCTCTGCTGCTCTTCACCTTGATTCTCCCCTTCGTCTCTCTTTTGTTGTGTCATTACCATGCTGCATGACTCACTTGAATGGACATTGACTCACTGCCTGGTCACTTGGCTGGCCACACGGGCACTCGGCTCACCACACGGGCACTTGGCTCACCACACGGGCACTCTCTTGGGCACTCAGCTCCCCACGTGGGCACACAGTGGGCACTCAGCTCGCCGCATGGGCGCTCGGCTCATCACGTGGGCCCTTGGCTCACCACATGGGCCCTTGGCTTGCTATGCAGGTGCTGGTTCACTGCACGGGCACACCTTCTTATCTTTTTCAACAGGAGGTCCCAGGGATCGAACCTGGGTCCTACCCACTTCCTGTTATTCTTTTTAAAATCCCTTCTGTTCCTGTTTGTACTCAGCTTAATTGAGGCAAAATTTATGTATGAAAATTACACAGACTTTCAGGATACAATTCTGAGGTATGACAAAGATACAGAACAAAATTGAAGACATAATATTTCCATCACCTTCAAAATTCCCCGTGTTTCTTTACCATTAATTCCTTCTGACCACAGCCTGCCCCAGACAACCAGTATTCTCGATTTCATCACCATAGGTTAAATTTGTGTTTTCTGGAGTTTCATATGAATAGATTTGTACTGTACGTACTCTTTTGTGTAAACCTTCTTGCATTTAGCATGAAGATTTTGAGATTCTTCCAAGTTGCTGGATATATCACGTTAATTCCTACTTACTACCCAGTGATATTCCATTGTATGGATGTGCGGATTGTTTCACCATCCACCTGTTTATTGGACATTTGGGTTGCTTCCAGGTGGGGATTGTTTTTAATAAAGCTTCTATAGAAATTGATGTGCAAGTCTGTGGGGGGATATATTCTTGCATGTGTGTATTTTCTTTTTTAAAGGAGGTACTGGGGAATGAACCCAGGACCTAGTAAATGGAAAGCAGGTGCTCAGCCTCTTGAGCGATGTCTGCTTCCTGGACATGTGTTTTCAATTCTCTTGGGTAAATAACCAGAAAAGGGATTGCTGGGTTATACGGTAAGTGTAAGTTTAGCATTATTTGAAACTGGGAAGTGCTGTTTTTCTTTAAAAAAATCCCAAACTTTTTAAAAAGAAACACTCCCCCTTCCCTGATAAGTCTCATCTGTTTTCTATCTCTGTCAGTTTGCTAATTTCATCTCTGGTCGGTGTTATCAAACAACTTTTGTTCTTATGTGCCTTGCTTGTTTCACTGAGCGTTATGTTTTCAAGGTTCTTCCGTGTTGCAGCAGGGAACTCACAAGTTCATTTTTTCTTTTGGCTGTTTAGTATTCATTATGCGTATGTAGCACATTTTGTGTATCCACTCATTTGTTGATGGACTTGGGTTGTTTCCAGCCTTTGCTATTTTGAATGCTGCTGCCATAAACACTCACGTACTAGCACCTGTTTGCAACCCCGTTTTCAGTCTCTTTGGGTATATAGCTATAAGTGAGATTGCTGCGTCACATGGTAATTCTGTATTTAACTTTTTCAGGAGCAGCCATATTACTTTGCACAGTGGCCGCACTATTTTACATGCCCATCAACAATGTACTAGACATTCAGTTTCTCTGCATTCTCTCCAACACTGGTTATTTTCCATTTCCAAAATAAAGGCCATCCTTGTGGATGGGAAGTGGTATCTTTTTGTGGCTTTAGTTTGCATTTCCCTAATGGCTAGCAATGTTGAAAAGCTTTTCATGTGCTTACTGGTCATCTGTATAACTTCTTTGGAGAAATATCTATTCCAGGCCTTTGCCCATTGTTTAATGGGGTGGTTTGTCTTTTTGCTGTTGAATTTTGGGCGTCCTTTAATATTCTGGATATTAAACCCTCATATGATATATGGTTTGATACTCCTTTCTCTCATTGTATGGGTTGTCTTTTCACTTTCTTGATAATTTCCTTCAATGCACAAAATATTTAATTTTGATGAAATAAAATGTACCTCTTGTTTCCTTTGTTGCTCATACTTTACTGACATATCAATGATTCCAGTGCTGAATCACAGATTGTGAAGATTTGCCCATGTTACTTTCTAAGAGGTTTATAGCTCAGCCCTTATATTTAGGTCCTTGGTCCATTTTGAGTTGATTTTTGAATATCGTGTGAGGTAATGGTCTAATTTCATTCCTGTCCTGGCCGAGATCCAGTTTTCCCAACACTATGTGTTGAATAGACTGTTCTCTCCCTACTGTATGTACTTAGCACTTCTGTCAAAAATCTGTGGCCATAGATGTGTGCACCTAATTCTGGACTTTCATATCTTTCCACTGATCTATTTATCTATGATTGTGCGAGTTTTGTACTGTTTTGATTACTGTCACTTTGTAATACAATTTGAAATTACAAAGTGTGAGTCCTCCACCTCTATTGTTTTTCAAGATTGTTTTGGCTATTTGGGGCTCCTTGCCGGTCCATATAAATTTGAGGATCATTTTTTTCCAGTTTTCAGTACAAAACCAGTCTTTCATTTTTGGGATAAATCCTACATGGCCAGAGTGGGTCCTTTTTATATATTACTGGATTTCAGCTGTTAGTATTTTTAAGGTTTTTGTGTCTAAGTTTATGAGGGATATTGGTCTGTGGCTTTATTTTACTAACTCCACCTGTCGGTTCTTTTTTTTTTAATAGAACTTTATTGAGCTATAGTTCCTATACCATATAATTCACATATTTAAAGAGTAAAATTCAATGTTTTTAAAAATTTTGATTCACACATTTGTGCATCCATCACCACAATCAATTTTAGAACATCTCCATCACCCCCACATGAAGCCCCCTATGCTGCCTTACCCCCCACCCCCAGCCCTAGGCAGCCACTACTCTACTCTCTATAAATTTCCCTGTTCTGGACATTACAGATGAGTGGAATCATGTGTGTGGTCTTTTTTGACAGGCTTCTTTCCCTTAGCATAATGTTTTCAAGGTTCATCCACGTTGTGGCATGTATCAGTACTTCATTTCACTTTATGGCCAAATAATATCCCATTGTCTAGATATACCACATTTTGTTTATATATTTGTCAGTTTGACATCTGTAATGTTAACATTAAGAAATGCCAGAGTCATGAAATGAGTTGAGAAGTGTTCCTTATTCTGCTTTCTGAAAAAGTTCATATAGGATTGATAATATTTCTCCCATAAATAATTCATAGTATTCACTAGTAAAGTCATATGCGTTGGAAGTTTTCTGTTCAACTTTTAAAATAGATTTCGGGCTATTCAGGCTTTTTTTACTTATTCTTGATTCAGTTTTGGTAATTTGTAAATGAGATTCTAGATGAATGGATTTTTCTTTATTGCTTGTCCATTTTATGTTTTATTCATTTCTGCTCTTCATTATTTCCTTTCTCGTACTGATTTAGGTTTTAATTTGATCTTTTATATCTGGTTTTCTGCACTATTATTCTAGCAATTACAGAAAGAAGAGCGTGAAAATGACCATTTCTGATAATGCATTTGTCTATTTCTCCTTTCTTTTCTGTCAGCTTTCCCCCATGTATTTTGAAGCTCTGTTATTGGGTGCATGCGAGTTTAAAGTTATTATGTCTTCTTCATGAACTGACCCCTTAACTCTAGATGCCCTTCTTTCCAGCATATTCCTTGTGCTGAAGCAAGGATGGTAAATACATGAGTATATAGTGAAATTAACCTTGGATAGGATGGGGGCGTCCTCTTCCACTGAGGCAGGAAATAGGCAAGGATGACTGCTGATGTATATAGGTATGAAGATGTGATATGTAGATGGACTTTGCCTGATGATGAGAGAGGTGAGGTGGGGCACCTCAGAGGGTCTTGTGCTCCATAAAGAAGTGTTTAGATTGGACTCTGAGTGAGAGAGGAGCATCTGAAAATTTCAGCGCAGGAGAAGGATGGCACCTGACTGATGTCTTATCACTCACTCATCCTGCGTTGCGGTTCTGCTAAGTTGGCGATGGTGAGGTAATGGGCTATTTCAAATACTCGCCATGTCCAGGGTCACTTACTCAGTTAAGACTTGCTGAAGGATTGACTTTGATAGTCCTACAGGGTGTGTGTGAAGTGTGAGCTCAAGGTCCATGAACTCCCTCTTGGTCTGTGAGCTTATGGGGTTGCCATGTTCATTCTCTAAGCCTTTTCCTTACCACTGGGCTCCTGACCCTAAACTCAATTCTCCAGGCCTGAATGTGGTTCCTTTAAGTATGAAACCAGCCTTCCTTGATTTTTAGACCTTCCTCATCCCCACTTGCCCTTGTAAGCTGGTACTCCAAACCCAGTACCTCATCTGACTCTGAGTTGGACCCTACAGGTGCAGGTTTCCGTGAATGGTTGGAGTTCAATCTCCATGCAGCGGGAGAATGGGACCCTAGTGCCCCAGTTTCTTCTCAAAGGTCTGACAGAGAGGGGTTGCAGCCCCTTCTCTACAGTATCATTCTGCTGGTCTACCTAGTGGCTTTGGTTGGGAGCCTGGGCATTGTGAGCCTTATTGTAGTGGACTGTCATCTCCATACTCCTATGTACTTCTTGTTGGCCAACCTCTCACTGCTTGATGCTGTCTATAACTCCAACACCATGTCTCAGGTTCTGGCACATCTGCTGGCTCCAGTGCGGACCATCCTCTATGGTGCTTATCTTACCCAGACATTCTTTCTTCATTTCCTGGCCCCCTGGAAGTGTTTGCTGCTCACTGCTATGGGCTATGACCACTATGCAGCCATCAGCCAGCCACTGCACTACCTAGTCCTCATGGGCCGCCAGACCCAGATAGGACTTGCTTCCATCTCCTGTCTGCTTGCCTTGGCCAGTGCACCCGCACACACCAGCCTTGCAGCTCTACTCAAGTTCTGTGGGCCTCGCCTCATCATCCACATCTTCTGTGGACTTCCTCCACTCCTCAAACTCTCTTGCTCCAGCACATTTGGTTTTGAACTTGCCCTCTTCTTCTTGAGTTTTGTGGTAGCTCTTGTACCCCGTGTCCTGGTGGTGATCTCCTATATACACGTCGTAGCTGCTGTTCTCAGGAGTCACTCCACCAATGGACAAAGGAAAGCCTTTCCACCTGTGGCGCTCTCATCATTGTGGTCTGTATTTTCTACCTCACGTCCGTCCTCTGCTCCATCCTTCCCAGCTCTGCACTCCCTGGTTAGGGAGATCAGGTGCTCGCTGCGCTGTATGTGGGGCTCACGCCCAGGCTGCACCCCGTCATCTGTAGCAGGAGAAACAAGGACGTGAAGAGGGCCTTGTTCAAGGCGCTTGGAAAGGAAGGCGCCTCCTAGACCTGGTCACATCAATTAAAGGTCCCCTCCTCCGCAGTGAGGCTGGACATGCAGACGCCTCCTCGGAGGTCAATCCAATCACATGTGAATTTTTATATTAATGATCCATGTGCTGAAACGTATTTTACATGCAAGGATCAAATATTTCTGTTGCCTTTTGGTGGGTCTAAATTGTTGTTTATTGTTATTGTGTTCTGCTTATGGCAATAACACATGCTCATTGGATAACGAATGACAGAATCTTATAAAATGACAAAAAATACCCTCACTCCCCAGAGTGAATAAGTGTTCATAACTTGATGGTTTTCCATTATGTTTCTTTGTAAACAATCAATATGTGTGCGTGTATATTTAACTCAGGAAGACACAGTTGTAATCAAGATGTACCTGCTGTTCTGTATGCATATGTTTTAATTTTTCTTACAAAATATTATGTACTTGCAATGAAAACATTTATACTTTATGCAAAGGTGTGAGTTATTCATAGAAAGGAAGGCTTTCTCATAATCGCAGTCCCTGCACTAAAGCTATTAACAATTTTTTGTGTATTCTTCCAGATTTTTCATTAGAATCTATTAACATGCACTTTTAATATTTTATTGACATAAATAGGATCATATCACATACTAAATTAGCCCTTTATAATTCTTAGTCCATGAATTGTATGTTCCTGTCATTTGTCCAATTTTCTACTGGGCTTTCTGTCTCTTCTGTACTGATTTATTTTTTCAGGTACTAGGGTTGGGGACTGAACCTGGGACCTCATGAATGTGGGAATCCAGTGCTCAATCACAGAGCCCATTGGCTCCACTGAAAGTTTTTTTTTTCATTTGTTTGCTTATTGATGCTTTTCTGGCTTTTCTTTTGTTTTCCTTTTTTTAGGAGACACCAAACCTTGGACCTTCCTGTGTGGGAAGCAGGTGCCCAACTGCTTGAGCCCCATCTGCTCCTGTGTATTTATTTATTTGTTTATTTCCCCTCCCTTGTGGCTTGCTTGCCATCTGCTCTCTGTGTCCACTTCCTGCACATTCTTATGTATCTGCCTGTCTCCCTTTGTTGCATCATCTTGCTGTGCCTAACATGAAGCCAGGGCCTCCCATGTGGTACACGGGAGTCCAATCGATTGAGCCACAGCCACTTCCCACCTGTATTGATTTTTAATAGTTGTTTGCACTTTAGAGATATTAGCTTTGGTTTCCTATTTGTATTACATTTTTTCTCCTAACTTGTTGTGGCAGTTTGATGTTATTTATGAATTCCAAACAGAGATAATGAGTATTTTTGTAAACTGGTCTGTTCCTCTGGGCGTGCTAGCCCTTTGATTGTATTAAACTCAGAGGTTCCACCTTTACTTTGTTCAATCAAGATTAGGGCTTCGGTTCCACTATGTCATCAGGGCACTCAGGTCTGAGTCCCGCCCCCTTAGTGGGCTGATAAAACAGACTCTGACACGGAAGTAGGTACCCAGAAGAAGAACACAGAGGAAGAGAGAAGGCTCCATAGACACAGGAGAGGATCCTGGGGCCCCGGGAAGAGAGTTGAGCCATTTGCCTGATAGTTTAGAGCTGACGTTGTGAACAGACCAGAGCAGTTGAACCAGGAAAGAAATGAGCCCTGGGAAGAGAGCTGAGCCCTATGCCAGCCTACGGCTGAGATCAGAAGCTGGACCCACAGAGCCTTACACGGGAGAGGAAGGCTGAAACCTCGCAGACGTCGCCCCCCATCTTGGGTCAACATGAGACAACAGACTTTGGGTGAGAGAGCCCCTCTTATGTAGCTTGAGTTGGTCTCTTTAGGGCCTTGTAACTGTAAGCTTCTACCCCAAATAAATACCCTTCATAAAAGCCAACAGATTTCTGGTATTTCACTTCAGCAACCCCTTGGCTGACTAATGTACTTGTCTTTTCATTTATTTCTGGTATTTTCTTCCATAATGAAGTTTAACATTTTAATGTAATTAAATGTTGGTTTTGGGGGGCTCTTTGATTTTGTATCATGCTTTGTTTGCTATATGCTGTACAAATAGTCATCCTAATTGTTACCCAATTTGATGTTTTTGTGGTGTTTTCTGCCATAAGTCTAACATTTCTTTATACTCAGCCATTGATTACTTTTTAAGCATGCATGGCTTCTGGGTTTTGTGTCACTCCTAAAATCCCTTCATCAAAGTTTTCATCTATTTTTATGTTTTCACATTTTCTATTTAACTGTATGATTTCTTCCCATTTAAACCTTTGATACTTCTGGAAACGAATTTTGTTGTAAAATGCAAGGTCAGAGACAGGTTTATTTTTCTTCTGACTTGAAGAAGCCAACTTCTGTCACCCTCGTTCTTTGTGTGCTCTGGTGCAATTTCGGTTTCACCCTGGCTTCTGACTCTGCCTTTTGCACTTTGTCCTGGATCACGTCTCTGACTTGGCCCCTTAGGGCACAACTCCTGGTGCCCTGGATGGTCATGTCCACCCTCTTACCAGGACCTGGGACTTGTGCTGGATTTTGGCTATCAACTGTTCAGCCACACATCTCGACTTCCCCCCACCCTCACCCACCCCCCTCCTTCACTCTACTACATGGTAAGATGAGGGTCCCTCATTCCCTAACCACAGAACATGTTGTCATCACAGGCACCTTGTAGATATGTCATAGAGAAAACTTGCGGCTCTAGCAAAATGATCAGCTAAATAATCCGAAAACTGATCCTGGTAACGCCAGAAATGTGTTCATGTACGTGTATGTGTGTGCAGAAATCTCTTTACACAAAGCACAAGTACAAAAGTGTTCATGGCAGCATTATGTATAAGAGTAACAAAAATAGAAAAGTGCAGAAATGCTCAAGTACCCCCCATGACCAGAAGAGCGCTCTTGTCCTTTGGTCATCCCCAACTTCCTTTCTGTCGTCTTCTTCCTGTCCTCACATCTCTCCCTGCACCTGACCTGACCTTGCTGATGGAATCTTCAACAGGGTTCTCCAGAGAAACAGAACCAACAAAATAATCATTTATTAAAATATAAATATACTGAAATAAAAATATAACATAGACAATATATATAAATATATATATAGATTGTTTTAAAAAAAGCCTTACTCTTTGACCTAGCAATTCCCCTCGTAAAATTCCTTTACACCTAATGAAATACAACAAAACAGGAAGCGGCTGTGACTCTACTGATAGAGCGCCCGCCTACCATACAGAAGGTCTAGGGGTGGATATCCAGGGCCTCCTGACCTGTGTGGGGAGCTGGCATGCGCAGTGCTGCCGTGCACGAGTGCCATGCCTCGCAGGTATGCCCCCCGCATAGGGGTGCCACACAAGCAAAAAGTGCACCCCGCAAGGAGACCCTCCCCATGCAAAAAAAGTGCAGCCCCCCCAGGAGTGGCACCACACACTCAGGTAACTGACGCAGCAAGATGCCACAAGAGAAAGAGAGATTTCCAGTGCCACCTGACAAGAGTGCAAGAAGAAACAGAAGCACACACAGGTAATGGTCACAGTGAGCAGAAAACGGGGGGGGGGGGGGGGGGGTGGAAAGGGTGAAAGTAAATCATAAAAGAAAATACAAGTGTACCAGGATGTTCATGTCAGCATTGTACATATACTGAAAAATTAGAAACAACCTAAGGGGCTATATATATATAAGCGACTGTTAAAACTAACTACAGTATACACATTTTGTGGTATTTTATGCAAGCTGTAAATATAATGTGAGGTCTAGACTTGTCCTGAAATTACCACCGTCAAAGGACCGACCGAGTACCCTGCCGCACTGACCACACAATTCTGGGCCAAATTTGGGCATTCTCTCTGGAAAAGGCTGGTCCCCATGTCCTTTATCCTTTGTCCTTTCCTCCAGCTACCCCTGTGCAGCCCCTCATCTCCCTTTTTGGATTCATACCCACAAAAGGCTCAGTTATTTTCTACCATAGTATGTCGTGATGGCTTATATGCAAAGAGGCAATCCCATAGCAACAACAAGAACAACAAAAAATGTCTGTTTCTGTCTTGAAAGAAAGGAGGGTGAAGTCTTCAGACCACACTAGTATGTTAAAGATGAAATAAACGTATGGTTCATCATTTCAGTAATGACCAGGAATTTCTGTAGCACATGGGAAAAAAAGCAAATAAAATACCGAAATTGGCTTAAGCCACAGGACAGTTTCATGGGTTCGTGTAAATGAAAGGACCAGGGAGGGGTAAGTCCTGGCCTCGGGCACAGCGGGATCTAGGAGTTGGCTCTCTGGGATTTGCTCTCTTGCACCAACTTCTTCTCCATCCAGCGCCAGCCTGCCACCCTGGGGCCTCTGAGAGTGTCACTGGCTCGGCTTAGGTGACCACGGCCAGAGGAAAGCTGCAGTCTGACCAGGCCTCACTCACCTGCCTGGCGTCAGGGAGAAGTCAACCCCACCCAAGTCACGATGGCAGAAAGGAGGAAAGGGGTGCTTTTCTAGGGGAAATGAGGATCCTGGTCCCAGAAGAAGGGGAATACACGCTAGGTGAAAAACCCAACAGGCATCCTCTACAGAAGTGCAGACAATGCATCAAACTCCAAATCCATTTCCACTGCTTGAAAAGAACAAGACATGGGGAGCCTTTTCCTTAACCCAGCAGAGCAGACTCTTATTTTCCAAAGTGAACATATTGGTTGAAAATATTTGTTTCCAAAGTTAAAACATACTTGAAGATATTTAATCCACATGGAACTCTGAAATGCTAAGAGTGCAAAGTTCCCTTCCTTAAGGTTACTGTCTAGAGGTAACCACTGTCGACAGTGGAGGTGGCTCATTCCAGGTAGTTACTTGGCATATTCTCACGTGGTCACGCAGAGAGGATTTTGCTAAAATAGGAACGTGCCCCATCCCAGACAAGAGCCTTCAACTTGCTTCAATCTTTCTGTTACTACCTGGCCATCCTGCTTGCTCTTTCTTTAATATTTGCATACTATCCCACCAGGATGGAGGTACTGCAATTTACTGAACCTTTCCTGGGCTGATGCACATGTACAGGATATCCAATTTTTCACTATGACAAATGACACTGAAATTCACACCCTGGTCCATTCACCCTATGTGCATGTTCAGGAGTTTCTCTAGGATAGATTACAAATGGAGGGTCAAAGGGTATACATACCTTGAATATTACTAGATAATGCCAAGTTAATGTCCAGAAAGATTTTAACAACATTACAAGACTCCTTGATTCTAATGACAGCCTTGCCAAGTGCTGGATATGGTCAATTAATTAAATTAATCCAAAACCAAAAGCTGCTCTGGTCCCACTGAGCAACCCCTCAAAGTATAACCTGAAAGGCTCAAACCATTTCTAACTAACTTAGCATCCCAGAACAAAGCTCAAGAGTATATTATCCAGGACCCAATGCGAAATGCATGATGTCTGGCATCCAATCCAAAATGACCTGGCAAGCAGAGAAGCAGGAACACCCAGCCTATAATGAGGGCAGAAATGAAACAATAAAAGGCAGGCAGGTTGGATACAGTAAAACCACCTTCATGGGTGGACATGGTCATCTGTGTAGAAAAGCCCATAATCTATAAAAGAGCTACTTAGAACCAGTGAGTGTGTTTAGCAAGGCAGTGGGATAGAAAATATTTTAGAGCAAGGGAACTTCCCCCTCTCCCAAAGAGTTAACAAATTATGTCAGCACTTTCCTTCACTTACCTGAAACAAGGCCTAAGAAATTGCCATCTCAGTGTTTGTAGTGTTACAGTTGTTTAATATACAAAGGCAGTTATAAAAATAAAGTATTCCAAACTGTTGAGTGCAATTACATCTGAATAACAGACCACAGTTGATTTTCCTTTTCTTTCATTTCCAAAATTGTCTTTAATTACCTTGTACTACTTGAATATCTGAACCCAGAACCTCTCCATCCCCTCTGAGGACAGAGGCAAGAAAATCTAGCCACGCGGTAGTTGCAAAGGAACTCAGGCAGGGAAGAGAAGCAGGTTTATTCTTTTCTGTGGAATCAGTTAAGCTCCCAAGGAAACAAACGGGCCCTGAGCCCCGGGACGTAAAGGCAAACAATTAAGCCCTGATGACGCAGCGGCACCTGCTGTAGAACTCAGTCTCCCAGGGAAGGACACCAAGTCAGGCCTCAGTCCCCTTTTCCACAGGAGGCTGAGAGAAAAGCGGGAGGTGCACAGGGCCGCGAGGTGCGCGCCACCGCGGAGAGCTGGGGGACACAGGCGGCGCTGGAACCCGGGCGCTGAGGGCTGGGGCGTGGGTCGGCGAAAGCCAGGGGAAGAGGCCATCGTGAGGGCGTCACCCGCTGCTTTCTCCCTTGTGCCCCCACCCCGGCCCGGCCCCCGGGGCAGGCGCTGCCCCTTCCCGCCTCCGCCTCCCGGGCTGAGCCCCCGGCTCCCGGCCCCCAGGCCTGCTCTGGCTCCCGGGCCTCGGCGGCTGCTCGGGGGACACACTCCCCCAGCCCGCCTCCCGGCCTCGGCCCACGGGCGCGCTGTGTCCCGCGCCGCCGGGCTCTCTGGGCGCCCCGTGGCCGCCCGGGCCCCCTGTGCCACCAGGAGGGACCCCCTAGGAGGGACCCCCTGGCGCCCTGGGCCTCGGCACGGCCCACCGCGTCGCCTGCGCCTCCAGCCTGCACGGCGGGGGGCCTGGGCCTGGAGTCCCCTGGCGGAGACCAAGAGGGGCGCGGGCGCCCACCCAGGGCGGAAGGAGGAGCTCCCCGCGGCCCCTCCCCCGCCACCCCACCCCGCGTGGGGCCCCGCCCCGTGCGCCTGCGCGACACGCCCTGCCCGGCCTCGTGGGGCACGCGAGGGACACGTGAGGGCTGGAGGGCACGTGAAAGCCGGACATGTGACGGTGGGATCAGGTGACTGGGTGGCACACGTGACCGCGTGGCTCAGGTGACAGCGAGGCGCACGTGATGGTGAAGGCACGTGATGGTGAAGGCACGTGATGCGCGGGCACGTGATCGCTGGGGGCAGGTCACGCTTGGGCATGTGACTGACGCGCATGTGATGGTGGCGATGCGTGACAGGGTGCAGGTGGGAGGCACGTGACCACGCGAGGCACGTGGCCGCGGGTGCTGCCTACGGCCTGGCTGACCCCAGGGCCCCCTTCTGGCCTGTCGCACCGTCACTGTCACTGCGAGGTCCGGGAGTGAGTTGGGGAGACGCCCCGGAGGTGGAGGGGGGCAGAGCCGTGCCTCCCAGGCCGCAGCAGCCGGGGTGGGGTGGGGCAGTGGCGCTGCGGGTGCTGGGGTGGCCGGGGCCGGGCTGGCAGCCCCCCTCCAGCCCCGGGCTCGGGGCTCGGGGCCTGCGGAGGGGCCTCCCGGGGGTGGGCAGGGGACAGCCCTCGGGGCAGCTTCCCGTCGCCGTCCCTCCTCCCCCGGGATCAAAGGCCTGCGGCGCTGGGGAGGGGGGTGGCTGGAAGTGGCCCTGGGTCTGCTGGCCTGCTGGGTCCTGGTCTACTTATGGGCCTGGAAGGGGGTCAAGTCGACAGGAAAGGGACAGCCCGAGGCGGCGGGGCGGCCTGGCCTCCGAGGGGCAACGTCTGCCATGCTAGGGCCCAAGGGAGTGGTCCTTGAACCCAGGCCACTTGTCCCCTTCCCGTGGCTGTTCCAGCCTCGTCTGCCCCGGGTGCACCTTCCCCCTGCCCAGCTGCAGGGCCCAGCTGTGCTGTCCTGGGGGAGAGGCCCGGGCAGTGGCCGCCCTCCCCCGTGCCCTGCCACCCCCTCCCCTGGGCCCGGTCCTGCCGCCCCCTCATTTCTCTCGCTGCTGGGGTCCGTTTTGACACACGGGCCAGGTGTCTGCCCTGGGTGCCCATTACTTCTGGGGGGGGGGGGGCTGGTCAGGGCCCACTGAGGCCCTGCAGGTCCTCTCGTCTGGGTGGCCCTGGTCTGCCCTGGGGTCCCCGAGTGGAATCTTCATACGCTCCTCCCTGGGGGCCCCCGCCAGGGTAGGGAGACAGAGGGACGGTCAGGTAGAGGGTTGAGAGTCCTGGGGTGCGCCCGGCCTGGACAGCGGGGCCCTAGGGTGGCTCATCTTAGCAGGGTCCCCAGAGCGGGTGCCCGCTCAGCCGGTGGCCCGACTCAGGGGTGGGGGTGCTGGCCTGTCCCCGGCTGCCCTTTCCAGCATGATGGCCCACTCCCTGGAGGGCCCCACAGGGTCCTGGGAGGGACGTGATTGTCATGGCCCCTCCCGCCCCACACCTGCGCTGCCCACGGACGCCCGCCTCAGGCACCTCACCTGCCCCCTACCACGGGCCTGTCCCGCACTGCCCCTCGGGGGCGACGGACCCGACAGACGCGCAGCCCTGCCCACCCCTACGCGTACCGGGGCCCCTGACCCGTGCTGGCTGGGGTGGGGTGCTGCTGGCGGCCGGCCCGGCTTCCTCAGCCTCCCCTCCCGCAGATCGTGTACCTCACTGCCACCTTCCCCTACGTGGTCCTGCTCGTCCTGCTGGGGCGCGGGGTGCTGCTGCCCGGGGCACTGAGGGTGTCGTCTACTATCTCAAGCCTGACTGGTCGCAGCTGGGGTCCCCTCAGGTGAGGCGGAGGCCAATGGTGTAAGCGGGGGCCAGTCGGGCAGGGGCCTCGCCTGCCCCCTGCACCCCCTGCGGCCCAAGCAGGTATGGATAGATGCTGGCACCCAGATCTTCTCCTAGGCCATCGGCCTGGGGGCGCTCACGGCCCTGGGCAGCTACAATCGCTTCAACAACAACTGCTCCGAGTAAGGCCCGGCCCGCCCCGCTCTCCCGCCCCAGGGGCCAGGCCGCCAGCCTCACCAGGGCCCCCTTGCCCCCCGCAGGGACGCCATCATCCTCACGCTCATCAGCAGGGGGGCAGCTTCTTTACTGGCTTCGTGGTCTTCTCCATTCTGGGCTTCATGGCCGCGGAGCAGGGCGTGCACATCTCCAAGGTGGCAGAGTCAGGTAAAGGCGACCCGCGAGCCATGCCACCCACTGCAGCTGCACCCCCTAAAGAGCGGGAGAGAAAGCCCAGCCGCGGGGCTCACCGGGTCTGGAGGCTCAGGTGGAGGGGTGCAGGCTGGGGCACTGGGCGCCTGGGAGCAGAGGGAGAAGGAGGGGCACGTCCCTTCTCTTGCCACGACTTGAGACCCCTCCCACGGGGAGAGGTGACCTGTGACTGCCACAGCTGCCAGTACCCAGGGCTAGGTGTCCTACCCAGGAGCCTGGTGCTTATGGGTGGGGGTTGGCCAGGGCCCACGGGAGCACCTGGGCCCCTCGCCTGGGTCGCCCTCAGAGGCTGGAGCCGAGGACATCGGCCCCAGGGTGCCTGGCGCCCGTGAGCAGGAGGGCGGACATGGCGGCGTAGGTCCACACTCAGCCCCCTCCCTGCAGGGCCCGGCCTGGCCGTCATCGCCTGCCCGTGGCCGTCACGCTGATGCCCGTCGCCCCGCTCTGGGCCGCCCTCTCCTTCCTGCTGCTGCGGGAGGGAGGGGTGCGTGGGTGATGCACGTGCCCGCCCGGGCGCTGCAGGTGGGTGCAGAGCCCCAGGCCCGGAGAACCTGGCTCACAGGCCCAGGGTCCACCCCAAGGCTGTGCCCCCGTCCACCTGCAGGTGTCTTCCTCATTCCCTCCATCCTTACCCCCTGATTGGGGGTGTCCCCATCTTCTTCCTGGAGATCTTTCTGGACCAGTTCATGAAGGCCGGCAGCCTCCACATCTGGAACATCTGTCCCCTCTTCAAATGTGAGCGCCCCCACCCAGCCTGCCCCTACCCCAGGGACCCCCTTCCCACGGCCAGGGCAGGGCCCACAGGAGGGGGGCCTCAGCTGCAGGCCCAGGGGCTGGTAGTGACCCCTAGTGTGAGGGGGTGGCCTCGGGGAGGCGGGGAGGGGTATCCTGCTTGTCCCCACCCCACTTGGTGGCTGGGGCACCGAGAGGTGTGTGACTGCCTCCCGCACGTCCCCAGGGGAACTCCCCCAGTGGCTGTGACCTCGAGGCCAGGGAAGGTCACGGCGCTGATGACTAGCCGCGCCCCACTCCCCCCAGTTCCTGAGGTTCTCATCGTCCAACTTGGTAAACAGGGCAGGCGCGGGCAGGGCTGTCAAGGGAGAGAGGCTGAAGTTGCGGGTCCCCCGCGCCCTCCCCAGCACAGCGGGGGTCGGCTGCCTCTCCAGGCAGGAAACCTCCAGGGGTGGCCGGGGCTGAGTCGAGGGGCCGAGCCGGACAGAGAGGAGGGGCCCGCGGGCGGTGGAGGCCGAGGTTGCCCCGCCAGGCTGAGCTCCTGCTCCTGGGAAGTGCCCAGGAGAGGACACAGCAGAGCGCTCAGGGCCTGCGCTGGTTCCCTGAGAGTCAGCCGGGGACTTGCTGGTGGCCTGGAGGGCGGCGGGGGATGAGCTGTGGGCGACGGTGGGGCCTCAGCGGGGCTCACGTTCCCTGTGGTGACTGCAGGACCTGTCCCCGGGCGTCGTGTCCACCCCGATAGGACTCCTGATCTGTGCAAACACCTCTCTCCAGGACAGGCATGCAGGCGCCCTCCTGGCCCTGCCGGTCCCAGAGACTTCCGGGGGCCCCCGAAGATGCTCCAGCGCCTGTCTAAAGCAGCCAAGCGGCCGCAGCCCCTCTGTCTGTGGACCCCAATTTTATTTCTTTTCTCAGGAGGTGCTGGAGATTGAGCCCAGAACCTCTGCCTGGGAAGCAGGCGCTCAACCACTGAGCTGCATCAGCCTCCGGGCCCGGTTCCTCCCTTGTTCCCTCCGCGGTCCATGAAGCCGCTCGCCAAGGCCTCCTCACACCACTGCCTTGTTAGGGAACGTCAGCTCCTGCCTCAGCCCTCGCCAAGCCTCAGAAGCTTCCAGCCCGAGGAGCGCCAGCCTCCTGCGCGGTGCTAGGAGGCAGCAGGGAGAAGGCCTCTCCCGGACTTCATGCCTCACCCTCCAACGGGACCCCTGACAGCTTTATGTGAGACAAGGCTCAAAAACATCCTTCTGAGTCACTCCAGAAGCTTCCGCCTCTGAGTCCTTCTCTAGAGGGGCTCCCAGCAGTCCCAGGTGGGTGTGTGGCCCTTCCCCACCCTCCACCCTCCTCTTCCTCCTCTCTGGCCCCCTCTCCTCCAGCCCACAGTTGGTGAAAACAAAGGCCTTCTGCCGTGGACTGGGACACGTGCCCTGGATTCCTGTCTTGTTCCCACCCCCGTGGACTGGGCTTGGGAAGCTCATCCAGGTGCTTCGTCCTCCCTGTGTTATGAAGTGAGAGAGACCGCCCTAGGAAAGGAGGGACCCAGGCACCCAGCCTCCCTGAGCGCAGCCCCTGTACAGCAGAGACCAAGGGAGTGGAGGGAGAGGCCGGGCCTGGGGGCAGAGGCGCGGGCGCAGCAGGGCTTGGGCATGGACAGAGATTGGCACTGTGGCTGGGGCGGGGCCTGTGGCAGAGCCTGTGGGGCTCTTTCAGCAGACAGCCCACACGAGGGTCAGCGCAGGGGCTGTCCAGCCGTCGCGTCCAAAGGAGTGATAGAAAGCCAGAGCGTGAAACATAAATTTATCATGGAACGTGGCCTTGAATGAGACCAAGGTAGCCAAGGCCGTCACCTCTGCCAATCCCTAGACACGCAGCAGCTGCAGTGGCTCAGGTGCCACATCCCTCAGGTGATCACGTGTGCTCTTCTCCTTCCGCCTGTTAATGGAGTGTATGACACGCACTGATTTCTCATGCTGAACCGCCCTGTACGTCTGGGGTAGATCCCACCTGGTCATGGAGCATGATTCTTCTGAGAGGCTGTTGGATCCTGTTTGCTCGTATGTTCTTGAGGTTTTTCATCTGAAGTCAGGTGCTCTTGGTCTGTGTTTTTCTTTCTTGTGATATCTTTTTCTGCGTTTGATATGAGGGTGAGGTTGAGTTCAGAATGTGTTAGAAGAGTTTCTCCTCTTAAAGTTTTTGTAAGAGTTTGAGCAGGAGTAGTACTAATTCTTTTTGGAATGTTAGGTAAAATGCAGCGGGGAAGCAATCTGGTCCTGGGAATTAAATTTTGTTTGGAGGTTTTGGATGACTGGTTCCATCTCTTGTTATTCGTCTGTTGAGGTCTTCTATTTCTTCTCGAGTCACTGTGGGTAGTTGGGGTGATTTTAGGAATTTGTCCATTTCATTTAGGTTATCTGATTTGTTGTCATATGGTTGTTCAAGGAATCCTTTATGATCCTTTTTTTTTAAAGATTTATTTTTTTAGTTTATTTCCCTCCCCTCCCCACTGCCCCCCCCCCCCACATTGTCTACTCTCTGTGTCCATTCGCTGTGTGTTCTTCTTTGTCCGCTGGCGTTCTTGTCAGGCGGCACCCAGAGTCTGTGTCACTCTGTTGCGTCTTCTTGCTGCGTCAGCTCTCCGTGTGTGCAGCACCGCTCCTGGGCAGGGTGCCCTTTTTCTGTGCAAGGTGCACTCTTGTGCTTTGGGCTCCCCTACCCAGGGGACGCCCCTGCGTGGCATGGCACTCCTTGCGCTCATCAGCACCCTTCGTGTGGCAGCTCACCACATGGTTCAGCAGGCCTGGGTTTGATCCCTGCACCTCCTGTATGGTAGGCGGACGTTCTGTCAGTTGAGCCACGTCCGCTTCCCACTTGCAGTTCTTTTATTTCAGCGCGGTTGCCAGTAATGCCCCCGTTTTCATTCCTGATTTTCCTTGTGTCCTCTCATTTTCTTCACCAGTCTAGATAAAGGTTTGTCGATTTTACTGATTTTTCGAAGAATCAATTTTTGGTTTTCCTGATTCTCTCTATGGCTTTTAAAAATTCTGCATTTCATTTATCTGTGCTCTAATCTTTGTTATTTCCTCCTTCTGTTCACTTGGGTTTTAGTTTGCTCTTCTTTTTCTAGATCCTCCGTTGTGAGGTCTCTAATTTGAGATCTTCCTTCTTTTTTTTTTTTTTTAAGATTTATTTATTTAATTCCCCCCCTCCCCTGGTTGTCTGTTCTTGGTGTCAATTTGCTGCGTCTTGTTTCTTTGTCCACTTCCGTTGTCATCAGCGGCACGGGAAGTGTGGGCGGCGCCATTCCTCGGCAGGCTGCTCTTTCTTTTCACGCTGGGCGGCTTTCCTCACGGGCGCACTCCTTGCGCGTGGGGCTCCCCCACGCGGGGGACACCCCTGCGTGGCAGGGCACTCCTTGCGCGCATCAGCACTGCGCATGGGCCTGCTCCACACGGGTCGAGGAGGCCTGGGGTTTGAACCGCGGACCTCCCATGTGGTAGACGGACGCCCTAACCACTGGGCCAAAGTCCGTTTCCCCCTTCTTTTTTAATGAAGGCATTTGGAACTGTAGATTTCTCTCTCATCACTGCCTTGGCTGCATCCTGTACATTTTGATATGTTGTGTTGTCATTTCATTCACTTCAAGATAAGTCCTGATTTATCTTGTGGTTTCTTCTTTGATGCACTGATTGTTTAAGAGTGTGTTGTTTAATTTCCATATATATGCCAATTTTCCAGCTTTCCTTCTGTTATCAATTTCTAGCTTCATTCCACAGAGGTCAGAGAACATCCATGGTGTGATTTTAAAATGTATTGAGACTTGTTTTGTGACCTAATGTGTGGTCTGTTCTGGAGAAGGATCCATAGTCACAAAAGTAGCATGTATTTTCTGCAGCTCTAGGGTGAAATGCTGTACATATGTCAGTCAGCTCTAGCTGCTTTAGAGTATCCTTCAAGTGTTCCATTTCCTTGTTGATCTTTTGTCTAGGTGTTCTATCCATTATTGAAAATGGTGTATTAAAATCTCCTACTATTAACTAGAACTGTCTCTTTTTGTCTTCAAATCTCTCAGCATTTGCTTCATGTATTTTGGACTCTGCCCTTAGCTGCATGTATGTTTGTAATGGTTATGATTCTTGTTTAATTGACCCCTTTTCATTATATATTGACTTTCTTTTTTTTTTCATTTATTTATTTATTTATTTATTTATTTTTATTGACTTTGTAATAATATTACATTAAAAATATATATGTGAGGTCCCATTCAACCCCACCCCCCCACCCCACCTCTCCCCCCCCCCCAGCAACACTCGTTCCCATCATCATGACACATCCATTGGATTTGGTAAGTACATCTTTGGGCATCTCTGCACCTCATAGACAATGGTCCACATCATGGCCCATACTCTCCTCCATTCCATCCAGTGGGCCCTGTGAGGATTTACAATGTCCGGTGATTGCCTCTGAAGCACCATCCAGGGCAGCTCCATGTCCCGAAGACGCCTCCACCTCTCATCTCTTCCTGCCTTTCCCCATACCCATCGTCCACCATTTGTTCCTCATAAGAGTTTTTGAGTTAAAGTCTATGTTATCATATATTAATATGCCTACCTTGCTCTCTTTTGGTTACATTTGCATGGCATATAATTTTCCATCCTTTCACTTTCAACCTACTTGTGTCCTTGAATTTAGTATGGATCTCTTGTACACAGCATAGAGTTGCGTCATGCTTTTCACCCATTCTGCAAATCTCTGTCTTTTCACTAGACGGTTGAATCCATTTACATTTAAAGTAACTACTAATGATGCAGGACTTTCCTCTACGATTTTTCCCTTGGTCTTTGTAAGTCATATCTTTTTCTGTTCCTCGAGTCTTCAGTTCATGCCTACATTCATATCTGTGTGATTTTTTTCTGGGGTACCATTTTATGTCCCTTCTCATTTCTTTGTCTATATATTTTCCATATATTTTCATTGTGGTCCCCATGAGGTTTAATTTAACATCCTAAACCTGTAACAATCACATTTAATTTGATACCAACTTAACAAACTGTATCTTTATAAATTTTATGTGCAAAATAATATATATATTATTTCTTTTTATACATTTGCATTTTACAAGCTGTAAGATGTAAAGAAGTAGAGTTAATAAACCAAATATACAATACGATAGTACTGACATTTACAACTACCGATAGGGTTACCTTTACTGCAGGCCTTTATTTACTTTATTTTTTTAAGTTTCTTTTCTCCTCATTTTTTTTAGTGTTACATTCAAAATACATGAGGTCCCCCTATAACCCCCACCCCCTCACTCCACTCCTCCCGCATCAACAACCTCTTTCATCACCACGGGATGTTCATTTCATTTGGTGACTACATCTTGGAGCACTGCCTCACCACGTGGAGAGTGGCTTGCATTGTAGTCTACACTCTCCCCCAGTTCACCCAGTGGGCCATGGCAGGACATACAATGTCCAGCGTCTGTCCCTGCAGCACCACCCAGGACAACTCCAAGTCCTGAAAATGCCCCCACATCATATCTCCTCTTCCCTCTCCCTGCCCTAGCAGCTACTGGGGCCACTTTCTCCACATCAGTGCTACCTTTTCTTCCATTACTAATCACAATAGTTCCAAGTAGAGTATCAGTAAGTCCACTCTAATCCATCCTCTATTCCTCCATCCTGTGGACCCTGGGATGGTTAAGTCCGTTCCACCTCTCTATCGAGAGGGGCCTTAGATCCCACATGGATGATGGACGCAATTCTCGTGCTTGCAGTTGTCGGCAATCTTGGCTGCCTGGTGTGGTGGTTGACCATCTTCACCTCCCTGTGAGCTGGCCGGGGTAAGTAATAAATCTGAGGGTAGGAGTTGCAAGTCTGCTGAGGCTCAGGGCCTGGCTGGCACATGGACAGTCCAGAGATTCAGGTCTCCTGAGTATACAGCAACCCCAGCGCCAACCACAGGTCCAGTAAAAGTTACAGAAGAGGCATGTGTCGAAGGGTCACATTGGAGTCTAGCTCCATCCCACTCAGGAACACAAACTCCAAAGTACGGCCACCTGACCTGGCACTGACCTCCATCTGCAATGACTGTAGACCCCGTGGGTCTCTGTGGCCCTCAGGAGATCCAGTACCTGGGCTTGTACCTGCTTTGGCTGTCTCTGGGACCCTGCTGAGGCGTGCGTAAGCGCGACCCCTCTGATGACCTCTCGACTCTTTTGTGGAGACTCATAGCCATAGAAACTCTTTTGTCCTTTCCATTTCCCCCTTTTACCCAAGGTCAAAAAGCAGTTTTCAACACCGGATATTACATCTGGGCTGACATACTCTGCTGGTCTGAGTTGACCCTTTTATTCCCTACCCCCCTGTTGTCCGCTGTCTGTGTTCCCTCGCGGTGTGTGCTTCTGTGTCTTCTTGCACCCTCGGTGGCACCGGGATACTGGGTCACTTTTTTTCTTATGTTGTCTTGCTGCGTCAGCTTTCCATGTGTACAGCGCCACTCCTGGGTGGGCTGCGCTTTTTTCATGTGGGGCGGTTCTCCTGGCTGGGTGCACTCCTTGCACATGGGGCACCCCACGCGGGGACACCCCTGCATGACACAGCGCTCCTTGTCTGAGGCAGCTCTGCACGTGGGCCAGGTCACCACACAGGTCAGGAGGCCCTGGGGATCGAACCCTGGACCCTCCCATATGGTAGGCGGATGGTCTGTTAGTTGAGCTGCGTCTGCTTCCTGGGTTTGTTTCTTCATGCCACTTCAGTCCACTGTCTAGTGTCCTTTACTTTCAGTCTGTACAAGTCCCTGTAGCACTGTGTCTAGTGTCCATGAACTCCATCCGGAAATAGCTTCATTTCTCCCACTCCCTCATGTTTGAAAGACAGTCTCACTGGGTATACAGTTGTAGGCTGGGAGTTGTTTTCTTTGAGCCCTTGAACTATTCCATCACACTGCCTGCCTTCCTCCATGGTTCATGGTGACATATCAGCATTTAGTCTTATCGGAACACCCTTGTACATACACCACTGCTGTGCTCTTGCAGCCTTCAGGACACCCTCCTTGCCCTTGACATTCAACAACTGAACGACCATGTGCTTGGACATGGTTCTCTTCCTGCTTATCCTCTTTGGGGTTCATGGGGATTCTTGAATGTGGACTCATGTCTTCATTAAACGTTGGAAGTTTCCTGGCAGTATTTCTTTGAACATTCCTTCTTCCCCTTTCTCTTTTTCCTGAGACTCGGAAAATGTGTATTTCGGTTTGCTTGCTGGTGTTCTGTAGTGCTCGGAGACTCTGTTCACTTTGGTTCATTCTTTTTCCTTTCTGCTTCTCAGCTTGACTCATTTCAGTTTTGTTGTCTTTGAGTTCCGTGATTCTTTCTTCTGCTAGCTCCAATCTTCTGTCAATACCCTCTAGGGAACTTTTCATTTCAGTTATTATGGTCTTCAATCCAGTATTTCTGTTTGGTTCTTTAAAAACATTTCAGTGTCTTTATTGAGATTCTCATTTTGCTCATTCATTGTTTTCCTGATATCCTTTAATTTTTTCTTCATGTTTTCCTTTAACTCCTTGAGCATACAGTGGATATTTTTTTTCCCTTTACAATCTTCATCTGGTACATCCCAAATGTAGTCTCCTTTGTTGATGGTTTCTGTATTTTTGCTTATTCCTTTGGATGGGTCATCCTTTCCTGTTTGTTTGTTTGTCTTGTAATCTGTTTTTGTACCTTGTGCATTTTAATATTTGAGAGTATTACCTCTGGGAGTGAGTCCTTGACTTGTCTCTTCCTTAAGTTTGTATCTAGGGAGTGGTACAGCAGAGATTTCCTTGAGTGCAGGAGCTAAGAAACCAACCAAGGCAAAACACATCTTTCACCATTTGTGCGAATTGGCTCTGCCATGGCTGATGCTCTTCTTCAGAGTGAAGCGCTCCTACCCGGACGATAAGTGCAAGGAAAAGGGCCGTGCAGGGTCCCCTCTGTCTTTTCTGAGCTCCCTCTTATCTTGGGCTCGTGCTGGCTTGTGCCCTGACGAATTTCTGCCTTTCCTGGAATTCAGATGTCCCCTCTCTACCCTAGGAAGAGACAGTCTCCCCCGTCTGGTCCTCTCCTGGATGTGTTAGGACAGGGTAGCATTTGCGTCAGGCACTTGAATTTCATGGCTTCTTACCCTGCCTTAGCTGTCTGCAGCACGGTTCTGCCTGCAGGGCACAGTCTGGGAGGGTGAGGCAATGAGAGGTTACCTGGTGCAGTCTTTCAGGTTTCTACACAATACCTTGGCACAGGTCCCCAGGCACGGGGGTGTGCCTCGGGGTTACAGCTCCCCCCAGAACAGGGCCAAGGACCCACAGTGGAGCATAGGCTGGCTCTACCCGCACCAGGGCGTGGGTGTGGGAGGGACCGGCAGAGGGGCCATGGACTTCTCCTGTCATAGTTTAAAGCTGCGTTTCCCCGGTTCAGTGTTCACCCAGGTGCTGCAACCCTTAATTCTGAGGAAGTTGGCTCTGTCAGTTTTCGCTAGTTGTTCAAAGATTCGTTGGGTTTCCGCACCATGGTGTGTTATACCATTGTCTTGGTTGACTGGAAGTCCCATTTATTTTTATTTATTTATTTATTTATTTGGAATTTCTCTCCCCTTCTCCCAGTTGTCTGCTCTCTGCCTCCATTCGCTGTGTGTTCTTCTGCATCTGCTTGCATTATCTAGCAGCACTGGGAAAATGCATCTCTTTTTTTTGTTGTTCCGTCATTTTGCGTTACTCTCCGTGTGTGTGGCGCCACTCCTGGGCAGGCTGTGCTTTTTTTGCCTGGGGCGGCTCTCCTCGTAGGGTGCACTCCTTGCACGTGGGACTCCCCTAGGTGCGGGACACACCTGTGTGGCACGGCACTCCTTGCACTCATCAGCACTGCATGTGGGCCAGCTCATCACACAGGTCAGGAGGCCCTGGGTTTGAACCCTGGACCTCTTATATGGTAGGCGGACGCTCTATCCATTGAGCCAAATCTGCTTCCCTCCTATCATTTTAAAGCTGCGTTTTCTTGACTGTGTTCACACAGTTACTGCAATGTGGGCTTGCTATTTTGAGCTTGCTACTTTGAGTTAGCAACCCACGAGGACCGGGCGGGCTTCCACGGCTCGGCGGTGAGCCCCTAGGCCAGCGCGTAGGCCTAGGTTCTCCAGGTGTGGGGGACGCGCGGTAAAAACCACGGAGACAGCCTGTGAGAGTGAGCTAGTCCACTTTATTGCGGAAATACACTTGATTATATAAGGTCGGGTCAAGGGAGGGGTAGGAGCGGGGGCGGATGAACTACGGGGCGGTAGTGGATAGGCAGAGCTGTGCAGGCAGCTATGAGGTAGGCGGTGAAGGATAGCAACGGCTGGAAAAGGGAGATAACAAAGGCTAGGAGGAGGGGTGAAGGGAGGCAGCAACAATTGCTCCTTTTGTTTTATAAAAAAAAAGGGGCGTGAGAGAGTAGGGGGATGGGCTGTGGAGGGTGAGAGAAAAAGGGGGTAGAATTGACTGGCGATGGGCAAATGACATATCATTTGGCCAGAATGTATGCATAGCCCTTAGGGTCGGTGCGTGCCGGTGCTAGACGAAATATCTAACATGATGTTGCGCACGCTTTTTTGGGGTGGATAGCGCTGTGGCTGGCTTAACCGCAAAGGACTCTCAGACGTATAGCAATAAAGGGGGGCGGAGGGTGCACCCAAGCCCTTTACGCCGAGGGAAACAAACCCATGCCGGTGGCTAAGGTCAGGGAGTTTCACAGCAAGCAGCTTCACAGGCGGGAAGTACGGTGGGAAGGGGGGCGAGGACAAGGGCGAGATTGAGGAGCGAGATCAGAGGTAGCAAGACGGTGGTAATGGATTTGAACAAACGAGGAAAATACACTGTCAGCGTGATCTTTGGCAAGGCGGATGATTCGTCGAATGGCCCAAGGACCAACGGTGAGACCTAGGATGATGAGCAGAACTGGGGTTATTAGCAGGAGGAGATAGGGGAGGAGGGGCTGCAGGAAGCCCCAGGAACCAGCAGTTTGGGCTCGTTCAAGTCGGCGTTGGTTGAGACCTTTTTCAAGTTCTTTTAAGCTGGAGTCTACTAAACCGGTATAGTTGGCATAGACACAGCATTCTTCTCCCAGAGCTGCACATAGGCCACCTTCTTTGAGGAGGAGGAGGTCAAGGCCTCGGCGGTTTTGCAGGACAACTTCTGAAAGGGAATTGAGGGAGTCTTTAAGATATTTGACTGCATCTCGGAGGTAGATGATATCAGAGTCTACTGCTTGTCTGAGGTTTTGGAGGGCGGAGGCTTGTGTGGCTAGGGCTGCAACACCAGTGGCAGCTCCAGCTGTAGCTAGGAGGGAAGTGACAGTGAGTACAGCAGTAATAGGTTCACGTTTGTGGAGGTAAATAGCTTCTTGAGTGTGGTCAAAGGCTTCAAAGAAATGTAGAGGAGTGTGATAGATGACTCGAGGCGTGAGGAGGATGAGAACACACGTTTCTTTGGTCTTGTTAAGTGTGGCAACAGATAAGCATGGGGTAAGTCCGGTGGAAGAGCAGAGCCATTGGGTGGTGTTTAGGGGAACTAAGTATTTGGCAGAGATGTTTGGGGAAGTATAGTTGGTACAGGCAGTAAGGCTAGGAGTGTGGGAGGAACAGGGGTGAATGCATAAACCTTTGGAAGAGATGTGCGTAAAAGTGAGTGGGACATGAGTAGATTGATTCCAATTGCAGGAAGAGGGGGAATCGTCGGTGGAGGAAGTAAAGAGTGGTGAAGGGATAGCAAGTGGATCATAGAGGGGGAGGCTGGGGGAAAGACACAACCAGCAAGAGCGAGTGAGGTTGGGGTGGGAGGCGTTGAGAGAGGAATAGGAGGCGTTTAGGAGTTTGAAGTAGGGACTAGAGGGGATGAGAGGATGTGGTTGTATACCTGAAGCGGGGGGGGAAGTGGGGCTTGTTGAAGGGACGACGGCGGCCGAGGTGGAAGAGATTTTGAGGGGGGTAGATGAGGACGGAAGAAGGTGAACAGTGGGTGAGGGAGGAGGGTTAAGGATGTGGTTGGGACCAATAGCAGAGGGTGGGGCGGAGACAACACGCTTTTGGATTTCAAACAAAGCGCCACGATCATAGTTGCTCATATACAACCGGAGTCCATAGGGGCGAGCGGCCAGCCATGTATCGTCGTTTGGGTTTTTTACTGTCAGCCAAATGAAGTCCCAACGGGAATTGTTGGCTACTTGGAGAGAGAGATACGGGTCTCTGTTGGGGGCGCCGGACCATCCATGGGCCATGGTCACACATCCCCAAGAGGGGCAGTAGAAGTGTGATGGGTCATGACAACCTCGAGCACTAGCAGGACAGATGTAAAAACCAGACACAGGGTTGAATTGAGGGCCAAGGAGACGGTTGTTTCGAGAAAGCAGGCATGCTGTATTCCCGCCTCGACAGGATGAGGAGGAGTGGTGGCCTACTTTCGCTTTTCTGATGTTGCTTACTTGGCATTCGGGACGGAAGGAAATTCCAGCAAGAGGGCATACGTGTGTGAGAAAGGAGGGAGCGACACTAGTAACATTATAAGCGAGAATGCGTTTTTCCGGGAATGTCTGCAAGGTCCAGTTGAATGGCTGATGGGATGAGGAGCTTTGGGCAGAGGAGGCTAGAGACAACATGAGAATGAGGAGATGGATGAGGTAGGGAAGGGTAGGGGAACAGGAGGCGGGGGTGTGAACAGAGCGGGCCTGTCGAAGGAGCTGGAGAACTTGGCGCGCGATGGGGTCATCATCTTCAAGGGAAAGACGGCTTAAGCGGCGGGCAAGGAAGCGTTGTCGACGTCGTTCGCGGCGAGAAGGAGCTGGTGTGGTTCTCATGGACGGTGGTGTTGGAGAGGTAGGCTCGAGTGAATTTACTTGGGGGCGCATGGTGGTCATGGGAGGAGGGCGACGAGGGAGGTGAAAACGCCAATTAGAAGTAGAAAGGCGACAGCAAGGAGAAAGCGTTGGCGGAGGTTCCAATCTGCTGGGGCTGTAGCCGCGAGACAGACAGCTGAAAAGATTGTTAAAAAAATGAAGACTATAAAAAACAAGTATAAAAGTGGGTGAGGGTGCGAGGGGAGTGGGAAGAGCATCTGCACTGAGAGTTCTTCTCTGATAAGTTGTAAGGCACGTTTCGGTGGAGGTTAGGCACTTGTCAGCAGCAGGTTGTAGAGGCGGCAATAAGGCTCTTCTTGTAGACTGTGCAGAGGTGAGTCCTTTTGGGGAATCTGTAAAGACAGAGAAAGGAGAAGAGAGCCCTCATAGGGGAGGGACAATCAGCAGAAGGAAACTCGGAGAGAGCACTTATCTAATATAAACATTTCAGGGAGGGACTGGTTGGTGCTGGATTTGAGCAAATGGGGCGACATCTGGGCCTCTGCAGTCAATGTTGTCTCTTACGGAGGGCATAGTGTGTTCATCATTCGGTGGAACTTTGGGGTCGGTGGCAGGCCGGATGTAGCGCCCAGGAACCCAGAGCGGTTGTGGCTCGGAGTCTGGGAAGACACAAGCAAAACCTCTCCCCTGTGCTAGCAAGGGAGCTGGATCTTGCCAAAGGTTTGTGGCGGGGTCTTTCCAATGAACAAGGGGAACTTGCGAAGGTTGCCACATGGGTCCCCAATGTTTATGGGTTGGGGAGAGTCCTTTGTCATCGAAGGTCAGGAGATTGTGATGGATAAGGCAGGCAGTAATGACGTCGGCAGGGGCCTTGTGGGGAGAGGAAGCTTTTTCCTTTTGAATGAGTAGCTTGAGCTGCTGGTGAGTACGCTCAATAATTCCTTGCCCTTGCGGGTTGTAGGGGATGCCGAAATGATGTGTGATGTGGTACATCTGCACAAAGCTGGCAAAGGTGGCACTGCGATAGGCTGGTCCATTGTCGGTTTTGAGATCCCAGGGAATTCCCATGAATAGAATGGCTTGCCGAAGCGCTTTGATGCAATGTTTGGCACTCTCTCCTGTGAGGGGCACGGCATAGCATAGGTGCGAGAAGGTATCAACTGCAACATGAAGATATTTAAGGTGCCCAAAAGCACTAACATGGGTGACGTCTAGCTGCCAGCGGGAGTTAGGCCGCAGGCCGCGGGGATTAGCTCCGCGGGGCTGCAACGGTCCAAGGGGTAGCAAAGGTGCGCATGTTCGGCAGGAACGCACAAGATGTTTGCATGTTTCGATGGGGAGGTCTGGAAAGAGCCTATGGATAGATCGCGCAGAGAAGTGGAATTGAGAGTGTAAAAGTTTGGCTTGGTTGACGAAGTCTCCTAGTCTTGTTTTGTCAATGGAATCTTCTCGAATGGCAGCTGGGTATACATGGCGGCCGGACGCTAAGGCGTCAGCAAGGGCATTTCCTTGAGTCAGTGGTCCTGGCAGGCCAGAGTGACTTCTGATATGAGCGATGAACCAGGGTTGTTGCCTTTCTTCAAGCAGTCGCTGTACAAAGGCGAGTGCTTGGTCTATAGATGAGTCGCTGGGTAGAAAGGTAGCAAGTGGGAGGCTGCGACATACCTGTAAAGTGTACAAGCTGTCTGTAAAGATGTTGAGAGGCTGGTCTGGGTAAAGATTGAGGACTGCAGCGACAGCTAAGAGTTCACCTACTTGAACAGAAAGGTGATTGGCAAACATCAACTGTCGTGGCTCACGCTTTCCTGGCACATATATGACAGCAGCGAAGCCCCTTTTTGAGGCATCAGTGAAAGCAGTGATGGCAAAGGGGATTGGCTTTCTTGCGGGCAGCAGACGGAACGGGTTGAAAAATGCTAATTGAGATACACCTTGCAGCAGTGGATGATGAGGATAGTGGTTGTCGAAGGAGCCACGAAAGAACTCTATCAGGCTCTGCATTTGAGCATTATTCATGATAAGGGAAGTAACTTCTTTTGCATCAAAGGGCCAAACAATGGTGTGTGGCGGGACGCCGTACGTTTGTATGGAGAGAAGTACTAAGTCAGTGGCTAATGTGATCCAAGCCCTTGTAAATGGGCAGATTTTTGGGAGTTTACTTTTTGACGTGTGTAGAAAGAGAAGAGGACCATCTTGCCATAGGAGACCCGTTGGGGTGACTGGTGTTGGCAAAACTAAGGCAAGGATTGGGAGATCGGGAGAGAATCGCTCTAGGTGGCATTGCTGGAGTGCAGCATTTACTTGTTGGATGGCTTCTTTGGCAGCTGGGGTGATGGTGATGGGGCGAACGACTGCAGCGGATGGACTGCACTTAGTCTGCAGGAGCTCGAAAAGGGGTTGCATTTGCGCTGTTGTGATGGGGAGTGCTGATCGAAGCCAATTGATTTGTCCGCAAAGCCGTTGGAGCTCAGTCAGCGTCATGTGATCAGAAACATGGATTTGCGGGCTGGTGGGCCGAATATATTGATGAAAATGAAAGCCTAAGAACTGGAAAGGTGGCTGGGGGTTGACCTTGTCAGGTTGCACTATTAATCCAAGACTTGAGAGGTTCGTCATAACTGCAGAAAGTAAATCATTGAGAAGTGTGTTAGAACTTGCTGCTAAAAGAAGGTCATCCATATAGTGGATGATGTATGTGTGCTCTGGATGGAACTTAGAGCGTAGCGGCTCAATGCCATGATTGACATAGAGCTGACATATAGTTGGACTGTTCCGCATGCCTTGTGGTAGTACTCGCCATTGGAATCAGAGTGCTGCTCCTTGATTGTTGGTACGCGGGACTGTAAACGCAAACCGTGGACAGTCTCGCGGGTGAAGAGGAATGGAGAAAAAGCAATCTTTGATGTCAATAGTGGCTGCATAAAAATGCTGGGGGACTGTAGTGGGATGCGGGCAACCAGGCTGAGGTGACCCCATTGGCTTAATATGCTTGTTAATTTCTCGAAGGTCGTGGAGGAGGCGAAACTTACTTGTGTTCTTTTTGTTGATGACAAAAACTGGCGAGTTATAGGGACTGGTAGACGGCTCAATATGCCCTGCCTGTAGTTGCTCTTCAACGAGGGCAGAGAGAGCTTGTAGTTTGTGAGTTGGCAAGGGCCACTGCTCGACCCAGATGGGCTCCTCTGTGTCCCATTCCAGAGGGATAGGGTCAGGTTTTGAAACAGGAGCAGTGGCCCCTATAAGGGGGGGGGCGGCGCAGCTAAGAAGGCTTCTGTGGTGATTCGAGCTTTTAGCTGGCTGAGTACATCTCTTCCCCACAGGATGGTTTGGACTGAAGAGAGGACGAGTGGACGAATTTGACCTTCGTTACCCTCTCGGTCGCTCCAATGCAGAGGCTGAGATGTTTTCCAAGAAGTAGCAGCTCCTGTGGCGCCGATGACTTGAGGGCCAGTTTCGAGGGGCCAGTGATTAAAAGCGGCGATTTCGAAGGGAATACAAGAGATTTCGGCACCCGAGTCTAAGAGTCCGTCAAGCCATTGTCCCTCTATTTTAAGTTCTAGTGAAGGTTTTTGGTGACATTTGATAGGCATGGTCCACATTAGGGTTTTGGAGCTTTGTGGAGGGCCTCTTGGGGGAGGGGCTGAGGCCTGCCCCGCTGGAAGTTTAAAGGCTGAGAAAAACGTTGCGCTGAGCGGCAGTCGCGGGCCCAGTGATACCCTTTACCACAGCGCGGGCATGGCGTGGGGGGACCTCTTGGTCTGTGCAGTGCTACGGCAGGGTGGGGAGCTGCCGGTTGAGGGCACTCGCGAACAAAATGACCGGGCTGACCGCATCGAAAGCAGGCAGAAGTGGAGGCAGATGAGACAGCCATGGCGGAAGCGAAGGCAGCAGTAAGTGCTTTAGTCTGTGGGTCAATGTCTCGACAAGCTAGGACCCATTCGTGCATCGGCTTGTCACGGATAGGAAGGATGACAGCTCGGAAGGGTGTGAGGCACCCATCGAGAATGAGTTCTTTTGCTAACGCAAACTGAGCATCTTCGTTAGTAATTTTACGTTGGCATGCTTCGATAACGCGGGCGACAAATGCCGGAAAGGTTTCTTGCGAGTCTTGAAGCATTTGCGCGAACTTGGTGGATTGTTTGGTGGAAATTAAAGAGAATGACCGCTGAACGAGAACTTTCACTCGGAGCCAAAACCCTGGGTCTATGTTCACATAGGAACGAGGGTCAGCATAGTTGTTAACCCCTGTGTAGGCATCAGCTGGATCTTGGACACCCGCTCGAACATTTTCCACTACTTATTGATCAACAGCTACTTGATAGTGAGCGCGCCATTCAAGGAACTGGCCTGGCTGAAGGATGGAACGAGCTAGAGAAATCCAATCATAGGGAAGAACAAGCTGAACCCCCAACTCTTCTATTAGTTGTTGAACATATGGGCTATCAATGCCGTCTTCTTTAACGGCTTTACGAAGAGTTTTAACTTCTTCTGCTGTGAAGGGAAGCCAAGTTTGAGGGCGTTGCTGCGTGGGCAGCGGGTTGAGCGGGTATAGCTGGGGGGCGGGAGAATGTGCTTCGCTAGAAGCAGGTGGGGGGCTGCTGCCATACGGTGGTGGCGAGGGACGAACGGTAGCGGGAAACAGATGAGAGAATGATGGCTTAGCAGCGTCAAGGCGGCAACAAACTGGCGGCGGGATATTTTTGGGCGCTGGACAAGATGGCGGAGCGGCTACATCACTTCCGGGCGCCTGCCAAGATGGCGGTGTAGTTACGTCATTTCCGGGCACCGGCCAAGATGGCGGCGAAATCACGTCATTTCCGGGCGCCGGCCAAGATGGTGGCGAAGTCGCGTCATTTCCGGGCGCCGGCCAAGATGGCGGCTGCATTATTTCCGGGGCAGGGCCGGAAGATGACGGGACAGGGAGGGGCGGGTAAAGGTGAGAGGAGGCGCCTTTGTTCCCGCCGGCGGGCTCAGATATAGGTGAAGAAGAAGCCGGAAGTGCGCCATTTTGGGCAGAGGTGGAAGAAAAAGGAGAAAGTCCGCTATTTTGAGGAGCTACTGAAGCGGCTTCTGCGGGCCGTGGGGAGCGCGGGCGGGGAGGTTCGCGCTCGAGAGCGGCGGCGAGCTGGTCAGACAGAGAATTTGTGTCGCCAGGATCATCGGGCTCATAGTCATTGGGTTGCTTAACCGATTTGTCTCGGATGGCTTCTGACGGCGCACCAAGGAGACAGGCGCGTATGGCTACTAGAGCAGGCAGCAGGCCGGGCGGAAAAGACCGCTTTTCATGCTCTATGACGGAGGTGACTCGATCTATGAGTCGAGAGTATGTGTCTGGGCTCCAGAGCTGGCACGTGGCGAGCCACGGATTAAAAGGGAGTAGCAGGTCCCAGTATTTTTGGAGCTGTTTCAGGGAAACGCGGACTCCATTGGTATCAAGCAGGGCGGCTAAAAGCCGAACCTGAGGGGTATGGTGTGAGGAGAGAGAGGCGCCCATAGTGGGAGAAGAAAAGACGGCGATGAGGTCCCTACCTGGAGAGCTGAAATGGTCGCCAGTAGACAGCAGCAGCAGCAGCAGAGAGGGGCCGGAGGGCGGTGGAAGGAAAGGATCCCGGGCGAGCCCCCAACTGTGGGCTTGCTATTTTGAGCTTGCTACTTTGAGTTAGCAACCCACGAGGACCGGGCGGGCTTCCACGGCTCGGCGGTGAGCCCCTAGGCCAGCGCGTAGGCCTAGGTTCTCCAGGTGTGGGGGACGCGCGGTAAAAACCACGGAGACAGCCTGTGAGAGTGAGCTAGTCCACTTTATTGCGGAAATACACTTGATTATATAAGGTCGGGTCAAGGGAGGGGTAGGAACGGGGGCGGATGAACTATGGGGCAGTAGTGGATAGGCGGAGCTGTGCAGGCAGCTATGAGGTAGGCGGTGAAGGATAGCAACGGCTGGAAAAGGGAGATAACAAAGGCTAGGAGGAGGGGTGAAGGGAGGCAGCAACACTGCAACCCTTTCATTGTTGTCCAGAATTCTGTGGAAGTTGGCTCTGTCAGTTTTTGCTAGTTGTTCAAAGATTCGGTGGGGAAATGTCACCGTGGAGTGTTGCACTGTTGTCTTGGTTGACTGGAACACCCATTTCCCTTGGATACACAAACATTTGTAATTCTATGTGGCCACCTTATCATGTTTCTCCTATGTGGTTTCTGAGCTCAGAAATGTTTCAACACTGTCAGAATATGAAAAAAAAATTCATCTGTCTTTTTCTAACAGCTTTAGTGTTTCATTTCTCTGTGTTTACTGTCCATTGCCCTTGGAATTTATTTTGATGTAAGAAACGAGATGTAAATCTACCTGTATGTCTGTGTGTGTGTTCAGAACAAGGAGCCAATCGTCCAAACTTCATTGACTGAAAGCCGTCTCTATCCCCTATTAAATTTTTCCTTTGTTATAGACCACATTTCCAGATGGACCTTTAAAATCTCTTTCTGGACTCTCTTCTGTTTCAGCCTTTCTTGATTCTGTTTCGTCATCCTTTCTTATTTTCTTACATACTAACTGTCTTAGGGATTGTATTAGTCGGCCAAGTGGGTGCTGATGCAAAGTACCAGAAATCTGTTGGCTTTTATCGAGGGTATTTATTTGAGGTAGAGGCTTACAGTCACAAGGCTCTCAGGAGTCCAAGTCAAGGTGCCGTAAACAGTCCTTTCTTCCCCAAAGGCCTGTGCAATGTGCTGGACCAAGATGGCTGCAGGTCTCTGCAGGGCTCAGCCTTCCTCTTCCCTTCCGGCTCCGTGGTCTGAGCTGGCTAAGCAGATACCCCAGGGGAGCGTGTTCCAGGTAGAGGAAGAACATGCACCAAGCCCTGTGGTGAGCATGTGTGGTGTCCTGAACAAACAGCAAGGGAGCCCTGTGGCAGGACAGAGGGAGTGAGGAAGGAGCGCTGGGCGTGGCGAGTGCACCCCAGATCAGGCAGGGCCTTGGAGACTGGCTTCCACTCGGGGTTGGGTGGGAGCCATTGCAGGGCTTTGAGCGGGGGGGGTCATGGCCTGCCTGGCATTTATGTGTGTCCTGCATAGTTCTTGCCAGGTTTATTCTCATCTTTTTTGTTGTAAACAGGACCTCTTCTTCCTGTATACACGTATTCGCTTGCCAAAGGGCTGCCGATCCCAGTACCAGAAAATGTGTTCGCTTTCCTACAGGGGCTTTCCTCGGGGTAAATCCTCCAGTGCCAAGGCCATGAAAAGCCCGCTCAAGGCGCTGTAAGAGGTGCCTTCTCCCCACAGGCAGCTGGCACGTGGTGGAACAGGGTGGCAGGCCATCTGTGCTGCTCTCTCCTGCCCCTCAGCCTTCCCCCCGGTGGCCCAGCTGCTCCACTTTCCTCCCGATCTCAGCTGCACGCTGGCCTGGGGCTGGTGTCTTCGGCCTCCTGTGCCAGTCTGGGCTGTCCCTCTCTTCTCAAGGTCAGCTGGGAGCTCCTGGGCAGATGGCTCCTCTGTCCCAGGGCCTCAGGCTGTTTGAGCCTCCTCCTTTCTGTCACGTGGCAGGATCAAAGCGGCAGAGCTCTCTTCCTGGGTCTGTCTCCCTCAGTCTTTCCCTGGGTTTCCATTGATACCAGACCCAGCAATGGGGCGGACACCCAACCCGAGTTACACCTTACTGACCTGCTCGGAAAATGCCCTCAAGCAATCTTAACAGGTCATCCAATCAAAGGCCCCGGCTGAAGTGAGTGCAATAAAAAGGCCTCACACCCCTAGGAAGAGACTAGTTCACAACCATAATCTTTCTCTTTGGGGATTCATAAAATCATCTCAGACTGCCTCACCGTATATAATTTTGGCAGTGTGATTGTTCATTTGCATTGGCAGCCCTCACAGCATGAGCAGAGGTGCTGTGGTGAGCAGGTGTGTTAAACTGGAGAAACAAAGGAAACCCTGAGGAAAAGCAGCTTTGACATGGGGCTTGGTTTTCTTTAGACTCTCGCACCCCAGCACCTGACACTTTGGAAGGCCTGTCTGTGGGAGAGCAGGGCAGGGTCACACGGTAAACTCTGCCCCACTGGCTTTCTGCTGAGCATGAGAATCCCTGAGGTAAACGGACTCCTTTAGGGCGGTCTCCAAAGCCCAGTTTCCAGGGCCCCTTTCACCCTGGCAGAATAAAGACAGCACCCCGGGAGCCCCCTAAAATTCCTGAGCCCGAGAGCAAGCCTGGACACTTGCCGGCTCCATTCAGCCCCATCTTGCCTCGTTGCTGAGCGCCGCAGCAGCTTTTCTTTGTTTCTAGTATTGAAAGCACACCAGAGCCTGTAACGTGTGGTCTACAGGAGAAAAGGTAGTAGATGTCCTGGGCAAGGCGTCCCCGGGCCTGGGTGAAAAGTGCATGACTTTGCTGTGCTGCTGTGTCCCCAGCTGCTCGCGTTGTTGGATGGACGCGCTCCTTAGCGGTTGGGTGCTTGGGAACTTCTGAAGCAGAAGCAGGGCTGGGCTCAGCTTTTCCCACTCCTGGGATCTGCGCGCAGTTGGAAGGAGGGACGGCTCGGCGAGCAGGCCTGGTTCTTCTGAGGACAGGGCTCTTACTCAGCTTCTTGGTTTGTTCCTGGATGAACTGGATAATTAGGCAGGACGCTTCTATCTGCCTTGCCACAGGAAGCGACACCATCCCAAGGTCCAGCCCGGCAGCCTTCTCTAGTGCTGAGCAGGATGGTTCCGTGCTCTGCGTTTTTACAACCGCTGCAATCCCTTGAAGATTCCTGCCGTTTTTACACCTGCACAGCCTCTTTCTCTAGCCATTTCCTGCCACTGCATCAGCCTTGGTGATATAAAGAATGCAGGATCTGCGAGGCGAGTGAGAATTTACCAGTGTCAGGCCATTCTCAAAACTGAGTTCAGGGAGCCGATATGACTCAGTGGTTGAGTGACGGCTTCCTGCGTATGAGGTCCAGGTTCAGTCCCCAGCCCCTCAAAGGAAAAAGAGTTTCCTTTGCAGCCGCTGCACCAGCTGTGGCCGTGCCATTTCTCCTGGGCCACAAGGTGCCTCACAGGCACACATGGGGGCCTGCGCCAACAGGGGCTCCTTTCCATGGGTGGCCTGGATCTGGGGAGGCAGGACTTGGCAGGTGAGTCCCGTCGCCCTGGCTAGGCCTTCACCGCTTCTTCCATTCTATTTATGACTAATGCCGTCCTTTAGAAATGTCACTGGGGTTTGGGGTATTCCTTTGTAAACAGTGATACTTGTTATTCTGGTATTTTCGGCTGGCTGCTTGTGTGTTCACTGATAGAATCGTGCTCTATAATAATCGTGGTAAGGGGGGGATTGTGGGAGATGGGGATGGACTAAGAGGCAGAGCTGAAAGCTCTCACAACAGCCCCAGAGAAAGAGCCAGCACCTGCCTGAGGGACCTGCTCTGAGGGTCCGCAGACCAAGACAGGGCTACACAACTCCCAGAAAGGGGAGCGACACACAGCCAAGGAAGCCAGAAGACAAGGGAGCTAGTCAGCCCCGTGGGGGCCGCGAAGGGCTCCCCTGCCCCAGCCCAGGACATGAAGCTGCGGTGAAAGCCCTGGCTCCCTGCAGCCAACCCAGAGGGGAGCAGACACCTTCCTCCCGTCAGCTGTGTCCAGGGAAAAGGGAGGGAGGTCGGGGGCTTTTCTTCAGTGAATCCGGCCAGCACCGCCCGCTGGGAATCTCTGATGCGCAGATTCCACACAGGCACCCAGGAAAGGGGAGACTGGAACACCTCCGTGAAAGGTGTGCCACTCGCGCCATCTGCTGGCTATTCTGGAAACTGCACGGGGAAAAGCAGGCTGTCTCTATCCAACCCCTGGGAGAAAATCTGCGCCCCACTAGGGAGTCCCTGGGCTGATTTTAACAACTTAAGCTGGGCCATTTTAAATGCTGGAATAAGTTGAACCAAATATCAAAGAAGAGCTGTGGAAAAAAACAATAGGCAAGAGAGAGACGTTAGCCGTCAGAGTAAATCCACCAACATACTCAGATGCCTAGACATGCGCCAAACTTACACGCCAAACTGGGACACAGGAAGAGATGGCCCAGCCGGAAGAACAAACAAATAGCCCAAGAGGTACAGGATTTAGGACAGTGAATCAGTGATGATCCCACAACTCTCACACATCACTTCCAAGGATTTAAATAAAGTATGACGAAAGAAATAATGGATATAAGAAGACACTGGGAGAGCATAGGGAACAGTTTGAAAACCTAGAAAGGAAAAGTAACAGACCTCATGGGAATGAAAGACACAATGAATGAGATAAAAAATACGTTAGAGGAATTTTCTTCCTTCAGAAATTTTCTGCTGTCCAATCAACTCCCTGTTGTCAATCCCAAGTGCAGGAGAAAATTTCTGAAGAAATAAAATCCCAGTAGAGAAATTTGAAAGATTAAATGGAGTTTGTGCCCAGAGACCTGACAGAACAGAAGGCTGTAAATAGAAGAGAAGCTCTGAAAAACCGAGGAACAATTCCAAAGGAAAAATAAAACAATTTAAGTGCGATGAATGTGGGAAAAATTTCATGCAGAGCTCTGGCCTCATTCAGCATCGGATGCTTCACTCTGGAGAGAAACCGTTTGAGGGTAGGGTGTGCGGAAAAGCCTTCAGAGTGAGCTGCAGCCTAATGGTTCATCTGGGATTCCATTCCAGAGAGCCACCTTGGAAACACAGCGCCTGTGGGAAAGCCTTTAGTGCAGGCACACACCTCCTCCTCCATCAAATCACCCACTCCAGAGACAGCCCTGCAAGTGCGAAGAAGGTGGGAAGCGTTTTAATGTCACTTCCAGCCTAATTCTCCACCAAAGAATCCTCTCGGGATACAAACCCTGTGAAGTGTACTGAATGTGGGAGGGCCTTCCCTGCCAAGTCATGCCTTGTTCAACATCAGAGGATCCACACGGGGGAGACACCATTTAAATGTAAAGATTGTGGGAAATGCTTTAGGCTCCAATCAGGGCTAGTTCAACATTTCCATATTCTTAATAGGGAGAAATCTTGCAAAGGTGATACGTGTGGAAACGTTTTCATCAAGACCTCACACTTTTATCAACATCAGAAAGTTCATTGCAAAGAAAATTCTGTAAATGTGAATGAGGTAAATTAGTCTAACCGCATTTAGAGGGTCTTAGACTGTGGGGACACTGGGAACAGTGTAAAAGGAGGCAGATATTATCATCTGGGTTCGAGTAGTATGGGAAGCATATTTTGCCAACCTAGCCACAAGCACTGCCCAAAAATACCCTTCCCTCATTTTTCTGGAAATCACAGATAGTTCTCTATTTGACCAGTTCCAACCGATGTGTACAAGTTCACTTAGCAGTTTCCTTACCAGTCCTCCAGCAACACTGTTCAAATTTCAGTTAACACAGCCTATTAACTGAGCAATTGCCTAAAGTACAGCCCTAGAGCGCCCTCTTCAGGCCGCACATCATTATATAAAGAGATGTGCGTCGCGATTGTGCCCAATCCCTTGTTTCAGAGTCTGCCGTGATTGGTGACTGCACCTGTTATTCAGGTTGTGCCTGCACAGCACAGTGTGTAGTTGTGTTGCCTCCTTGGCTCCCTGTGATAAACACTCGTGGCATTTGACAAAAATGTGTAATTAAAAGGGTATCCAGTGCTCGCTCTGCCTAGAGGGGCCTGCACCAAATCCTGGTGTGTATTTCCATCTTTCTCTGCCATTCCTCAGCAAGCTCTGTGCTTTCCCCCATTTCCTAAATAAGTTCTTTTTACTGGCTTAAAAAGGCCAAGAAAAATGAAAGTGCAGCAAAGAAATAAAAAATGATAAAACTAGAAGGGAAATTCAAATTGCATGCAAGTGGAGTTCTACAAGAAACGGTGACTGTGGAACGCGACAGCACAGCTGTTTGTGAGCAGCAAGAGAAATCAAAGCATCACACTCAAGGGAAACTTGATAAGATTAAGTGCTGACCTCTCATCAGAAACCATGGAGGAGAGAAGAAAGTGATACGATGTATTTAAGGTGCTGAAAGAGAAAAACCGCCAGCCAAGAATTCTGTATCTGGTAAAGCTGGACTTCAAAAATGCGGGTGAGCTGAAAGTCTTCAGAGACAAATCTGATGGAATGTTACCAAAAGACCCAGTTCACAAGAGATACTGCAGGGGGTGCTGCAGCCTGAAAGGAAAAAAGAAAGGCGAGAGATTTGGAGAAGAGCTTAGAAATGAAGATTGTTAGGAAGGGTAAACTAAAGGATAAGAAGACAGACTATAGAACAATACGACAACAGAGAGCCAAAGGACGAAATGGGTGAAGCAGTGTGAAGTTCTCAAGGAGCCCTTTCGTCTATCCAAGGAACCCTGAAGTATGGAAAGAGGAGCTTTCTTGGGCAGGAGCACGCCAGGAGCAGCAGAAAGTGGCACGGAGGATTGAAAAAAGTGACTCAGCAGCGGAAGTAACAGATTTCTCACCAAAGTCCATTCCTGACTATGACCTTGAAAGAGATGAGATTGTTGCTGTTTGTGCAGCTATTTCTGAGAAACAGAAGACAGCTTCAACAAATAAAACAATGGCTATTGTGTCTGCTTCTGGGGCTGTAGAGACTGTACCTGAGAAGGTAGATGGTGCTCCAACACCAGAAGTCTTTGTTTTTATCAAAGCCCGATGAAGGAAAATGCATAGCATCAATTATTTGAATCTGTCTTTTTTTATTCTTGTTTAAAGGTTTAGACATAGGGACATTTATTCTGTAGAAACAGGGAAAAACTCTTGCTTGTAAGTTAAGTTTTTCAGATGAAATCACATTTTGGGGCTATGCATTCTGATGTAGATGGGTCCCAGATTCCCACTAATATTGTGCATTACGTAGTTTCTTCTAATTCTGTCCATTTTTGCTTTACACACTTTAAGATTATGTACTTTTGTGCATATAAGTGTTTGATTTTATACTTATTGGTGGATTATTCCTTCCTTATTACATAGTATTCCCATTTCTTTCTCAGTAATATATATTCTTTTGCCCCAAATTTGTTTTGGCCAGGCTTAATTTGTTAGTATATGCATGGCATATTTCTCCAAAATCTTTTTATTTTTGATGTTTCAACTTAGTTTTATCTCAGGTGGGTCTCTTGCAAGTAGTATGTGCCTGGCTTTTAAAAAATCCAGTATGATTATCTGTATCTTTTTGTAATAAATGTATGACATTTACTGATAGATTTGAATTTTTATTTTGTGTTACATCTTTTAATTTTCTTAATTTTTCAGTCTTCTTGCTTTCTATTATATTTATAAGGCCTCATGTGACTCTGAGTTGGACCCTACAGGTACAGGTTTCTGTGAATGGTTCGAGTTCAGTCTCCATGCAGCAGGAGAATGGGATCCTAGTGTCCCAGTTTCTTCTCAAAGGTCTGACAGACATAGAGGAGTTGCAGTCCCTTCTCTACAGTATCATTCTGCTGGTCTACATCGTGGCTTTGGTTGGGAACCTGGGCATTGTGAGCCTTATTGTAATGGACTGTTGTCTCCATATACTCATGTACTTCTTGTTGGCCAACCTCTCACTGCTTGGTGCTGTCTATTTCTCCAACACCGTGTCTCAGGTTCTGGCACATCTGCTGGCTCCAGTGCGGACCATCCTCTATGGTGCTTATCTTACCCAGACATTCTTTCTTCATTTCCTGGTCCCCTGGGAGTGTTTCCTGCTCTCCGCTATGGCCTATGACCACTATGCAGCCGTCTGCCAGCCACTGCACTACCTAGTCCTCATGGGCCACCAGACCCGGATAGGACTTGCTTCCATCTCCTGTCTGCTTGCCTTGGCCAGTGCACCCACACACACCAGCCTTGCAGCTCTACTCAAGTTCTGTGGGCCTCGCCTCATCACCCACTTCTTCTGTGGACTTCCTCCACTCCTCACACTCTTGCTCCAGCACATTTGGTTTTGAACTTGCCCTCTTCTTCTTGAGTTTTGTGGTAGCTCTTGTACCCCGTGTCCTGGTGGTGATCTCCTATATACACATCGTAGCTGCTGTTCTCAGGAGTCACTCCACCAATGGACAAAGGAAAGCCTTTCCACCTGTGGCGCTCTCATCACTGTGGTCTGTATTTTCTACCTCACGTCCGTCCTCTGCTCCATCCTTCCCAGCTCTGCACTCCCTGGTTAGTGGGATCGGGTGCTCGCTGCGCTGTATGTGGGGCTCACGCCCAGGCTGCACCCCGTCATCTGTAGCAGGAGAAACAAGGATGTGAAGAGGGCCTTGTTCAAGGCGCTTGGAAAGGAAGGCGCCTCCTAGACCTGGTCACATCAATTAAAGGTCCCCTAACCGCAGTGAGGCTGGACATGCAGACGCCTCCTCGGAGGTCAATCCAATCACAGGGGAATTTTTATATTAATGATCCATGTGCTGAAACGTATTTTAAGTACAAGGGTCAAATATTTCTGTTGCATTTTAGGGGTGTAAAACATTATTTATTGTTATTGTGTTCGGTTCATGGAAATAACACATGTTCACTGGATAAGTTAACTAAAGACAGAATCTTATAAAATGACAAAAAATACTGTCATTACCCACAGTGAATAATGTTCATATCTTGATGCTTTTCCATTGTGTTTCATTGTGCATGTATATTTACAGCAGGAAGACAGTTTTAATCGTGATGTGCTTACTGTTCTGCATGCTTATATATTTTAACATTTCTTACAAGTTATTATGTACTTACAATAAAAACATTCATACTTTACACAAAGGTGTGAGTTTTAATAGAAAGGAAGAATTTCTTATATAATCGCAGACCCTGCACTAAAGCTATTAATAATTTTTGTGTATTCGTCCAGATTTTTCATTAGAATCTATTTACATGCATTTTTAATATTTTATTTATATAAATAGGATCATATCACATACTGAATTAGCCCTTTGCAATTCTTAGTCCATGTATTGCATGTTCCTGTCACTTGTACAATCTTCTACTGGGTTTTCTGTCTCTTCTGTATCGATTTATTTTTCAGGTACTAGGGTTGGGGATCGAATCTGGGACCTCATGTATGTGGGAAGCCGGTGCTCAACCACTGAGCCACATTGGTCCCCTGAAATGTGTTTTATCATTTGTTTCCTTGTTGTTTGTTTTTCTGGTGTTTGTTTTGTTCTGATTTTCCTAGGAGGGACCAGGAACCAAACCTAGGACTTTCCCCTGTGGGAGGCAGGTCCTCAACCACTTGAGCCACATCTGCTCCCCAATATTTATTTATCTCTTTATTTATTTGTTTATTTACTTCCCCTCCCTTGGAGCTTGCTTTTTGTCTGCTCTCTATGTCCATTTGCTGCCCCTTATTCTGTGTCTGCTTGTCTCCCTTTGTTGAGTCATCTTCCTGCACCAGCTCTTTGCGTGCGCGGGCCATCAGCACTGCACAGGTGTGGACCAGCTTGGCGTCACAAGGAGGCCCTGGGGCGTGAACCCAGGGCTTCCCATGTGGTAGACGGGAGCCCAATCCATTGAGCCACAGCTGCTTCCCACCTGTATTGATTTAGTAGTTGTTTGCACTTTAGAGATATTAGCTTTGATTTGATATTTGTGTTACATTTTTTCTCCTAACTCGTGGCAGTTTGATATTAATGAATTCCAAAAAGACATATTGATTATGTTTGTAAACTGGTCTGTTCCTCTGGGCGTGCTAGCCCTTTGATTGTATTAAACTCAGAGGTTCCACTTTTACTTTGTTCAATCAAGATTAGGACTTTGGTTCCAGTAAGTCATTAGGGCACGCAGGGCTGAACCCCACCCCCTTAGTGGGCTGATAAAACAGACTCTGACACGGAAGTAGGTACCCAGAAGAAGAACACAGAGGAAGAGAGAAGGCTCCATAGACACAGGAGAGGATCCTGGGGCCCCGGGAAGAGAGTTGAGCCATTTGCCTGATAGTTTAGAGCTGACGTTGAAGAGACCAGAGCAGTTGAGCCAGGAAAGGAAGGAGCCCTGGGAAAAGAGATGAGCCCTGTACCAGCCTATGGCTGAGATCAGAAGAAGCTGGACCCACAGAGCCTTACAAGGGAGAGGAAGGCTGAACCCTTGCAGACGTCGCCCACCATCTTGGGTCAACACGAGACAACAGACTTTGGGTGAGAGAGCCCCTCTTATGTAGCTTGAGTTGGTCTCTTTAGGGCCTTGTAACTGTAAGCTTCTACCCCAAATAAATACCCTTCATAAAAACCAACAGATTTCTGGTATTTTACTTTAGCAACCCCTTGGCTGACTAATATACATGTTGTCTTTTCATTTATTTCTGGTATTTTCTTCCATAATGAAGTTTAACATTTTAATGTAATTAAATGTTGGTTTTGGGGGGCTCTTTGATTTTGTGTCATGCTTTGTTTGCTATATGCTGTACAAATAGTCATCCTAATTGTTCCCCAATTTGATGTTTTTGTGGTGTTTTCTGCCATAAGTCTAACATTTCTTTATACTCAGCCATTGATTACTTTTTAAGCATGCATGGCTTCTGGGTTTTGTGTCGCTCCTAAAATCCCTTCATCAAACTTTTCATGTATTTTTATGTTTTCACATTTTCTATTTAACTGTATGATTTCTTCCCATTTAAACCTTTGATACTTCTGGAAATGAATTTTGTTGTAAAATGCAAGGTCAGGGCCAGCTTTATTTTTCTTCTGACTTGAAGAAGCCAACTTCTGTCACCCTCGTTCTTTGTGTGCTCTGGTGCAATTTCGGTTTCACCCTGGCTTCTGACTCTGCCTTTTGCACTTTGTCCTCGATCACGTCTCTGACTTGGCCCCTTAGGGCAGAACTCCTGGTACCCTGGATGGTCATGTCCAGCCTCTTACCAGGACCTGGGACTTGTGCTGGATTTTGGCTATCAACTGTTCAGGCACATATCTCGACTTCCCCCCCACCCTCACCCAACCCCTCCTTCACTCTACTACATGGTAGGTTGAGGTCCCTCATTCCCTAACCACAGAACGTGTTGTCATCATAGGGACCTTATAGATATGTCATAGAGAAAACTTATGGCTCCAGCAAAATGATCAGCTAAATAACCCGAAAACCGATCCTGGTAACGCCAGAAATATTTCCATTAACGTGTATGTGTGTGCAGAAATCTCTTTACACAAAGCACAAGTACAGGCGTGTTCCTGGCAGCATTATGTATAAGAGTAACAAAAATAGAAAAGTACAGAAATGCTCAAGTACCCCCCATGCCCACAAGAGTGCTCTTGTGCTTTGGTCATCCCCAACTTCCTTTCTGTCGTCGTCTTCCTGTCCTCACATCTCTCCCTGCACCTGTAGGGCTTGAGAGCTGAGCAATCACTTTCTCTTCGGGGACTTTGAAACCGGAGCAAGACACGCTAAGGTGGAGAGTGGCTGGAGCTTGGCTGAGAGCAACTCCTTGGAGCGAGCATCTGCGTTCCCGCTAAGGCAGTTCCCAGAGGTGACCTGGTCCCCGTGTTTCCGATGCCTGGCTACTCAGCTCTTGACTCCACTTCTGTGAGCAGCTTCACAGCGCTTCAAGAAACCACCTTAATTAGCCAGAGCGGGTTTCGTTGTTTACAGCCAAAGGGCTGTAATTTACACAGAAATAAGCAGTGGGGAGTGGGTGTCAAGCAGCAGCCTCAGGAATGCATGGGTGCTTTGGGTGATTAGCAGTTGGCTCCTGCGTCACTGCAGAGGGAGGACGAGAGCCTCCCGCTCACACTGTAGGATGGGAAGGCAACTCACCCCCGTCTCACTCGTGGGCGGCTGCGACCACGTGTTCCTGATGGCTGAGCGCTAGGGTTGGGGAGGGGCAGCTGTGAAGCTCCTTTTCAAGGTGGGCATGGAAGGGTGTTGGGTCACCTAAAACCTAGGAACCACATTCCAACCTGGACATCATTGCCTCCAGGCCCAGAAGGAAACTTCTCACCTTACCCTGACCTTGCTGATGGAGTCTTCAGCAGGGTTCTCCAGAGAAACAGAACCAATAGAACAGGCAGGAATAAAAATATAAATATACTGAAATATAACATAGAAAATATATATAAAAATATAGGCTGTTCAAAAAAAGCCTTACTCTTTGACCCAACAATTCCCCTTGTAAAATTCCTTAATACCTAATGAAATACAGCAAAACAGGAAGCAGATGTGGCTCAACTGCTAGAGCATCCGCCTACCATACAGAAGGTCTAGGGGTCGATATCCAGGGCCTCCTGACCCGTGTGGGGAGCTGGCCATGCGCAGTGCTGCCGTGCATGAGTGCCATGCCTCGCAGGTATGCCCCCCGCATAGGGGTGCCACACAAGCAAAAAGTGCACCCCGCAAGGAGACCCTCCCCATGCAAAAAAAGCGCAGCCTACCCAGGAGTGGCACCACACACACAGCTGATGCAGGAAGATGACACAACAAAAAGAGACACAGATTTCCAGTGCCACCTGACAAGCATGCAGGAAGAAAGAGAAGGACACAGAGCTATTGGTCACAGTGAGCAGACAACAGGGGGTGGGGGTGGAGGGTGAGAATTAATGAATCTTAAAAAAAATACAAGAGTACAGGATATTCACTTCAGCATTGTACATAATATTGAGAAGTTAGAAACAACCTAAGGGTCTATATATAAGCGCGACTGGTAAAATTACCTATGGTATACACATTCTGTGGTATATTATACAAACAGTAAAAGTAATGTGAGGTCTGAACTTGTCCTGAAATGGAATTACCACCATCAGAGGACAGACCGAGTACCCTGCCGCACTGACCACACAATTCTGGGCCAAATTTGGGCATTCTTTCTGGAAAAGGGTGGTCCCCATGTCCTTTCTCCTTTGTCCTTTCCTCCAGGTACCCCTGTCCAACCCCTCATCTCCCTTTTTGGATTCTAACCCACAAAAGGCTCAGTTCTTTTCTTTTTTACCATAGTATGTCTTGATGGCTTATATGCAAAGAGGCAATCCCATAGCAATAACAAGAACAACAAAAAATGTCTGTTTCTGTCTTGAAAGAAAGGAGGGTGAAGTCTTCAGACCACACTAGTATGTTAAAGATGAAATAAACCTATGGTTCATCATTTCAATAATGACCAGGAATTTCTGTAGCACATGGGGAAAAAAGCAAATAAAATACCGAAATTGGCTTAAGCCACAGGGCAATTTCATGGGTTTGTGTAAATGAAAGGACCAGGGAGGGGTAAGTCCTAGCTTCGGGCACAGTGGAATCTAGGAGTTGGCTCTCTGGGATTTGCTCTCTTGCACCAACTTCTTCTCCATCCAGCGCCAGCCTGCCACCCTGGAACCTCTGAGAGTGTCACTGGCTCGGCTGAGGTGACCACGGCCAGAGGAAAGCTGCAGTCTGACCAGGCCTCACCCACCTGCCTGGCGTCAGGGAGAAGTCAACCCCACCCAAGTCACGATGGCAGAAAGGAGGAAAGGGGTGCTTTTCTAGGGGGAAATGAGGATCCTGGTCCCAGAAGAAGGGGAATAGATGCTAGGTGAAAAACCCAACAGGCATCCTCTACAGAAGTGCAGACAATTCATCAAACTCCAAATCCATTTCCACTGCTTGAAAAGAACAAGACATGGAGAGCCTTTTCCTTAACCCAGCAGAGCAGACTGTTATTTTCCAAAGTGAACATATTGGTTGAAAATATTTTTTTCCAAAGTTAATACATACTTGAAGATATTTAATCCACATGGAACTCTGAAATGCTAAGAGTGCAAAGTTCCCTTCCTTAAGGTTACTGTCTAGAGGTAACCACTGTCGACAGTGGAGGTGGCTCATTCCAGGTAGTTACTCGGCATATTCTCATGTGGTCACGCAGACAGGATTTTGCTAAAATAGAAATGTGCTGTATCCCAGACAAGAGCCTTCAACTTGCTTTAATCTTTGTTAGTACCTAGCCATCCACCTTGCTCTTTAACTTTTGCATCCTATTCCAACAGGATGGAGGTACTGCAATTTACTGAACCTTTCCTGGGCTGATGCACATGTACAGGATATCCAATTTTTCACTATGACAAATGACACTGAAATTCACACCCTGGTCCATTCACCCCATGTGCATGTTCAGGAGTTTCTCTAGGATAGATTACAAATGGAGGGTCAAAGGGTATACATACCCTGAATATTACTAGATAATGCCAAGTTAATGTCCAGAAAGATTTTAACAACATTCCAAGACTCCTTGATTCTAATGACAGCCTTGCCAAGCGCTGGATATGGTCAATTAATTAAATTAATCCAAAACCAAAAGCTGCTCTGGTCCCACTGAGCAACCCCTAAAAGTATAACCTGAAAGGCTCAAACCATTTCTAACTAACTTAGCATCCCAGAACAAAGCTCAAGAGTATATTATCCAGGACCCATAGCGAAATGCATGATGTCTGGCATTCAGAATGACCTGGCAAGCAGAGAAGCAGGAACACCCAGCCTATAATGAGGGCAGAAATGAAACGATAAAAGGCAGGCAGGTTGGATACAGTAAAACCACCTTCATGGGTGGACATGGTCATCTGTGTAGAAAAGCCCATAATCTATAAAAGAGCTACTTAGAACCAGTGAGTGTGTTTAGCAAGGCAGTGGGATAGAAAATATTTTAGAGCAAGGGAACTTCCCCCTCTCCCAAAGAGTTAACAAATTATGTCAGCACTTTCCTTCACTTACCTGAAACAAGGCCTAAGAAATTGCCATCTCAGTGTTTGTAGTTTTACAGCTGTTTAATATACAAAGGGAGTTATAAAAATAAAGTATTCCAAACTGTTGAGTGCAATTACATCTGAATAACAGAGCACAGATTTTCCTTTTCTTTCATTTCCAAAATTGTCTTTAATTACCTTGTACTACTTGAGTATCTGAACCCAGAACCTCTCCATCCCATCTGAGGACAGAGGCAAGAAAATCTAGCCGCGCAGTAGTTGCAGAGAAACTCAGGCAGGGAAGAGAAGCAGGTTTATTCTTTTCTGTGGAATCAGTTAAGCTCCCAAGGAAACAAACGGGCCCTGAGCCCCAGGGACGTAAAGGCAAACAATTAAGCCCTGATGACGCAGCGGCACCTGCTGTAGAACTCAGTCTCCCAGGGAAGGTCACCAAGTCAGGCCTCAGTCCCCTTTTCCACAGGAGGCTGAGAGAAAAGCGGGAGGTGCACAGGGCCGCGAGGTGCGCGCCACCGCGGAGAGCTGGGGGACACAGGCGGCGCTGGAACCCGGGCGCTGAGGGCTGCGCCGTGGGTCGGCTAAAGCCAGGGGAAGAGGCCATCGTGAGGGCGTCACCCGCTGCTTTCTCCCTTGTGCCCCCACCCCGGCCCGGCCCCCGGGGCAGGCGCTGCCCCTTCCCGCCTCTGCCTCCCGGGCTGAGCCCCCGGCTCCCGGCCCCCCAGGCCTGCTCTGGCTCCCGGGCCTCGGCGGCTGCTCGGGGGACACACTCCCCCAGGCCGCCTCCCGGCCTCGGCCCGCGGGCGCCTGTGTCCCGCGCCGCCGGGGTCTCTGGGCGCCCCGTGGCCGCCCCGGCCCCCTGCGCCACCAGGAGGGACCCCCTAGGAGGGACCCCCTGGCGCCCTGGGCCTCGGCACGGCCCACCGCGTCGCCTGCGCCTCCAGCCTGCACGGCGGGGCGCCTGGGCCTGGAGTCCCCTCGCGGAGACCAAGAGGGGCGCGGGCGCCCACCCAGGGCGGAAGGAGGCGCCCCCCGCAGCCCCTCCCCCGCCACCCCACCCCGCCCCGCGTGGGGCCCCGCCCCGTGCGCCTGCGCGGACACGCCCTGCCCGGCCTCGTGGGGCACGCGAGGGGCACGTGAGGCCTGGGAGGACACGTGAAAGCGGGACATGTGACGGTGGGATCAGGTGGCTGAGTGGGCACACGTGACAGCCTGGCTCAGGTGCCGGTGGGGCGCACGTGATGGTGAAGGCACGTGATGTACGTCCACGTGACCGCTGTGGGCGGGTCACGCAGGGGCACGTGACTGACGCGCATGTGATGGTGGCGACGCGTGACCGGGTGCAGGTGGGAGGCACGTGACCACGCGAGGCTCGTGGCCGCGGGTGCCGCCTACGGCCTGGCCGTCCCCGGGGCCCGCTTCTGGCCTGTGGCCCCGTCACAGCGAGGTCCGGGAGTGAGTCGGGTGAGTCGGGGAGACGCCCCGGAGGTGGGGGGCAGGGCCGTCCCTCCCGGGCCGCAGCAGCTGGGGTGGGGTGGGGCAGTGGCGCTGCGGGTGCTGGGGTGGCCGGGGCCGGGCTGGCAGCCCCCCTCCAGCCCTGGGCTCGGGGCTCGGGGCCTGCCGAGGGGCCTCCCGGGGGCGGGCAGGGGACAGCCCTCGGGGCAGCTTCTCGTCGCCGTCCCTCCTCCCCCGGGATCGAAGGGCTACGGCGCTGGGGAGGGGGGTGACTGGAGGTGGCCCTGGGTCTGCTGCCCTGCTGGGTCCTGGTCTACTTATGGGCCTGGAAGGGGGTCAAGGCGACAGGAAAGGGACAGCCCGAGGCGGCGGGGGCGGCCTGGCCTCCGAGGGGCAACGTCTGCCATGCTAGGGCCCGAGGGGGTGGCCCGTGAAGCCAGGCCACTTGTCCCCTTCCCGTGGCCGTCCCAGCCTCGTCTGCCCCGGGTGCACCTTCCCCCTGCCCAGCTGCAGGGCCCAGCTGTGCTGTCCTGGGGGAGAGGCCCGGGCAGTGGCCGCCCCTCCCCCGTGCCCTGCCCTGCCACCCCCTCCCCTGGGCCCGGTCCCGCCACCCCCTCATTTCCCTCGCTGCTGGGGTCCGTTTTGACACACGGGCCAGGAGTCTGTCCTGGGTGCCCATTACTTCTGGGGGGGGGCTGGTCAGGGCCCACTGAGGCCCCACAGGTCCTCTCGTCTGGGTGGCCCTGGTCTGCCGTGGGGTCCCCGAGTGGAATCTTCATACGCCCCTCCCTGGGGGCCCCCGACAGGGTAGGGAGACAGAGGGATGGACAGGTAGAGGGTTGAGAGTCCTGGGGCTCGCCCGACCTGGACAGCGGGGCCCTAGGGTGGCTCATCTCAGCAGGGTCCCCTGAGCGGGTGCTCAGCTGGTGGCCTGTTCCCAGCTGCCCTTTGCAGCCTGATGGCCCGCTCCCTGGAGGGCCCCACAGGGTCCTGGGAGGGACGCGATTGTCACGGCCCCTCCCACCCCACACCTGCACTGCCCACGGACTCCCACCTCAGGCACCTCACCTGCCCCCTACCACGGACCTGTCCCGCACTGCCCCTCAGGGGCGACACACCCGACAGACGCGCAGCCCTGCCCACCCCGACGCGTACCGGGGCCCCTGACCCGTGCTGGCCGGGGTGGGGTGCTGCTGGTGGCCGGCCCGGCTTCCTCAGCCTCCCCTCCCGCAGATCGTGTACCTCACTGCCACCTTCCCCTACGTGGTCCTGCTCGTCCTGCTGGGGTGCGGGGTGCTGCTGCCCAGGGCACTGAGGGTGTCGTCTACTATCTCAAGCCTGACTGGTTCCAGCTGGGGTCCCCTCAGGTGAGGCAGAGACCAATGGGTGTGAGCGGGGGCCAGTCGGGCAGGGGCCTCACCTGCCCCTGCGCCCCTGCAGGTGTGGATAGATGCCGGCACCCAGATCTTCTTCTCCTATGCCATCGGCCTGGGGGCGCTCACGGCCCTGGGCAGCTACAATCGCTTCAACAACAACTGCTCCAAGTAAGGCCCGGCCCGCCCTGCTCTCCCGCCCCAGGGGCCAGGCCGCCAGCCTCACCAGGGCCCCCTTGCCCCCCGCAGGGACGCCATCATCCTCGCGCTCATCAACAGGGGAGCAGCTTCTTTGCTGGCTTCGTAGTCTTCTCCATTCTGGGCTTCATGGCCGCGGAGCAGGGCGTGCACATCTCCAAGGTGGCAGAGTCAGGTAAAGGCGACCCGTGAGCCATGCCACCCACTGCAGCTGCACCCCCTAAAGGGCGGGAGAGAAAGCCCAGCCCGGGGGTCAGCGGGTCCGGAGGCCTGGGTGGAGGGGTGCAGGCTGGGGCACTGGCGCCTGGGAGCAGACGGAGAAGGAGGGGCACACCCCTGCCCTGGCCACGACACCCCACCACTCACAGGGGGAGAGGTAACCTGTGACTGCCATAGCTGCCAGCACCCAAGACTAGGGGTCCTACCCAGGACCCCGGTGTTTATGGGCAGGGGCTGGCCGGGGCCCACGGGAGCACCTGGGCCCCTTGCCTGGGTCGCCCTCAGAGGCTGGAGCCGAGGACATCGGCCCCAGGGTGCCTGGCACCCGTGAGCACGAGGGCGGACACGGCGGCGTAGGTCCACACTTAGCCCCCTCCCTGCAGGGCCCGGCCTTGCCGTCATCACCTGCCCATGGGCCGTCACGCTGATGCCCGTCGCCCCGCTCTGGGCCACCCTCTTCTTCCTGCTGCGGGAGGGAGGGTCTGCGTGGGTGATACACGTGCCCGCCTGGGCGCCACAGGGGGGCGCAGAGCCCCATGCCCGGGGAACCTGCCTCACAGGCCCAGGGTCCACCCCAAGGTTGTCCTCCTGCCCACCTGCAGGTGTCTTCCTCATCCCCGACGTCCTCACCCCCTGATTGGGGGTGTCCCCATCTTCTTCCTGGAGATCTCTCTTGGCCAGTTCATGAAGGCCAGCAGCATCCACGCCTGGAACATCTGTCCCCTCTTCAAACGTGAGCGCCCCCACCCAGCCTGCCCCTACCCCAAGGACCCCCTTCCCACGACCAGGGCAGGGCCCACAGGAGGGGGGGCCTCAGCTGCAGGCCCAGGGCCCGGTGGTGGCCCCTAGTGTGAGGGGGTGGCCTCGGGGAGGCGGGGAGGGGTATCCTGCTTGTCCCCACCCCACTTGGCAGCTGGGGCACCGAGAGGTGTGTGAATGCCTCCCGCACGTCCCCAGGGGACAGGAAAGGGACAGCCCGAGGTGGTGGGGATGGCCTGGCCCCGCTACCCCCCAGCGCTCAGGGCCTGCGCTGGTTCCCTGAGTCAGCCGGGGACGTGCTGATGGCCTGGAGGGCGGCAGGGGATGAGTTGTGGGCGACGGCGGGGCCTCAGCGGGGTTCACGTTCCCTGTGGTGACTGCAGGACCTGTCCCCGGGCGTCGTGTCCACCCCGATAGGACTCCTGATCTGTGCAAACACCTCTCTCCAGGACAGGCCTGCAGGCGCCCTCCTGGCCCTGCCGGTCCCAGGGACCTCCGGGGGCCCCCGAAGATGCTCCAGCGCCTGTCTAAAGCAGCCAAGCGGCCGCAGCCCCTCTGGGCTGTGGACCCCAATTTTATGTCTTTTCTCAGGAGGTGCTGGAGATTGAGCCCAGGATCTCTGCCTGGGAAGCAGGCGCTCAACCACGGAGCTCCATCAGCCTCCGGACCCCGGTTCCTCCCTTGTTCCCTCCGCGGTCCATGAAGCCGCTCGCCAAGGCCTCCTCGCACCACTGCCTTGTTAGGGAACGTCAGCTCCTGCCTCAGCCCTCGCCAAGCCTCAGAAGCTTCCAGCCCGAGGAGCGCCAGCCTCCTGTGCGGTGCTAGGAGGCAGCAGGGAGAAGGCCTCTCCCGGACTCCGTGCCTCACCCTCCAACGGGAACCCCGACAGCTTCAAGTGAAAGAAGGCTCAAAAACCTCCTTCTGAATCATTCCAGAAGCGTCCTTCTCTAGAGGGGCTCCCAGCAGTCCCAGGTGGGTGTGTGGCCCTTTCCCAGCCCTCCACCCTCCTCTTCCTCCTCTCTGGCCCCCTCTCCTCCAGCCCACAGTTGGTGAAAACAAAGGCTTTCTGCCGTGGACTGGGAAACGTGCCCTGGATTCCTGTCTTGTTCCCACCCCCGTGGACTGGGCTTGGGAAGCTCGGGCAGGTGCTTCGTCCTCCCTGTGTTATGAAGTGAGAGAGACCGCCCTAGGAAAGGAGGGACCCAGGCACCCAGCCTCCCTGAGCGCAGCCCCTGCACAGCAGAGACCAATGGAGTGGAGGGAGAGGCCGGGCCTGGGGCAGAGGCGCGGGCGCAGCAGGGCTTGGGCACGGACAGAGATTGGCACTGTGGCTGGGGCGGGGCCTGTGGCAGAGCCTGTGGGGCTCTTTCAGCAGACAGCCCACACGAGGGTCAGCGCAGGGGCTGCCCAGCCATCGCGTCCAAAGGAGTGATAGAAAGCAAGAGCGTGAAATATAAATTTATCATCGAACGTGGCCTTGAATGAGAGCAAGGTAGCCGAGGCATCACCGTTGCCAGTCCCTAGCCACGCCGCAGCTGCGGTGGCTCAGGTGCCACATCCCTCAGGTGATCACGTGTGCTCTTCTCCTTCAGCCTGTTAATGGAGGGTATGACACGCACTGATTTCTCATGCATGCTGAACCGCCCTGTACATCTGGGGTAGATCCCACCTGGTCATGGAGCATGATTCTTCTGAGAGGCTGTTGGATCCTGTTTGCTCGTATGTTGTTGAGGTTTTTCATCTGAAGTCAAGTGCTCTTGGTCTGTGTTTTTCTTTCTTGTGGCATCTTTTTCTGGTTTTGGTATGAGAGTCATGTTGACCTCATGGAATGTGTTAGGAAGAGTTCCTCCTCTCAAAGTTTTTGTAAGAGTTTGAGCAGGAGTAGTATTAATTCTTCTTGGAATGTTAGTTAAAATCCAGCAGGGAAGCAGTCTGGTCCTGGGAATTAAGGTTTGTTTGGAGGTTTTGGATGACTGCTTCCATCTCTTGTTATTCGTCTGTTGAGATCTTCTCTTTCTTCTCGAGTCACTCTTAGTAGTTTGTGTCTTTCTAGAAATTTGTCCATTTCATTTAGGTTATCTAATTTGTTGGCATATGTTTGTTCCTAGAATCCTCGTATAGTCCTATTTCTTTAAAGATTTATTTTTTTATTCCCCCCCCCCCCACATTGTCTACTCTCTTTGTCCATTCGCTGTGTGTTCTTCTTTGTCTGCTGGCATTCTTGTCAGGCGGCACTGGGAATCTCTGTCTCTTTTTGTTGCATCATTTGCTGCGTCAGCTCTCTGTATGTGTGGCACCACTCCTGGGCAGGCCGCATTTGTTTTGCATATGGCAGCTCTACTGGCGCGGCGCACTCCTTGCGCATGGGGCTCCCCTATGCAGGGACACCCCTGCGTGGCAGGGCACTCCTTGCGCACATCAGCGCTGTGCATGCGCCAGCTCAGCACACGGGTGAGGCGGCCCTGGGTTTGATCCCTGGGCCTCCTATATGGTAGGCGGACGCTCTGTTAGTTGAGCGAAATCTGCCTCCCACCTTTAGTGCTTTCCATTTCAGTGGGGTTGCTAGTAATGCCCCCGTTTCATTTGTGCCTTCACTTGTGTCCTCTCTTTTTCTCCAACAGCCTAGCTAACGCTTTGTTGATTTTATTGCTTTTTCAAAGAACCAACTTCTGGTTTTGCTGATTCCCTCTGTGGCGTTTAACAATTCTGCATTTCCTTTATCTGTCCTCTACTCTTTGTCATTTCCTTCCTTCTGTTTACTTTGATTTTAGTTTGCTCTTCTTTTTCTAGGCACTCCCATTGTGAGGTGTCTGATTTGAGATCTTCCTCCTTTACTGAAGTCGTTTGGAACTGTAAATTTCTCTCTCCTCACTGCCTTTGCTGCATCCTATACATTTTGATATGTTGTGTTTTCATCTTCATTTACCTCAAGATATTTCCTAATTTCTCTTGTGGTTTCTTCTTTGATGCATTGATTGTTTACCAGTGTGGCGTTTAATTTCCACACATATGCCAATTTTCCAATTTTCCTCCTGTTATCAATTTCTAGCATCATTCCATAGAGGTCAGAGGAGATATATTGTGTGATTTGAGAATGTATTGACACTTGTTTTGTGACCTCACATATGCTCTAATCTGGAGAATGACCCATAGTCACAAGAGTAGAATATATTGTCTGCAGCTCTAGGGTGAAATGCTCTATATATGTCAGTCAGCTCTAGCTGCTTTAGAGTATCCTTCAAGGGTTCTATTTCCTTATTGATCTTTTCTCTAAATATTCTATCCATTACTGAAAATGGTGCATTGAAATCTCCTACTATGAACACAGGACTGTGTATTTTTTCTTCAAATCTGTCAGAACTTTCTTCATCTATTTTGGGGCTCTGCCCTTAGGTGCATGTATATTTATAATTGTTACATTTCTTGTGGAATCGACTCTTTTTCTGTATATATTGGCCTTCTTTGTTCCTCCAAGCAGTTTTTGACTTAAAGTCTATGTTTTCAGATATTAATATAGCTACCTTGCTCTCCTTTGGTTTTATTTGCATGGTATGTAATTTTCCATCCTTTCTCCTTCAACCTACTTGTGTCCTTGAAGTTCATATGGGTCTCTTGTACGCAGCCTAGAGTTGTGTCATGCTTTTCCATCCATTCTGCAAATCTCTCTCTTTTCACTGGAAGGTTGGATCCATTTACATTTAAAGTAACTACTAATAATGCAGGACTTTCTTCTGCCATTTTTCCTCCTTGATCTTTGTCAGTCTTATATCTTTCTATCCCTCAAGTCTTCAGTTAATGCCTACATTTATATCTGTGTGAGTCTTTTCTAGGGTACCATTTTATGTCCCTTCTCGTTTCTTTCTGTATATATTTTTTATGTATTTTCTGTGTGGTTACCATGAGGCTTAAATTTAACATCCTAAATCTATAACAATCACATGTGATTTGATACCAACTTAACAAATTGTATCTTTATATAATTTACATGCAAAACCATATATTTATTATTTCTTTTTATACATTTGCATTTTAGAAGCTGTAAGATATAAAAAAATGGAGCTAACAAATCAAAATATACAATACAGTAGGACTGACATTTCTAACTACCTATATTATTACCTTTACTGCAGGGCCTTATTTCTTTCTGCCACTTCAGTCCATTGTCTTGTTGTCTTTACTTTCCGTCTGAACAGCTCCCTTTAGCATCGTGTCTACGGTACACGAACTCCATCAGCTTTTGTTGATCTGGAAATGTCCTCATCTCTCCGTCTCTCCCTCATATTTGAAAGACCATCTCACCAGCTATAGGATTCTTGGCTGGCAGTTGTTTTCTTTGAGCCCTTTAACTATTCCATCGCACTGCCTTCCTTCCTCCATGGTTCCTGGGGACATGTCAGCATTTAGTCTAATCGGAACGCCCTTGTGCATACACCACTGCTGTGCTCTTGCAGCCTTCAGGACACCCTTCTTGCCCTTGACATTCAACAACTGAACGACCATGTGCTTGGACATGGTTCTCTTCCTGCTTATCCTCTTTGGGGTTCATGGGGATTCTTGAATGTGGACTCATGTCTTCATTAAACGTTGGAAGTTTCCTGGCAGTATTTCTTTGAACATTCCTTGTTCCCCTTTCTCTTTCTCCTGGGACTCGGAAAATGTGTATATTGGTTTGCTTGCTGGTGTTCTGTAGTGCTCGGAGACTCTGTTCACTTTTGTTCATTCTTTTTCCTTTCTGCTTCTAAGCTTGACACATTTCAGGTTTGTTGTCTTTGAGTTCTGTGATTCTTTCTTCTGCTACCTTCAGTCTTCTGTCAATATCCTCTAGGGAAGTTTTCATTTCAGTTATTTTGGTCTTCAATCCAGTATTTCTGTTTGGTTCTTTTAAAACATTTCAGTGTCTTTATTGAGATTCTCATATTGCTCATTCACTGTTTTCCTTATATCCTTTAATTTTTCTTCATGTTTTCCTTTAACTCCTTGAGCATACAGTGGATATTTTTTTTTCCCTTTACAATCTTTGTCTGGTACATCCCAAATATAGTCTCCTTTGTTGATGGTTTCTGTATTTTTTCTCATTCCTTTGGGTGGGTCATTCTTTCCTGTTCATTTGTTTGTCTTGTAATCTGTTTTTGTACCCTGTGCATTTTAATATTTGAGAGTATTAACTCTGGGAGTGAGTCCTTGACTTGTCTCTTAAGTTTGTATCTAGGGAGTGATACAGCAGAGATTTCCTTGAGTGCAGGAGCTAACAAAGCAACCAAGGCCAAACACATCTTTCACCATTTGTGCAAATTGGCTCTGCCATGGCTGATGCATTTCCTCAGAGTGAAGCACTCCTACCTGGACGAGAAGTGCAAGGAAAAGGGCCGTGCAGGGTCCTCTCTGTCTTTTCTGAACTCGCTCTTATCTTGGGCTCGTGCTGGCTTGTGCCCTGAAGAATTTCCGCCTTTCCTGGAATTCAAGTGCCCCCTCTCTACCCTAGGAAGAGACGGTCTCTCCCGTCTGCTCCTCTCCTGGATGTGTTAGGGCAGGGTAGCATTTGTGTCAGGCACTTGAATTTCATGGCTTCTTGCCCTGCCTTAGCTGTCTGCAGCACGGTTCTGCCTGCAGGGCACAGTCTGGGAGGGTGAGCCAAGGAGAGGTTACCTGGTGCAGTCTTTCAGGTTTCTACACAATACCTTGGCACAGGTCCCCAGGCACGGGGGTGTGCCTCGGGGTTACAGCTCCCTCCAGAACAGGGCCAAGGACCCACAGTGGAGCATAGGCTGGCTCCCCCCGCACCAGGATGTGGGTGTGGGAGGGCCCGGCAGGGGGGCCATGGACTTCTATCATAGTTTAAAGCTGCATTTTTTGATTCAGTGTTTACCCAGGTGCTGCAATGCTTTTATTGTTTTCCCGAGTTCTGAAGTAGTTGGTTCTATCAGTTTTTGCTAGTTGTTCAAAGATTCGGCGGGGAGATTCGGCGGGGAAACGGCACCCTGGACTGTTACTCCATTGTCTTGGAATGCCCATTTATCTTTAATACACAAACATTAGTAATTCTATGTATTCACTTTATAATGTTTCTCCTATGTGGTTTCTGAGCTCAGAAATGTTTTCAACACTGTCCGAAGATGAAAATCATGTAGTCATCTGTCTTTTTCTAACAACTTTAGTGTTTCATTTCCCTATGTTTACTCTCCATTGAACTTGGAATTAATTTTGGTGTAATAAATGAGATGGAATCTAGCTGTATGTGTCTGTGTGTGTGCATGTATGTGTGTGTGTTCAGAAACAAGAGCCAATCCAAACATCCTTTATTGAAAGCCTTCTCTATCACGTATTAAACTTTTCCTTTGTTATAGACTAAATTTGCATATGGAATTTTAAGATCTCTTTCTGGACTCTGTTCTGTTTCAGCCTTTCTTAATTCTGTGTCATCATCCTTTCTAGTTTTCTTTCTTACTAACTGTCTTAGGGATTGTATTAGCCAAGCGGGTGCTGATGCAAAGTACCAGAAATCTGTTGGCTTTTATAGAGGGTATTTATTTGCGGTAGAGGCTTACAGTCACAAGGCTCTGAAGAATCCAAGTCAAGGTGCCGTAAACAGTCCTTTTTTCCCCAAAGACCTGTGCCACGTGTTGGAACAAGATGGCTGCGGGTCTCTGCAGAGTTCAGCCTTCCTCTTCCTCTTCCCTTCAGGCTCCGTGGTCGCCGCTTCTTCTGGCCTCAGCTCTAGGCTGGGTGAGGCTCATCTCTTTCCCAGGCCTTGATTCTTCCTGGGCTCAGCCGCTCTGGTCTCTCCAAGGTCAGCTCTAGCCTGTCAGGCTCTTCCTCTTCCCGGGGCCCCTGCCTATCTGTGGAGCCGTCTTGTTCCTCTTTGTTCTTCTCCTGCGTATTTACTTCCCGTGGCTCCAGCATCAAAACTCCGTCACTCTCTCCTCTGCCGTGTTGTTTTCTGTGTGAGCCCCTGCCCACCAAGGGGGCGGGCACTCGACGTCCTCCCGAATCAAAGCCTTGATCATAAATCCTCTGAATCTAACACAACCTAATATGCCCAGAGGAACAGACAAGTTCACAAACGTTATCCACTATCTGTTTTTGGGATTCATAAGTCATATCAAACTGCTGCAGGTATCATACGTAGTTATTCTTGAGTTGATTCTTTCCAGGACTTGCTCCACCTAATTCCATATCTTTGGCAGTACTTTTCCAATGAATCCCCATGTATATTTCCCCCTGTGGACATTACGTATCATTCTGTGGGGTTTTTTGTGGTTGCACGTGCTGGGCCATCCTGTGTTTATTTCTATTGGTATTTTAATTGTGCTTTAAATGGATTTACAGTTTAATTTAGGGAGAATCCATATCTTTAGCGTATTGTATTTTTTTTAAAGGCTTCCTGGATGCCCTTTTTCTTTTTCTTTTTTTAGATTGATTTATTTCTCTCCCCTTCCCCCCACCCTGGTTGTCTGTTCTCTGTGTCTATTTGCTGCGTCTTCTTCTTTGTCTGTTTCTGTTGTCAGCGGCACAGGAATCTGTGTTTTTTTTTGTTGCATCATCTTGTTGTGTCAGCTCTCCGTGTGTGTGGCGCCATTCCTGGGCAGGCTGCACCCTCTTTCACGCAGGGCGGCTCCCCTTACAGGGCGCACTCCTTGCGCGTGGGGCTCCCCTACGCGGGGGACACCCCTGTGTGGCAGGGCACTCCTTGCGTGCATCAGCACTGCGCATGGGCCAGCTCCACACGGGTCAAGGAGGCCCGGGGTCTGAACCGCAGACCTCCCATATGGTAGGCAGATGCCCTAACCACTGGGCCAAGTCCACTGCCAGCGTATTGTATTTTTTCATCCAAAAATGGCATTAAAAATCTATGCATTTATGCCCTCTCTCAAGTCTGTCAGGGAAGTTATTTTAGATAAAAATCTATTAGTTCAATAAATATTTATTAAGTGACTGTTATGTGCCAGGTACTGTTTTCGATTTCTGGAAACAGAGAAAAAATAACACACGGTATCAATAAGTCAGTGACATGCATTGTTAGAAGGTGATTCATGACATTAAAATAGGTTGGGCAGGGTCTCGGGGCTCCAGTGCCTGTGGGGTGGGCCCCAGAGTATCATTTAGACTAGGGAGGTCTGGATAGGCCTTGTTGAAAGGGACGTTTGTCCAAGGATGGAAGGAGGAGAGGAGCTGGCTAAGCAGATTCCCCAGGGAAGAGTGTTCCAGGTGGAGGAACAACACGCTCCAAGCCCTGTGGTGTGAGGTCCCGGGTTCACTCCCCAGCCCCTCAAAGGAAAAAGAGTTTCCTTTGCAGCCCCTGCACCAGCTGTGGCCGTGCCATTTCTCCTGGGCCACAAGGTGCCTCACAGGCACATGGGGGCCTGCGCCAACAGGGGCTCCTTGCCATGGGTGGCCTGGATCTGGGGAGGCAGGACTTGGCAGCTGAGTCCCGTCGCCCTGGCTAGGCCTTCACCGCTTCTTCCATTCTATTTATGACTAATGTCGTCCTTTAGAAATGTCACTGGGGTTTGGGGTATTCCTTTGTAAACAGTGATACTTGTTATTCTGGTATTTTCGGCTGGCTGCTTGTGTGTTCACTGATAGAATCGTGCTCTATAATAATCGTGATAAGGGGGGGATTGTGGGAGATGGGGATGGACTAAGAGGCCGAGCTGAAAGCTCTCACAACAGCCCCAGAGAAAGAGCCAGCACCTGCCTGAGGGACCTGCTCTGAGGGTCCGCAGACCAGGACAGGGCTACACAACTCCCAGAAAGGGGAGCGACACACAGCCAAGGGAGCCAGAAGACAAGGGAGCTAGTCAGCCCCGTGGGGGCCGCGAAGGGCTCCCCTGCCCCAGCCCAGGACATGAAGCTGGGTGAAAGCCCTGGCTCCCTGCAGCCAACCCAGAGGGGAGCAGACACCTTCCTCCCGTCGGCTGTGTCCAGGGAAAAGGGAGGGAGGTCGGGGGCTTTTCTTCAGTGAATCCGGCCAGCACCACCCGCTGGGAATCTCTGATGTGCAGATTCCACACAGGCACCCAGGAAAGGGGAGACTGGAACACCTCCGTGTAAGGTGCGCCACTCGCGCCATCTGCTGGCTATTCTGGAAACTGCACGGGGAAAAGCAGGCACTCTCTATCCAACCCCTGGGAGAAAATCTGCGCCCCACTAGGGAGTCCCTGGGCTGATTTTAACAACTTAAGCTGGGCCATTTTAAATGCTGGAATAAGTTGAACCAAATATCAAAGAAGAGCTGTGGAAAAAAACAGTAGGCGAGAGAGACATTAGCCGTCAGAGTAAATGCACCAACATATTCAGATGCCTAGACATGCACAAAACGTACACGCCAAACTAGGACACAGGAAGAGATGGCCCAGCCGGAAGAACAAACAAATATCCTAAGAGATACAGGATTTAGGACAGTGAATCAGTGCTGATCCCACAACTCTCCTAAATCACTTCAAAGAAGTTAAATAAAGTATGATGAAAGAAATAAAGGATATAAGAAGACACTGGGAGAGCATAAGGAACAGTTTGAAAACCTAGAAAGAAAAAGTAACAGACCTTATGGGAATGAAAGACACAATGGATGAGATTAAAAATACGTTAGAGGAATTTTCTTCAGAAATTTTCTGCTGTTCATTCAACACCCTACTGTCAATCCCAAGTGCAGGAGAAAATTTCTGAAGAAATAAAATCCCAGTAGAGAAATTTGACAGATTAAGTGGAGTTGATGCCCAGAGACCTGACAGAAGAGAAGGCTATAAATACAAGAGAAGCTCTGAAAACCTGAGGCACAATTCCAAAGGAAAAAAGAAAATAATTTAAGTGTGATGAATGTGGGAAAAATTTCATGCAGAGCTCTGGCCTCGTTCAACATCGGATGCTTCACTCTTGAGAGAAACCGTTTGAGGGTAGGGTGTGCGGAAAAGCCTTCAGAGTGAGCTGCAGCCTAATGGTTCATCTGGGATTCCATTCCAGAGAGCCACCTTGGAAACACAGCGCCTGTGGGAAAGCCTTTAGTGCAGGCACACACCTCCTCTTCCATCAAATCACCCACTCCAGAGAAAGCCCTGCAAGTGCGAAGAAGGTGGGAAGCGTTTTAATGTCACTTCCAGCCTAATTCTCCATCAAAGAATCCTCTCGGGACACAAACCCTGTGAAATGTACTGAATGAGGGAGGGCCTTCCCTGCTAAGTCATGCCTTGTTCAACATCAGAGGATCCACACGGGGGAGAAACGGTTTAAATGTAAAGATTGTGGGAAATGCTTTAGGCTCCAATCAGGGCTTGTTCAACATTTGTGTATCCTTAATAGGTAGAAATCTTGCAAATGTGATACGTGTGGAAACCTTTTCATCGAGACCTCACACCTTTATCAACATTAGATAGTTCATTGCAAAGAAAATTGTATAAATGTGGTGAAAGAGGTAAATTAGTCTAAACTCGTTTAGAGGGTCTTAGACTGGGGGGACACTGGGAACAGTGTAAAAGGAGGCAAATGTTATATCTGGGTTCGAGTAGTATGGGAAGCACATTTTGCCATCTTAGCCACAAGCACCTCCCAACAGTAGCCTTCCTGCATTTTTATGGATATGTACAAAGTTCACGTAGTTTCCTTACCAGTCCTCCAAATTCTCTTCCCATGTCAGGGCTCATTTCTCTCTGTGCTCAGCTGCTCTGCTCTCTCCACAAGGCCAACTATAAACTATCAGGCTAACAGCTCATCTCTCTTCCCAGGGCCTCTGCTGTGTCTAATGGAGCCTTCTCTCTTTCCTCAGGTGTCTGATTCTCAGTGTATTTACTTCCTGGGGCTCCAGGCTTAAAATTCTAACTTTCTGCTTTGCCATATCATTTTCTCTGTGAGTCCCCACCCACCTAGGGGGTAGGGACTCAACATCCTACTGACATGGCCCAGTCAAACCCTGATCATCAAGTAATCAAGTAAAAGTGAAACCTCCAATCCAATAAAATCTAATACACCCAGAGGGGCAGACCAGTTCACAAACATAATCCAATATCTACCTTTGGAATCCATAAACCATACCAACCGCTACCGTGCCTGTCTCCATTTCACCTCTGTAGGTAGCCTTGCAGAAACAGTTTTGCTTTGTTTATTTTAGGAAGTACTGGGGGATTGAACCCAGGCCTTGTACATGCGAAGCACATGCTCGACCACTGAACTGCACCCACTCCCCGAGAAAGAGTTTTAGGAATTATGGTTCTACGTCCTCGATCTGGCTGCAGATGGGAAAATGGACTGTGAAGGGGTGCAGGTGGAGACAGGGATACCAGGTGGGAGGCTGTTGTGGAAGTCTAGGCGAGAGAGGATGGTGGCAGGGGTGACGTGGTGGCTGTGGAGGTGGAGACGAGCCATATTTGGGAAATATTTTGGAGGTCAGGTGCCCAAGCCTTGGAGTGTGGATGTGCTGGCTCTAAGGGGAGGTAAAGGAGAGGGGCGTCAACAGTGTCCCCCTGATGAAAGAGCAGGTTTGGAGGTGGGGGCAATACCTTCAGTCAGGTCCTGTTGAGGGTGAGGTCCCCGTGGGACGTCCCCTGGAGATGTGAGGCAGCAAGATGGAGCAGTGGGTGTGGCACGCAGGATACAGGTGTGAGTTTAGGGAGAGATGTGGGAGACACAGCATCAGGAAAGGGACAGGTGGAAGCCATGCACGCGCATGAGGCCAGGAGGCCTTTTTTATTTGTTTGGACATTGAGTTGCAGTTTTCTCAATACAAGTGCTTCACATCATTGGTTAATGTTATTCCTGACTATTTGAGTTTCATCTCTCCTATTTTATTTTCACCACACTCTTGACACTTTCAGTTACATTTAATGATATAATCTTCATTTCTAGACTCTCTTCCAGGCTCCTCTCTCCTTTCTTTTCTTTTCAGGCTCTCGCACGCCCTGTAGTATTCCTGAAAATCTGATCTCTTGCTTAGAAATTCTCTCAGTTTCTGTTTATCTGTGGATATTCTAATTTCGCCCTCATTTTTGAAAGACAGTCTTGCTGGATGTAAGATTCCTGCCTGGAAGTGTTTCTCTTGTAGTAGCTTAAATATATCAGACCACTGTCGTCTTGCCTCCATGGTTTCTGGTGAGAAATCAGCACTTAATCTTATTGGATATCCGTTAAATGCTGTGCATTGCTTTTCTCTTGCTGCTCTCAGAATTCTCTTTCTCTTTAGAATTTGACATTGAGATGAGTATGTGTCTTGGAGTTGGTCTCTTTGGATTTTTTCAGATGGGAGTACTTTGTGCTTCTGGACAGGGATATCTATGTTCTTTAACAGGGTTGGGAAATTTTCAATATTTATTCAAACATTCCTTCTGCCCCTTTTCCCTTCTCTTCTTCTGGGACACTCATGACACATATGTTTGCATGCCTTTTGCTGTCATTTAATTCCCTGAGTCCTTGTTCGATTTTTTCCATGCTTCATCTGTTATTTTGTATGTTGACTTTCAGAGGCCATTTCTTCCAGCTCACCAATCCTTTCTTCTTCCTCCTCAAATCTGCTATTATATGACTCCAATGTTTTCTTAATTTCATTGATTCCACCTTTTATTCCCATAAGATCTGCTGTTTTTCTACGTATGCTTTCAAATTCTTCTTTGCGCTTATCCAATATCTTTTTTTTTTCTTCAAACTGTATCCAGCTTTTACTAAAGATACTTTTCATAAACAATCATGGTCTTTCAGGCAGGACGTGGGCAGACAATCGTTAACGGTATACAACAGCTTTCAAACTCCCTTCTTCAATGGACTACCAAAATCAGAAAGCCACTATAAAACCCAATGAAGTCTTCATTTGATGCTCCGAACAGGGGAAGTTTAGAGTGAGGGTTGACATTTCACATTTAGCATGTTGTATAACAACTTTTCACGAGCCGACTCTGACTTTCAGGAAATGAAAGGAAAACAGAGTTATCCACAATCTAAAAAAGGAATTGCTGCTTTTTTTGAGGGCTGCCATATCCGTGGCATCACTGGAAAGTCCAGATCGCCTGACATCCTGGTAACCAGTTCTTTTGGGGTCAGGCCCCAACAGGTCTCTGGGTTAAGGGAGTCAAGTGTATGCTGAAGGCAGAGAGAGAGAATAGGTCATGAGGACATAAATTTTAGTTTTTCCACACTGCAAGGCATCTGTGCCAAGGTGAATAATGTTTATCAACGTCAGGGATTGCCTTCTGGAAGTAAAGAGGAAGTCTCTCAAAAGACTAAGGGGAAAGGTGTTTTCTCCCATGTTAATCCAGCTTCAGAGACATTCTATTAGTGACATTCGCCCCTTCCCCCAAAACAATGAAGTGTTCTGTGTGCTAACAACATAGCTTAAAAAAAAAGTAAAACAAAGTTCTGCATTTTTATAAAACTTGATCAAAAATAGTGTTTCAAACTGTAGAGTCACCAGAAGTACTCAGTTGTCAAAAATGCCCCCACTTCCCTTGGCATCTCCAGCCCTTCCGCTTTCTGTGCTGGTCTGCTGTGGCATCTCCATTTTCTGCAGAGTTGTTCCCATCCTTGCCAGCACCACCTTTCCCTTCTTTCCCTGTGGGTACCTTCTCTCCTTTCTTTGCAGGGGCCTTTCAGGCTTGGCTTCTGGTTTGGAGGGGCAGGGTAGCAGATCACCTTGCCGATCTTCTCTGTGGCTCGTCCTTTACCTTGGCTTTCTCTCCTTAAACGTCCCCTTCAGCCTTTCTCTTGGGCCTGGTGGCGGCGGGGGGACGTGGGCGCTGGACGCGGGGGTGCAGCGGCGCGCGGGCTTTGGTCGGTCCGGGGGTCATCCTCGCCTCTTCTTCACACTGCTCTCCAATATCTTCTTAATATCCTTGATCTCTTCAGTCATCTCATTGAATTTACGACGGAGGTTTCTTGGAACATCTATCATTAGTTGTCTCAACTCCTTTATATCATCTGGAGGCTTATCTTGTTCCTTTCACTGGGCCATAGCTTCCTGTTTCTTGGTGTGGATTGCAATTTTTTGTTGGTGTCTTCGCATCTGGCTTACTAGAGTGTTTTTTCTGGGTGCAGTTTTTCTCTTTAGTTTAGGGCTTCCTATCCTTTCTCCCTTGCTGGTTGTGCAGTAGGAGCCAAGCATGTAGTTGGTGCTGTAAGCTGTGGAGCTCAGGCTGCCCTCATTGCACCAGGGACCAATGAAGCTTCTCCCAACTTTCTCCTTTGCCAGGGGTAGGGACAGAGTCACAGCTGTGTGGAATAATCCAAGTGCATCCTAGACTGTAGTTGCGCAGAGAGACTGATGAAGCTCCACATCCCTTTCTCCCCTGCCTGGGGCAGGGAAGGAGCTGCAGGTGTGGGCAGCCATCTATGCAGTGTGGGCCCAAGATGACGGCAGCTGCCCTGGTAGACTTGTGATTTTCAGTCTCTGCCAGCCAGAGTTCCCTGCAGTTCCCTGCATAGGCTGGTGCAGGGCTCCCCAGCCTCCTCCCTGCCAGAGGCGGGGCTGAGGCCTAGGCGGGCTGCAGGCTGATCTGCGGGAAGGAAACTGCTCCCTGCTGATCCTGAGAGTTTCCCTCAGCTGGCTTCCCCCCAGGCGGGGGCGGAGTCAGAATGGCGCCCACCGGCCTCTGCCTGACTTGGGCTGGTTCTCACCCCCCTGTTCCCAGGGGTATATCCCAGCAGCCAAGTCTACCAATCAGCAGCCGAAATCGGCATCCCGCCGTCTCCTCCTCCCCTGTTTCTGGGAGATGGCGCTTCCAATTCCAGCCACAGAGCAGCTCCTGGGGTGGCTCGTGCTGCCAGAGTAGGACAGTCACCGGCCTCCGCAGCTTGGCTGGTGATTTCCCGGAGCCTCCTCCCTGCTGGAAGTGGCACTGGAGCCTAGGCTAGAGCTGCAGTCTGTCTGGATGGAAAGAAGTCGGTCCCCACCAGCCCTGGGATTTGCAGCCAGCCCCACTTCCCGTCATGCCGTGCGCAGTGTTAAGACGGCGGCCTCTGTCCTCTTTCTGACCTAGACAGGCTAAAACTGTAGCTCCTCTCAGGAGTGTGCCTTAGCCCACGGTGCTGACTCCTCAGCAGCTGCACTTGGTGCCCAGCCGTCTCTCCCTTCCCGGTTTTGGGGAAGTGGAGCTTTCACTTCCAGCCGCGGAACAGCTCCTGAGGCGGCTTGTGCGGCGTGGTCGCCGGCCTCCGCGGCATGGGGTGCTCCACTCACGCGTCTTCTCCGCAGATGGGCAGTCTCCTCCTTGCACTCCTTCCAGGCTGTGGCAGGATGCCCTTCTGGCCTCCTGGAGCCCCCAGACAGGTGCTTCCGCCAGCTCCAGAGACCTCTGGGTATTTGCTAAGTGCCCTGCAGCAGGAGCTGACCCTAGGAGCTCCTTACTCCACTGCCGTCTTGCTGGTTTTTCTCATATTAAGTTTTGATGTCAGAGTTAGGCTGGCTTCATTCAATGAGCTGGAAAGTTCTCCCTCTTCTGTTTTCTGAAAGAGTTTTTGTAAGATCGATATTGTTTCTTACAAAGTTTGGTAGAATTCACCAGTGAAGCCATCGAGGCTTAGAGTTTGCTATCTGAGAAGGCCTTTAATTATGCAATTTCTTCAACTAACTCTGACTTTGTGTATCTTCTTGGATCCACTATTGTAAGTTGTATTTGCCAGGAATTTCCTTTTCATCCAAGTCTTTGAATTTTTTGGCATGTACTTTTTCATAATATTCATTTATTTTCCTTTCTTTCTGTCTGTAGATTCTGTAGTGACAGCCCCCTTTTTCATTCCTAGTATTGGTACTTTATGCGTATCTCTCTTTATCTCTTGATCCAGCTAGTGAGAAGTTTGTCATTTGGTTGGTCTGTTTAGGGAGCCAACTTTCGGCTTTGTTAATTTTCTCTGTCATTTCTGTTTAATTTTTAAAAACAATTTATTGTCTTGCTTTTATCTTCGCTATTTCTTACCCTACAGTCACTTTGGGTCTACTTTTTCTAGCTTCTTAGGGAATGTGGTAGTTTGGAGCTATGTTCCTCAGAAAAAACCTGTTCTTAAGCTTCCTCCATTGCTGCGGCTGTGAACCCAGTGTAAGGAGGACTTTTAATGAGGTTACTTCAGTTAAGGTGTGGCCCACGTGAGTCAGGACGCGTCTTTTTAAACAATTTTTAAATTTTCATTTAATTTTCTTTTTTTTCAGGTACATATATTGCAAAAAAATTTACATTAAAAAATATAAGAGGTTCCCATATACCATCCCCCTCCCACATCAGAAGCCTCTGTCATCACTGTGGCACATACACTGCACTGGTGAATACTGGTGAATACATTTTGGAGCACTGCTGAACCGCGTGGATTATAGTTTACATTGCTGTTTACACTCTCTCCCAGTCCATTCGGTGGGTTATGACAGGATACATAATGTCCTGCATCTGTCCCTGCAATATCATTCAGGACAACTCCAAGTCCCAAAAATGCCCCCGCATTACACTTCTGCTTCCTTCTTCCTGCCCTCAGCAACTACCGTGGCCACTACATCCACATCACTGATGCAATTTCTTCCATCACTAGTCACAGTAGTTCCATAGTACAACATCAGTAAGTCCACTCTAATCCATATTTTATTCTTCCATCCTGTGGACCCTGGGATCTTGATATCCACTCGACCTCTATATCGAGAAGGGGCTTAGATCCTACATGGTTGATGGGTGAGATTCTCCTGCTTGCAGTTGTAGGCGCTCTGGGTTCCCTGGTGTGGTGGTTGACCATCCTCACCTCCCTGTTAGCTGACCTGGGTAAGTCCAACGAACTGGAGAGTAGGAGTTGCAACTCTGCTGAGGCTCAGGGCCCAGCTGGCACATGGACAGTCCAGAGATTCAAGTCTCCTGAGTATACACCAACCCCAGAGCATGGTCTTTATCCTGATACTGAAGGTCTTGTAAGAAGGCCACAAAGAGAGAAGCCTGAGGGAGTAGCCAGAAGACGGACGTCAACAGAACCCAGAAAGGAAGGAAAAGACACTTCTTGCCTTTCTTTTCTAGGATTCTCCAGGATTTGATCCTGGGGATCTCTGATGTGGAGAGAGGTTCCCTGTCAATCGTGCCACCTCAGATCCTGGTCTCTGCTGCTCTTCACCTTGATTCTCCCCTTTGTCTCTCTTTTGTTGTGTCATTATCGTGTTGCATGACTCACTTGAATGGACATTGACTCACTGCCTGGTCACTTGGCTGGCCACACGGGCACTCGGCTAACCACACAGGTACTCGGCTCACCACACGGGCACTCTCTTGGGCACTCAGCTCCCCACGTGGGCAAACAGTGGGCACTCAGCTCGCTGCATGTGTGGTTGGCTCATCACGTGGGCCCTTGGCTCACCACATGGGCCCTTGGCTTGCTACGCAGGTGCTGGTTCACTGCACGGGCACACCTTCTTATCTTTTTCAACAGGAGGTCCCAGGGATCGAACCTGGGTCCTACCCACTTCCCCTGTTATTCTTTTTAAAATCCCTTCTGTTCCTGTTTGTACTCAGCTTAATTGAGGCAAAATGTATGTATGAAAATTACACAGACTTTCAGGATACAATTCTGAGGTATGACAAAGATAGAGAACAAAATTGAAGACATAATATTTCCATCACCTTCAAAATTCCCCGTGTTTCTTTACCATTAATTCCTTCTGACCGCAGCCTGCCCCAGACAACCAGTATTCTCGATTTCATCACCATAGGTTAAATTTGTGTTTTCTGGAGTTTCATATGAATAGATTTGTACTGTACGTACTCTTTTGTGTAAACCTTCTTGCATTTAGCATGAAGATTTTGAGATTCTTCCAAGTTGCTGGATATATCAAGTTAATTCCTCCTTATTACCCAGTGATATTCCATTGTATGGCTGTGCGGATTGTTTCACCACCACCTGTTTATTGGACACTTGGGTTGCTTCCAGGTGGGGATTGTTTTTAATAAAGCTTCTATAGAAATTGATGTGCAAGTCTGTGGGGGGATATATTCTTGCATGTGTGTATTTTCTTTTTTAAAGGAGGTACTGGGGAATGAACCCAGGACCTAGTAAATGGAAAGCAGGTGCTCAGCCTCTTGAGCGATGTCTGCTTCCTGGACATGTGTTTTCAATTCTCTTGGGTAAATAACCAGAAAAGGGATTGCTGGGTTATATGGTGAGTGTAAGTTTAGCATTATTTGAAACTGGGAAGTGCTGTTTTTCTTTAAAAAATCCCAAACTTTTTAAAAAGAAACACTCCCCCTTCCCTGATAAGCTCTGGTCTGTTTTCTATCTCTGTCAATTTGCTAATTTCATCTCTGGTCGGTGTTATCAAACAACTTTTGTTCTTATGTGCCTTGCTTGTTTCACTGAGCGTTATGTTTTCAAGGTTCTTCCGTGTTGCAGCAGGGAACTCACAACTTCATTTTTTCTTTTGGCTGTATAGTATTCATTATGCATATGTACCACATTTTGTGTATCCACTCATTTGTTGATGGACTTGGGTTGTTTCCAGCCTTTGGCTATTGTGAGTAGTGCTGCCATAAACACTCACGTACTAGCACCTGTTTGCAACCCCGTTTTCAGTCTCTTTGGGTATATAAGTGAGATTGCTGCGTCAAATGGTAATTCTGTATTTAACTTTTTCAGGAGCAGGCATATTACTTTGCACAGTGGCCGCACTATTTTACATGCCCATCAACAATGTACTAGACATTCAGTTTCTCTGCATTCTCTCCAACACTGGTTATTTTCCATTTCCAAAATAATAGCCATCCTTGTGGATGGGAAGTGGTATCTTTTTGTGGCTTTAGTTTGCATTTCCCTAATGGCTAGCAATGTTGAAAAACTTTTCATGTGCTTACTGGTCATCTATATAACTTCTTTGGAGAAATATCTATTCCAGGCCTTTGCCCATTGTTTAATGGGGTGGTTTGTCTTTTTGCTGTTGAATTTTGGGGGTCCTTTAATATTCTGGATATTAAATCCTCATATGATATATGGTTTGATACTGTTTTCTCTCATTGTATGGGTTGTCTTTTCACTTTCTTGATAATTTCCTTCAATGCAGAAAATATTTAATTTTGATTAAATAAAATGTACCTATTGTTTCCTTTGTTGCTCATACTTTACTGGCATATCAATGATTCCAGTACTGAATCACAGATTGTGAAGATTTGCCCATGTTACTTCCTAAGAGGTTCATAGTTCAGCCCTTATATTTAGGTCCTTGGTCCATTTTGAGTTGATTTTTGAATATCGTGTGAGATAATGGTCTAATTTCATTCCTGTCCTGGCCGAGATCCAGTTTTCCCAACACTATGCGTTGAATAGACTGTTCTCTCCCCACTGTATGTTCTTAGCACTTCTGTCAAAAATCTGTGGCCATAGATGTGTGCACCTAATTCTGGACTTTCATATCTTTCCACTGATCTATTTATCTATGATTGTGTGAGTTTTGTACTGTTTTGAGTACTGTCACTTTGTAATATAATTTGAAATTACAAAGTGTGAGTCCTCCAACTCTATTGTTTTTCAAGATTGTTTTGGCTATTTGGGGCTCCTTGCTGGTCCATATAAATTTGAGGATCATTTTTTTCCAGTTTTCAGTACAAAACCAGTCTTTCATTTTTGGGATAAATCCTACATGGCCAGAGTGGGTCCTTTTTATATATTACTGGATTTCAGCTGTTAGTATTTTTAAGGTTTTTGTGTCTAAGTTTATGAGGGATATTGGTCTGTGGCTTTATTTTACTAACTCCACCTGTCGGTTGTTTTTTTTTTTTTATAGAACTTTATTGAGCTATAGTTCCTATACCATATAATTCACATATTTAAAGAGTAAAATTCAATGTTTTTAAAAATTTTGATTCACACATTTGTGCATCCATCACCACAATCAATTTTAGAACATTTACATCACCCCCAGATGAAGCCCCCTATGCTGCCTTACCCCCCACCCCCAGCCCTAGGCAGCCACTACTCTACTCTCTCTATAAATTTCCCTGTTCTGGACATGACAGATGAATGGAACCACCTATGTGGTCCTTTTTGACTGACTTCTTTCACTTAGCATAATGTTTTCAAGGTTCATCCACGTTGTGGCATGTATCAGTACTTCATTTCACTTTATGGCCAAATAATATCCCATTGTCTAGATATACCACATTTTGTTTATATATTTGTCATTTTGACACCTGTAATGTTAACATTAAGAAATGCCAGAGTCATGAAATGAGTTGAGAAGTGTTCCTTATTCTGCTTTCTGAAAAAGTTCATATAAGATTGATAATATTTCTCCCATAAATAATTCATAGTATTCACTAGTAAAGTCATATGCGTTGGAAGTTTTCTGTTCAACTTTTAAAGTAGATTTCGGGCTATTCAGGCTTTTTTTACTTATTCTTGATTCAGTTTTGGTAATTTGTAAATGAGATTCTAGATGAATGGATTTTTCTTTACTGCTTGTCCATTTTATGTTTTATTCATTTCTGCTCTTCATTATTTCCTTTCTCGTACTGATTTAGGTTTTAATTTGATCTTTTATATCTGGTTTTCTGCACTATTATTCTAGGAATTACAGAAAGAAGAGCGTGAAAATGACCATTTCTGATAATGCATTTGTCTATTTCTCCTTTCTTTTCTGTCAGCTTTCCCCCATGTATTTTGAAGCTCTGTTATTGGGTGCATGCGAGTTTAAAGTTATTATGTCTTCTTCATGAACTGACCCCTTAACTCTAGATGCCCTTCTTTCCAGCATATTCCTTGTCCTGAAGCAAGGATGGTAAATACGTGAGTATATAGTGAAATTAACCTTGGATAGGATGGGGGCGTCCTCTTCCACTGAGGCAGGAAATAGGGAAGGATGATTGCTGATGTACATAGGTATGAAGATGTGATATGTAGATGGACTTTTTGCCCGATGATGAGAGAGATGAGGTGGGGCACATCAGAGGGCCTTGTACTCCATAAAGACGTCTTTAGATTGGACTCTGAGTGAGAGAGGAGCATCTGAAAATTTCAGCGCAGGAGAAGGATGACACCTGACTGATGTCTTATCACTCACTCATCCTGAGTTGGGGTTCTGCTAAGTTGGCGATGGTGAGGTAATGGGCTATTTCAAATATTTGCCATGTCCAGGGTCACTTACTTATTTAAGACTTGCTGAAGGATTGACTTTGATAGTCCTACAGGGTGTGTGTGAAGTGTCAGCTCAAGGTCCATGAACTTGCTTTTGGTCTGTGGGCTTATGGGGTTGCCATGTTCATTCTCTAAGCCTTTTCCTTAACACTGGGCTCCTGACCCTAAACTCAATTCTCCAGGCCTGAATGTGGTTCATTTAGGTATGAAGCCAGCCTTCCTTGATTTTTAGACCTTCCTCATCCCCACTTGCCCTTGTAAGCCGGTACTCCAAACCCAGTACCTCATCTGACTCTGAGTTGGACCCTACAGGTGCAGGTTTCCATGAATGGTTGGAGTTCAATCTCTATTCAGTGGGAGAATGGGACCCTAGTGCCCCAGTTTCTTCTCAAAGGTCTGACACAGAGAGGAGTTGCAGTCCCTTCTCTACAGTATCATTCTGCTGGTCTACCTAGTGGCTTTGGTTGGGAACCTGGGCATTGTGAGCCTTATTGTAATGGACTGTTGTCTCCATATACTCATGTACTTCTTGTTGGCCAACCTCTCACTGCTTGGTGCTGTCTATATCTCCACACCATGTCTCAGGTTCTGGCACATCTGCTGGCTCCAGTGCGGACCATCCTCTATGGTGCTTATCTTACCCAGACATTCTTTCTTCATTTCCTGGCCCCCTGGGAGTGTTTCCTGCTCACAGCTATGGCCTATGACCACTCTGCAGCCGTCTGCCAGCCACTGCACTGTCTAGTCCTCATGAGCCGCCAGACCCAGATAGGACTTGCTTCCATCTCCTGTCTGCTTGCCTTGGCCAATGCACCCGCACAAACCAGCCTTTCAGCTCTACTCAAGTTCTGTGGGCCTCGCCTCATCATCCACATCTTCTGTGGACTTCCTCCACTCCTCATACTCTCTTGCTCCAGCACATTTGGTTTTGAACTTGCCCTCTTCTTCTTGAGTTTTGTGGTAGCTCTCGTACCCCGTGTCCTGGTGGTGATCTCCTATATACACGTCGTAGCTGCTGTTCTCAGGAGTCACTCCACCAATGGACAAAGGAAAGCCTTTCCACCTGTGGCGCTCTCATCATTGTGGTCTGTATTTTCTACCTCACGTCCGTCCTCTGCTCCATCCTTCCCAGCTCTGCACTCCCTGGTTAGTGAGATCGGGTACTCGCTGCGCTGTATGTGGGGCTCACGCCCAGGCTGCACCCCGTCATCTGTAGCAGGAGAAACAAGGACGTGAAGAGGGCCTTGTTCAAGGCGCTTGGAAAGGAAGGCGCCTCCTAGACCTGGTCACATGAATTTAAGGTCCCCTCCTCCGCAGTGAGGCTGGACATGCAGACGCCTCCTCGGAGGTGAATCCAATCACACGGGAATTTCTATATTAATGATCCATGTGCTGAAACCTATTTTACATGCAAGGATCAAATATTTCTGTTGCCTTTTGGTGGGTCTAAATTGTTGTTTGTTGTTATTGTGTTCTGCTTATGGCAATAACACATGCTCATTGGATAACGAATGACAGAATCTTATAAAATGACAAAAAATACCCTCACTGCCCAGAGTGAATAACTGTTCATAACTTGATGGTTTTCCATTCTGTTTGTTTGTAAACAATCAATATGTGTGCATGTATATTTAAAGCAGGAAGACACAGTTGTAATCAAGATGTACCTGCTGTTCTCTATGCATATGTTTTAATTTTTCTTACAAAATATTATGTACTTGCAATGAAAACATTTATACTTTATGCAAAGGTGTGAGTTATTCATAGAAAGAAAGAATTTCTCATAATTGCAGTCCCGGCACTAAAGCTATTAACAGTTTTATGTGCATTCTTCCAGATTTTTCATTAGAATGTTTTAACATGCATTTTTAATATTTTTAATATTTTATTGACCTAAATAAGATCATATCACATACTAAATTAGCCCTTTATAATTCTTAATCCATGAATTGTATGTTCCTGTCATTTGTCCAATTTTCTACTGGGTTTTCTGTCTCTTCTGTATTATTTTTTCAGGTACTAGGGTTGGGGCCTGAACCTGGGACCTCATGAATCTGGGAAGCCAGTGCTCAACCACAGAGCCCATTGGCTCCACTGAAATGTATTTTTTTTTTCATTTGTTTGCTTATTGATGCTTTTCTGGCTTTTGTTTTGTTTTCCTTTTTTTAGGAGGCACCAAACCTTGGACCTTCCTGTGTGGGAAGCAGGTGCCCAACTGCTTGAGCCCCATCTGCTCCCATGTATTTATTTATTTGTTTATTTATTTCCCCTCCCTTGTGGCTTGCTTGCCGTCTGCTCTCTGGGTCCACTCCCTGCACATTCTCCTGCGTCTGCCTGTCTCCCTTTGTTGCATCATCTTGCTGTGCCTAACATCAAGCCAGAGCCTCCCATGTGGTACACGGGAGTCCAATCGATTGAGCCACAGCCACTTCCCACCTGTATTGATTTTTAATAGTTGTCTGCACTTTAGAGATATTAGCTTTGGTTTCCTATTTGTATTACATTTTTTCTCCTAACTTGTTGTGGCAGTTTGATGTTATTTAGGAATTCCAAACAGAGATAATGACTATTTTTGTAAACTGGTCTGTTCCTCTGGGCGTGCTAGCCCTTTGATTGTATTAAACTCAGAGGTTCCGCCTTTACTTTGTTCAATCAAGATTAGGGCTTTGGTTCCACTAAGTCATTAGGGCACGCAGGTCTGAGCCCCACCCCCTTAGTGGGCTGATAAAACAGACTCTCACATGGAAGTAGGTACCCAGAAGAAGAACACAGAGGAAGAGAGAAGGCTCCATAGACACAGGAGAGGATCCTGGGGCCCCGGGAAGAGTTGAGCCATTTGCCTGATAGTTTAGAGCTGACGTTGAAGAGACCAGAGCAGTTGAGCCAGGAAAGGAAGGAGCCCTGGGAAAAGAGATGAGCCCTGTACCAGCCTGCAGCTGAGATCAGAAGAAGCTGGACCCACAGAGCCTTACAAGGGAGAGGAAGGCTGAACCCTTGCAGACGTCGCCCACCATCTTGGGTCAACACGAGACAACAGACTTTGGGTGAGAGAGCCCCTCTTATGTAGCTTGAGTTGGTCTCTTTAGGGCCTTGTAACTGTAAGCTTCTACCCCAAATAAATACCCTTCATAAAAACCAACAGATTTCTGGTATTTTACTTTAGCAACCCCTTGGCTGACTAATATACTTGTTGTCTTTTCATTTATTTCTGGTATTTTCTTACATAATGAAGTTTAACATTTTAATGTAATTAAATGTTGATATTTTTGGGCTCTTTGATTTTGTATCATGCTTTGTTTGCTATATGCTGTACAAATAGTCATCCTAATTGTTACCCAATTTGATGTTTTTGTGGTGTTTTCTGCCGTAGGTAAGTCTAACATTTCTTTATACTCAGCCATTGATTTCTTTTTAAGCATGCATGGCCTCTGGGTATTGTGTCACTCCTAAAATCCCTTCATCAAAGTTTTCATCTATTTTTATGTTTTCACATTTTCTATTTAACTGTATGATTTCTTCCCATTTAAACCTTTGATACTTCTGGAAACAAATTTTGCTGTAAAATGCAAGTCAGGGCCAGCTTTATTTTTCTTCTGACTTGAAGAAGCCAATTTCTGTCACCCTCGTTCTTTGTGTGCTCTGGTTCAATTCCGGTTTCACCCTGGCTTCTGACTCTGCCTTTTGCATTTTGTCCTGGATCACGTCTCTGACTTGGCCCCTTAGGGCAGAACTCCTGGTACCCTGGATGGTCATGTCCACCCTCTTACCAGGACCTGGGACTTGTGCTGGATTTTGGCTATCAGCTGTTCAGGGAAATATCTTAACTTCCCCCCACCCTCACCCACCCCCTCCTTCACTCTACTACATGGTAGGGTGAGGTCCCTCATTCCCTAACCACAGAACGTGTTGTCATCACAGGCACCTTGTAGATATGTCATAGAGAAAACTTATGGCTACACCAAAATGATCAGCTAAATAACCCGAAAACCGATCCTGGTAATGCCAGAAATGTGTCCATGTACGTGTATGTGTGTGCAGAAAATCTCTTTACACAAAGCACAGGTACAAGAGTGTTCATGGCAGCATTATGTATAAGAGAAACAAAAATAGAAAAGTACAGAAATGCTCATGTACCCCATGCCCAGAAGAGCGCTCTTGTCCTTTGGTCATCCCCAACTTCCTTTCTGTCATCTTCTTCCTGTCCTCACATCTCTCCCTGCACCTGACCTGACCTTGCTGATGGAATCTTCAACAGGGTTCTCCAGAGAAACAGAACCAACAAAATAATCATTTATTAAAATATAAATATACTGAAATATAAATATAACATAGAAAAAATATATAAATACATATATAGACTGTTTTAAAAAAAGCCTTTCTCTTTGACCTAACAATTCCCCTCGTAAAATTCCTTTACACCTAATGAAATACAACAAAATAGGAAGCGGCTATGGCTCTATTGATAGAGCGTCCGCCTACCATACAGAAGGTCTAGGGGTCGATATCCAGGGCCTCCTGACCCGTGTGGGGAGCTGGCCATGCGCAGTGCTGCCGTGCACGAGTGCCATGCCTCGCAGGTATGCCCCCCGCATAGGGGTGCCACACAAGCAAAAAGTGCACCCCGCAAGGAGACCCTCCCCATGCAAAAAAAGCACAGCTCCCCCAGGAGTGGCACCACACACTCAGGTAACTGACGCAGCAAGATGCCACAAGAGAAAGAGAGATTTCCAGTGCCACCTGACAAGAGTGCAAGAAGAAACAGAAGCACACACAGGTAATGGTCACAGTGAGCAGAAAACGGGGGGTGGGGGTGGAAAGGGTGAAAGTAAATCATAAAAGAAAATACAAGTGTACCAGGATGTTCATGTCAGCATTGTACATATACTGAAAAATTAGAAACAACCTAAGGGGCTATATATATATAAGCGACTGTTAAAACTAACTACAGTATACACATTTTGTGGTATTTTATGCAAGCTGTAAATATAATGTGAGGTCTAGACTTGTCCTGAAATTACCACCGTCAAAGGACCGACCGAGTACCCTGCCGCACTGACCACACAATTCTGGGCCAAATTTGGGCATTCTCTCTGGAAAAGGCTGGTCCCCATGTCCTTTATCCTTTGTCCTTTCCTCCAGGTACCCCTGTGCAGCCCCTCATCTCCCTTTTTGGATTCATACCCACAAAAGGCTCAGTTATTTTCTACCATAGTATGTCGTGATGGCTTATATGCAAAGAGGCAATCCGATAGCAAGAACAAGAACAACAAAAAAATGTTTTTTCTTGAAAGAAAGGAGGGTGAAGTCTTCAGGCCACACTAGTATGTTAAAGATGAAATAAACCTATGGTTCATCATTTCAATAATGACCAGGAATTTTTGTTGCAAGTGGGAAAAATAGCAAATAAAATACCGAAATTGGCTTAAGCCACAAGACAGTTTCATGGGTTCGTGTAAATGAAAGGACGAGGGAGGGGTAAGTCCTGGCTTCGGGCACAGTGGGATCTAGGAGTTGGCCCTCTGGGATTTGCTGTCTTGCACCAGCTTCTTTTCCATCCAGCGCCAGCGTGTCAGCCTGGAGCCTCTGAGAGTGTCACTGGCTCGGCTGAGGTGACCACGGCCAGAGGAAAGCTGCAATCTGACCAGGCCTCACTCACCTGCCTGGCATCAGGGAGAAGTCGACCCCACCCAAGTCACAAAGGCAGAAAGGAGGAAAGGGGTACTTTTCTAGGGGAAATGAGGATCCTGGTCCCAGAGGAAGGGGAATACATGCTAGGTGAAAAATCCAACAGGCATCCTCTACAGAAGGCAGACAATGCATCAAACTCCAAATCCATTTCCACTGCTTGAAAAGAACAAGACATGGAGAGCCTTTTCCTTAACCCAGCAGAGCAGACTCTTATTTTCCAAAGTGAACATATTGGTTGAAAATATTTGTTTCAAAAGTTAATACATACTTGAAGATATTTAATCCACATGGAACTCTGAAATGTTTTTTAAATTATTTTATTTTTTACATTCAGAAAATATGAGGTCCCCATATATCCCCCACCTCCCTCACCCCACTCCTCCCCCCATAGCAACAATCTCCTTCATCATGAGACATTCATTGCATTTGGTGAATACATCTCTGGGCATCACTGCACCTCATGGCCAATGGTCCACACCATAGCCCACACTCCCCCACGTTCCATCCAGTGGGCCATGGGAGGACCTACAATGTCCAGTAACTGTCCCTGCAGCACCACCCAGGACAACTCCAAGTCCTGAAAACGCCTCCACATCTCATCTCTTCCTCCCCTTCCCCACACCCAGCAGCCGCCATGGCCACTTTCTCCACACCAATGCCACATTTTTTTCGATTACTAATCACAATAGTTCATGAATAGAATATCAGTAAGTCCACTCTAATCCATATTCTATTCCTCCATCCTGTGGGCCTTGGATTGGTTGTGTCCATTCCACATCTATGTCAAGAGGGGGCTTAGATTCCACATGGATGCTGGATGCAATCCTCCTGCTTGCAGTTGTAGGCACTCTTGGCTCCCTGGTGTGGTGGATGACTTTCTTCAACTCCGTGTTAGCTGAGTGGGGTAAGTCCAGTAAACCAGAATGTAGGAGCTGAAGTCTGTTGAGGCTCAGCGCCTGGCTATCATGTGGTCAGTCCAGAGATTCAGATCCTCTGAGTATATATTAAACCCCAGCACCAAGTACAGTTCTGGTAAACGTAAAGTTCCCTTCCGTAAAATTATTGTCTAGAGATAACAATTGTTGACAGAGGAGGTGGCTCATTCCAGGTAGTTACTCGGCATATTATCCCATGTTCACGCAGAGAGAGAATTTTGCTAAAATAGGAACATGTCAGATTCCAGACAAGAGCCTTCAACTTGCTTTAATCTTTCTGTTAGTACCTAGCCATCCACCTTGCTCTTTAACTTTTGCATTCTATTCCAACAGGATGGAGGTACTGCAATTTACTGAACCTTTCCTGGGCTGATGCACATGTACAGGATATTCAATTTTTCACTATGACAAATGACACTGAAATTCACACCGTGATCCATTCACCCTATGTGCATGTTCAAGAGTTTCTCTAGGATAGATTACAAATGGAGGGTCAAAGGGTATACATACCTTGAATATTACTAGATAATGCCAAGTTAATGTCCACAAAGATTTTAACAACATTCCAACTGATAGGCTATAAGACTCCTTGTTTCCAATGACAGCCTTGCCAAGCACTCAATATGGTCAATTAATTAAGTTAATCCAATACCAAAAGCTGCTCTGGTCCAACTGAGCAACCCCTAAAAGTTTAACATGAAAGGCTCAAACCATTTCTAACTAACTTAGCATCCCAGAACAAAGCTCAAGAATATATTTTATCCAGGACCCAAAGCGAAATGCAGAATGTCTGGCATTCAAAATGACCTGGTAAGCAGAGAAACAGGAACACCCAACCTATAATGAGGGCAGAAATGAATCGATAATAGGCATGCAGGTTGGAAAGAAGTAAAACCGCCTCCGTGGGTGGACATGATCATCTGTGTAGAAAGTCTATGGAATCTATAAAGAGCTACTTAGAACTAATGAGTGTGTTTAGCAAGGTAGTAGGACAGAAAATATTTTAGAGCAAGGGAACTTCCCCCTCTCCCAAACACCTAAGCAATTGTGTCAGCACTTCACTTACCTGAAACAAGGCCTGTCAGCCAAAACATTCCCATCTCAGTGTTTGTAGTGTTAAGGCTTCAATATACAAAGGCAGTTAAAAAATTAAGCATTCCAGGGAAACGGACTTTGGCCCAGTGGTTAGGGCGTCCGTCTACCACATGGGAGGTCCGCGGTTCAAACCCCGGGCCTCCTTGACCCGTGTGGAGCTGGCCATGTGCCGTGCCACGCAAGGGTGTCCCCCGCGTGGGGGAGCCCCACGCGCAAGGAGTGCGCCCCGTAAGGAGAGCCGCCCAGCGTGAAAAGAAAGAGCAGCCTGCCCAGGAATGGCGCCGCCCACACTTCCCGTGCCGCTGACGACAACAGAAGCGGACAAAGAAACAAGACGCAGCAAATAGACACCAAGAACAGACAACCAGGGGAGGGGGGGAAATTAAATAAATAAATAAATCTTTAAAAAAAAAAAATTAAGCATTCCAAACTGTTGACTGCAATTAAATCTGAATAACAGAACACAGTTGATTTTCCTTTTCTTTCATTTCCAAAATTGTATTTAATTACCTTATACTACTTGAATATGTTAACTCCAGACCTCTCCATCCCATCTGAGGACAGAGGCAAGAAAATCTAGCCACGCGGTAGTTGCAAAGGAACTCAGGCAGGGAAGAGAAGCAGGTTTATTCTTTTCTGTGGAATCAGTTAAGCTCCCAAGGAAACAAATGGGCCCTGAGCCCCAGGGACATAAAGGCAAACAATTAAGCCCTGATGACGCAGCGGCACCTGCTGTAGAACTCAGTCTCCCAGGGAAGGTCACCAAGTCAGGCCTCAGTCCCCTTTTCCACAGGAGGCTGAGAGAAAAGCGGGAGGTGCACAGGGCCACGAGGCGCGCGCCAACGCGGAGAGCTGGGGGACACAGGCGGCGCTGGAACCCGGGGGCTGAGGGCTGCGCCGTGGGTCGGCTAAAGCCAGGGGGAGAGGCCATCGTGAGGGCGTCACCCGCTGCTTTCTGGCTCTGCAGGCTCAGGCTCAATGCCCTGTCCATCAGGCCTGCTCCTGGGCGCTCCCCGCAGGTGTCACCAGGGCTCCGTTGCCGCGCCCTGGGGCGCAGCTTGGCCCCAGGACCTGCCGCCAGCGCCACCCCCGCCCGGCCCCCTCTAGAACTGACACAGCCGGGACACTGCGGGCCCCGTGGGCTCCTTGGGGACCGGCCCTCGGGGTTGGGCACTTGGGGCAGGGACTGGCGGGCCAGCGCCACCTCCACCTCCGTGGGGACGGCAAAGCAGGGTGAGGGCGCGGGCGGGGACACGGGCGGGCAAGGCAGCATCTGTGGGTGGCCTGGGCCTCCCCCCGCTCCCTCAGGGGCCTTCCCGTCCCCCGTGCCCCCACCCCGGCCAGGCCCCTGGGGCAGGCGCTGCCCCTTCCCGCCTCCGCCTCCCGGGCTGAGCCCCCAGGCTCCCGGCCCCCCAGGCCTGCTCTGGCTCCCGGGCCTCGGCGGCTGCTCGGGGGACACACTCCCCCAGCCCGCCTCCCGGCCTCCGCCCGCGGGCGCCTGTGTCCCGCGCCTCCGGGGTCTCTGGGTGCCCCGTGGCCGCCCCGGCCCCCTGCGCCGCCAGGAGGGACCCCCTAGGAGGGACCCCCTGGCGCCCTGGGCCTCGGCACGGCCCGCCGCGCGCGTCGCCTGCGCCTCCAGCCTGCACGGCGGGGCGCCTGGGCCTGGAGTCCCCTCGCGGAGACCAAGAGGGGTGCGGGCGCCCACCCAGGATGGAAGGAGGCGCCCCCCGCGGCCCCTCCCCCGCCACCCCACCCCGCGTGGGGCCCCGCCCCGTGCACCTGCGCGACACGCCCTGCCCGGCCTCGTAGGGCACGCGAGGGACACGTGAGGGCTGGAGGGCACGTGAAAGCCGGACATGTGACGGTGGGATCAGGTGACTGCCTGGCTAGTTTGTGGCCGGCACACGTGACCGCCTGGCTCAGGTGCACGGGACGTGACCTCCAGGGTAGGTCACGCAGGGGCACGTGACTGACGCGCATGTGATGGTGGCGACGCGTGACCGGGTGCAGGTGGGATGCACGCGACCACTCGAGGCACGTGGCCGCCGGTGCCGCCTCCGGCCTGGCCAAACCCCGGGCCGCTTCTGGCCTGTCGCCCCGTCACTGCGAGGTCCGGTAGTGAGTCGGGGAGATGCCGCGGAGGTGGGGGGCAGAGCCGTCCCTCCCGGGCCGCAGCAGCTGGGGTGGGGTGGGGCAGTGGCCCTGAGGGTGCTGGGGTGGCCGGGGCCGGGCTGGCAGCCCCCCTCCAGCCCTGGGCTCGGGGCTTGGGGCCTGCCGAGGGGCCTCCCGGGGGCGGGCAGGGGACAGCCCTTGGGGCAGCTTCCCGTCGCCGTCCCTCCTCCCCCGGGATCGAAGGGCTACGGCGCTGGGGAGGGGGGTGACTGGAGGTGGCCCTGGGTCTGCTGCCCTGCTGGGTCCTGGTCTACTTATGGGCCTGGAAGGGGGTCAAGTCGACAGGAAAGGGACAGCCCGAGGCGGCGGGGCGGCCTGGCCTCCGAGGGGCAACGTCTGCCATGCTAGGGCCCGAGGGGGCGGCCCGTGAACCCAGGCCACTTGTCCCCTTCCCGTGGCCGTCCCAGCCTCGTCTGCCCCGGGTGCACCTTCCCCCTGCCTAGCTGCAGGGCCCAGCTGTGCTGTCCTGGGGGAGAGGCCCGGGCAGTGGCCGCCCCTCCCCCGTGCCCTGCCCTGCCACCCCCTCCCCTGGGCCCGGTCCCGCCACCCCCTCATTTCCCTCGCTGCTGGGGTCCGTTTTGACACACGGGCCAGGAGTCTGTCCTGGGTGCCCATTACTTCTGGGGGGGGGGCTGGTCAGGGCCCACTGAGGCCCCGCAGGCCCTCTCGTCTGGGTGGCCCTGGTCTGCCCTGGGGTCCCCGAGTGGAATCTTCATACGCCCCTCCCTGGGGGCCCCCGACAGGGTAGGGAGACAGAGGGATGGACAGGTAGAGGGTTGAGAGTCCTGGGGCTCGCCCGACCTGGACAGCGGGGCCCCAGAGCGGGTGCCTCCTCAGCTGGTGGCCCGGCTCGGGGGTGGGGGTGCTGGCCTGTCCCTGGCTGCCCTTTCCAGCCTGATGGCCCACTCCCTGGGGGGCCCCACAGGGTCCTGGGAGGGACGCGATTGTTACGGCCCCTCCCGCCCCACACCTGTGCTGCCCACGGACGCCCGCCTCAGGGACCTCACCTGCCCCCCCCACAGGCCTGCCCCGCACTGCCCCTCGGGGGCGACGCACCTGACAGACGTGCATCCCTGCCCACCCCGATGCGTACCGGGGCCCCTGACCCGTGCTGGCCGGGGTGGGTGCTGCTGGCGGCCGGCCCGGCTTCCTCAGCCTCCCCTCCCGCAGATCGTGTACCTCACTGCCACCTTCCCCTACGTGGTCCTGCTCGTCCTGCTGGGGCGCGGGGTGCTGCTGCCCGGGGCAATGAGGGTGTCGTCTACTATCTCAAGCCTGACTGGTCCCAGATGGGTTCCCCTCAGGTGAGGCAGAGGCCAATGGGTGGGAGCCGGGGGCCAGTCGGGCAGGAGCCTCACCTGCCTCCTGCGCCCCCTGCAGGTGTGGATAGATGCCGGCACCCAGATCTTCTCCTAGGCCATCAGCCTGGGGGCGCTCACGGCCCTGGGCAGCTACAATCGCTTCAACAACAACTGCTCCGAGTAAGGCCCGGCCCGCCCCACTCTCCCGCCCCGGGGGCCAGGCCGCCGGCCTCACCAGGGCCCCCTTGCCCCCCGCAGGGACGCCATCATCCTCGCGCTCATCAGCAGGGGAGCAGCTTCTTCGCTGGCTTCGTGGTGTTCTCCATTCTGGGCTTCGTGGCCACGGAGCAGGGCGTGCACATCTCCAAGGTGGCAGTCAGGTAAAGGCGACCTGCGAGCCACGCCACCCACTGCAGCTGCACCCCCTAAAGGGCGGGACAGAAAGCCCAGCTGTGGTGGCCACCGTGTCTGGTGGCCCGGGTGAAGGGGTGCAGGCTGGGGCACTGGGCGCCTGGGAGCAGAGGGAGCTGGAGGGGCACATCCCTTCCCTTGCCACTACTTGCCACTACCCACAGGGGGAATGATGACCTGTGACTGCGACAGCTGCTAGCACCCTGGGCTAAGTGTCCTACCCAGGAGCCCGGTGCTTATGGGTGGGGGCCGGCTGGGGCCCACGGGAGCACCTGGGCCCCTCGCCTGGGTCGCCCTCAGAGGCTGGAGCCGAGGGCATCGGCCCCAGGGTGCCTGGCGCCCGTGAGCACGAGGGCGGGCACGGCGGCGTAGGTCCACACTCAGCCCCCTCCCTGCAGGGCCCGGCCTGGCCGTCATCGCCTGCCCGTGGCCGTCACGCTGATGCCCGTCGCCCCGCTCTGGGCCGCCCTCTTCTTCCTGCTGCTGCGGGAGGGAGGGGTGCGTGGGTGATGCACGTGCCCGCCCGGGCGCCGCAGGTGGGCGCAGAGCCCCAGGCCCAGGAACCTGGCTCACAGGCCCAGGGTCCACCCCAAGGCTGTGCCCCCGTCCACCTGCAGGTGTCTTCCTCATTCCCTCCATCCTCACCCCCTGATTGGGGGTGTCCCCATCTTCTTCCTGGAGATCTCTCTGGGCCAGATCATGAACGCCGGCAGCTTCCACGTCTGGAACATCTGTCCCCTCTTCAAAGGTGAGCGTCCCCACCCAACCTGCCCCTACCCCAGGGACCCCCTTCCCACGGCCAGGGCAGGGGCCACGGGAGGAGAGACTCAGCTGCAGGCCCAGGGCCCGGTGGTGGCCCCCATTCATGAGGGGGTGGCCTCGGAGAGGCGGGGAGGGGTATCCTGCTTGTCCCCACCCCACTTGGAGCCTGGGGCACCGAGAGGTGTGTGACTGCCTCCCACACATCCTCAGGGGAACTCCCCCAGTGGCTGTGACCTCGAGGCCAGGGAAGGTGGGGTGCAGGGGTGGCGACAGGTGGGAGCCCCCAGCCGGGTTTGGGCTCGATATCCACAAAGCACCTGCCAGGACGGGACAGAAGGATCGGTCGTGAGTGGGAGGGGGCCCCGTCTTAGGTCTGGTGGGGGACACTCGTGCAGGGAGAGGCCTGTGGAGCACGGCTGAGGGGCACCTGGTCGGGTGGCTGGTGGCCCTTCGGACAGGGAGCGAGTTGCAGGGACCCCGATGGCGGCAGCTGGGTGCTAGGGAGGGGGTAGGCAGCTGGCTGGGGCGCCGCCCTCACGCAGCCTGCCCCCCGCCCCCGCAGGCCTGGGCTACGCCTCCATGGTCATCGTCTTCTACTGCAACACCTACTACATCATGGTGCTGGCCTGGGCCTTCTACTACCTGGTGAAGTCCTTCTCCGCCACGCTGCCCTGGGCCACGTGCGGCCACGCCTGGAACAGCCCCGACTGCGTGGAGATCTTCCGCCACGAAGACTGCGCCAACGCCAGCCTGGCCAACCTCACGTGCGACCAGCTGGCCGACCGGCGGTCCCCCGTCATCGAGTTCTGGGAGTGAGTCGGGGAGACGGCCCGGGGCAGGGGTGGGGGCAGAGCCGTCCCTCCTGGGAGCCGCCTCATCGCCCGTCCCCCGCCATTCAGCCACGCCTGCCTGCGGTGGGCATGAGGGTCCCCAGCCGGGGCCTCAGGTGCGGGCGTGCTGGGAAGCCTCCAGGCACATGGGGTGCCAGCCAGAGCAGAGCAGGAAGGACAGAGGTGCTGCCACCCCTGGGGGCAGTTTCCCATCGCCATCCCTCCTCCTCCAGGAACAAAGTCCTGCGGCTTTCGGGGGGGCTGGAGGTGCCCGGGGCCCTGAACTGGGAGGTGACCCTGTGTCTGCTGGCCTGCTGGGTCCTGGTCTACTTCTGCATCTGGAAGGGGGTCAAGTCGACAGGAAAGGTACAGCCCAGGGCGGTGGGGGGGGTCGGCGTGGCCCCCGAGGGGCAACGGCTGCCATGCCAGGGCCCGAGGGGGGTGGACCCTGAAGCCAGGCCACTTGTCCCCGTCCCGTGCCCGTCCCAGCCTCGTCTGGAGCTGCGAGACCTGGGCAGGTAAGCCTTCTAAAACGTAGCGCCCTGGGACTGTCAGATGGAGGGCAGAGGCAGGGCGGCTAGTGAGTGGGGGGGACACCCAGAGGGCAAGGAGACTTCTGGAACCCTGGAACCCCCCACCAGGAGGGAGCGAGGGACCGCGGGGCACGCTGCTGCTGCTGACGATGAGCAAGAGGAGGCTGAGGCGTGCCTCCCCTCTCCCAGCCCCACGTCTCCATTTCCTTGCCATTTCTTCTCCGATTGCGCCAGCAGCTGGTCACACGCACTCCGTCCAAGACAGAACTCTTCCTGTGTGGCCCTGCCCCGTCCGGTTCTTTTCCTCGACGACCCATGTCCGTCGATCGCATCGCCTGCCGCCAGTTTTGGCACAGCCTGGACCCCATCCTTGGAAACGCTCTTCTTCGCCCTCCCCATCCGGGACCCCCTGTGGACTCGCCTCTCCTGGGCTCTCCCCTGCCTCTCCTCTACTCCTGCCGAATCACGTCCCCGCCTGCCGCCTCCCTCCCAGGGCACCCCCGTCTCCAGCCTGCCTCTTCCTGCCACCGGTAATCCCGTATGTGCCGTTTGCCTCCACATTTCAGGGCGGGCACAGCCTTCCTGCTCTCCGACGGGTGCGCTGCCCTGGCAGGCAGTTCCGGGCCGTGCGCCACCTTGTGCGCATTTCCCGCCTGTCGGCCTCCATCCGGCCGTGTTCGGGGTGGACCTGAAAGTGGGGGGCTGTTGGCACTCCTGCTCAGCCAGCACGGCCAAGAGTCCTGGGATAAATGCCTCAGATTCTCATGTGTTGGCGGAACAATTTCGAGGTACCGCTGTCTGTTGTTGAGTGAGTGAAAACAAACGAGTGGATAGAAATGGGAGCGGAAAACCGTGCACCAGCTTATGCCCGTGTTGTTGCCGAGCTCAGCTGGAGGGGGACGTGGGGTGACGGAAGGCTGCTGGGCTACTCCATGGCCGTCTGTGTTAAGTGAAGCATTTGTCACGGGACTGCATTCATCGTTATACACGGAATAAAAGTGAAAGGGAAAAGCAGTAAGAAAACTGAGGCGATCTCTATTGGAGTTTCGGATGGGGAACGATTTCGTAGGCATATTCACGATGGAATAGTGATGATCGGTCCTGTTTCTTGGGGGATTACCGTGTTCTAAGCACTTAGCAAGATTCAGCTCATTTCCTCACGGCGTGCATCCAGATTTCCAGTGTGGTTCTCTTTAGGAGTGAAATAATGGTCTATTTTTATCTCTTTTTTGAACTTGCCTGTGTTTTCTATTTTCTTCAGTGACTGTGTATCGCAGATATTAGAAGAAAACCTGCTTTAGAGAGCTTTTCAGTAATGGTTGTGGAGGAAAACTTCTCATTAGTTCCCAGGTGGACGACCTGGCTGAAGTTCTAATTACCCTGATCAGGCCGCTCGAGGCCTGCGTCTTCCTTTGAAAGTTCCTCTGATTGGCATGTTGTCGTGATGCAGCTAAGAGGACTGTGCCGCGAAGCCCCTGAAGTCACGGAGTCACAGGGCCGAGGCTGGACAGCGCAGGGAAACGGGATGGTGCCAGCCGCAGCGCCGCCGTGGCTTTGAGCTGCTTCCAGGAAGTGACACTTTCTAATCTGCGCACCTGGTGCTCGTCCTGCCGGGCAAGGTCCTCCTGCAGCGGGCGACTCTGACTGCGCTCCCCTAGCGCGTCATCAGTATCACGCCGTGAAATGGCTTTTCTTCTGCCTCTCCCGAGGACTCGTGTGTCAGCACGTGCAGGGACACAATGAGGGCACACACAGAGGTGCTCAGGCGCATCCAGCGAGCCACGCCCTCCTCTGCGTCGCTGCAGTCCTCCTGCACGTGCCTTGCCTGCATAGCAGTCAGGGCCTTCGGTTCCTCAATCAGAGACTTGTCTGGAATCCATGAAGTATGTTGAAAACCACAGGCAGTGGATGGAGCTCAAGCGGTCGCGCGCCCGCTTCCCATGTACAAGGCCCCAGGTTTGATCGCTGGTACCTCCTAAAAATTAAAACAAAGAACAAGAGAACCAGCTGTCATTGGGGAGGGGACGTCGCTCAGTGCTTGAGCGCCTGCTTCCCCTGGACAAGGCCCTGGGGTCAGTCCCTGGTACCTCCTAAAGCCCCCTGCCCCCAAATAACACACTTAACGTCGTCTGTCATGGCCAAGGCTAAAAGGGGCCAGGCCCAGGGTGGAGTAAGTCCCGTCAGGTCATGGTTAAATAAGCAAGGACCTGTTTTCCAGGTTCCAGATACTAAGCACCTTTCTTCCCTTTTTTTCCTTAAAGACTTATTTATTTATTTCCTCCTACCCGCCTCCCCCCCCCCCCTCATTGTTTGCACTCGCTGTCTGCTTTCTGTGGCTGTTCACTGTCTGCTTGGCTGCTTTTTAGGAGGCATCAGGAACCGAACCTGGGACCTCCCATGTGGGAGGGAGGTGCCCAATGGCTTGAGCCACCTCCACTCCCACTTGTTGTGTCTCTTCATTGCGTCATCATGTTGTGTCATCTTGTTGTATCAGCTTGCCGTACCAGCCTGTTGCCTCAGCTTGCTGTCTTGCTCATCCTCTTTAGGAGGTATCAGGAACTGAACCCAGGACCTCCTGTGTGGTAGGCGGGTGCCCAACGGCTTGAACCACATCTGCTTCCCTCAGCATCTTTCTTGAACTCTGAACTCTGATTCACTCTGGCCCTCTGAATTTAGATGTCCTGTGGGCTCCTCAAACCCAACCAGCCCCAACCCATCTCCTTGCCTGTTGCCTCTAGTCCCCAAATGTGTGCTCTCCTTCCTTCTTGGTCTTGGTGACAGGCATTTCCAGGACCTCCCAAGTCTTGTCTAACCGACACCTCTGCACCCATTCAGTCTGCCCTCACTGCTCCCACCTGGGCCAGGTAGGCCCACGTGCGTACCTCTGTGATTAGGACAGCCTTTCCACTGGTCTCCACAGATTCCTGGGCCCCTTCCCTAGAGATTCTGCTGGAACTGGCCTGAGGACGGCACTCCCGCTTTTGTGGGGGGTGGGCAGTACATTAGCCGCCTCAAAATGGGCCAGGGCTGGTGGGCCGGGCCTCCCCGCCTCCCTAGGACCCGGGGACCCCCGGTGGGAAGGCCCGGCTGGCCCTGCGCCCTGGCGCTCTGTGGGCCGTCCTCCCACGTACCCCCAGCCCTGACCACCCTCCCCACCCTGCCACCCGCCATCCGCCACCCGCCATCTGCAGAGACGGGGCGAAACCCCGTCTGGGAGCGGGGAGGCCCCTGCTCCTAGCTGCCCGCTAGGATTCGGAGGCCGCTGGCCACGGATGCCCCTCCGATGTGTCTGTGCCCCGGTTGACTCATCGGGCAAATATTTTCTGGGAGCGGAGGCCTCTGGCTTCCAGGAGGGCTTGGGAGCTGAGCGCTTAGGCAGCCAGCGCCTTCCCTGAGCCAACTCCGAGAGCGCTCCCTTCCAGTGCCCGACGCCGTGACCCCAGCCCCCAACAGACGCGGGCGCAGAGGGGCCCCGGGTGGGGCGCAGAGGGGCCCTGGGTGGGGCCCGGTGCGGGCAGGGTTGCCATGGTGCGGGGGAGGTGGAGGGGCAGCGCCCTAACCACTTCCGCGTGGGGCGGGGAGGGGGAGCGGGAGCGAGGCGCCGGCCCGTTAGGTGGCGGGAGGTGGAGGGCGGGCTGCGGGCTAGCCGGCCTCTGCTGAGGCAGTGGGCGCGTGGGGAGCCGCCCCCAGGGCCCTGCTGGCCACCCGGAGCGGGAGGACCGCCCCGCCACCCCGGCCGCCCCCGCTGGCCTGGGACTCCAGTGGGATCCCGTGCCCGCCCCTGGGCTTGCGGGCCCCACCCCCTCGGGCCCGCGGTCCCCAGAGGGGCCCCAGTGCTCAGGTCCCTGCAGCCACACCGCTGGGTCCTTGGGGCTCGGGCGCCGCCCCCACGCCCTGCCTGCTGCGCCTCCCTCCAGCCTGGCTCTGTGGGGAGCAGGGGAAGGAAGTGCCCGGGGTGAGCTGTGACACCCCTGCACCCCAGGTATTGTAGAAGGTAGCGCTAAGTAAGGGAATGTGTTTTGTAAAGGTGAACTTTGTCTTGAGGTAAAGTAACTAGTTTATGTGGTTATGGTTGGTTATAGGAATTGGCAAAAGCATCTTCTAAATTGAAGTCCTTCAATGACTAATTCCAGGAAGCCTTTATTAAATAGACACTGAATTGATGTTGATCAAATTAACTTCAGGGAAGTGGACGTGGCTCAAGTGATAGAGCGTCCGTCTGCCATATGGAGGGTCCAGGGTTCGATCCCCAGGGCCTCCTGACCCGTGGTGAGCTGGCCCACGTGCAGTGCTGCTGCACATAAGGGGGGCCGTGCCACGCAGGGGCACCCCCGTGTAGGGGAGCCCCACACGCAATGAGTGCGTCCCGCAAGGAGAGCCGCCCAGCGCGAAAGCCCGCCCAGGAGTGGCGCTGCACACATGGAGAGCTGACACAGCAAGATGACGCAACAGAAAGAGATGCAGTTTCCCAGTGCCACCGGGTAATGCAGGCGGATGCAGAGAAACACACAGCAAATGGACACAGGGAGCAGACAAAAGGGGTGAAGGGGAGAGAAATCAATCAAATAAATCTTAAAAATAACTCCGTAAGAGGGACACCTCTCAGAGGCCATTTCAATCTGCATATTAAAGTGGAGGTAGGGGGAGGATAAGCTTCCTTCCACTGGGAATCCTAGGTTTTCATAAAAATATAGAGAAAGCACTTTTTCCTATACTGCTAAAATAAACTACCTGTTAATAACATCACGGTAAGGGTAGAGCAGTAAAAAGCAAAGTGCTGGAAATAGCTAAGTTCATTTAATACGTTATAGATTAGAGGGTTTAGAAAGTGTATGAAAATTGAAAGCGATAGACCAAGTGCTGTCGGATTCTCCTGTGCGTTCCAGCCAGGCATTCCGTAGCCTGCACGGTCGCTGCCCATCTGAGCTGTTGGCTAGGTGGGTCACTGACCCCTAAAACGATGCAGGTATTTACCGCGTCTCTGCTTATGTTGCTGGAGGCGGTGGAGAGTCCATTGCGTTTGACTTCTGCAGCAGCAGGCGATGGCTTGATATGGGCAGATGTGCAGTGGACGTTGCCTCCAACCGGCTGGCTTTCCTAGTCCCCACGGGCACAGTGCACCGGGCTGGTGAAACCCTGGAGCTTCCCTCCAAGAGCCCGTGCTGCTGCAGCAAGCTGGCTGTGTGAAGAACGTATCGAGCGAAGCAGTAACTACCCAGAGTAGTGTGAGTAGAACCTAAATAGGCACAATTGGCATCACGACCAGCTCCCGTGGAGAGACCACGTTTATGGCCTTGCAAACCTGGCCTTAGATCTATTCACTGCAGCTCAAAGAAGAACTTGTGCGTTGATAAGTGTGTTGATAGCATGAAGTGCTGTACCTGTGTAGCTGGTGAATGTGGTAATAGTTGTTCTAGATCATATGCGGTGGGATATCGAACATGTTAAAAGTCTTTGTAAATTTAATCCTAAGTAGTGAACGTGCCCAGAAGATACAGGAAAGGCTCGCCACATATTGTCTTTATTTTGCTGGCCATCTGCTTGTCTTCTTGATGCCTCTGTTGTCTTTGTGAGTTTCTGTCTAGGGCAGTGCCTCCCCTCAGCCCTCTCCCAGCTGTCCTAGGCATAACCACCACTGTGGGAACAGGGGGCGGCAGTTTCCTGGACAGCATTTGAACCTTGCAAGATCAAAGCCAGCAGCTTCGGGAGGACGTGGCCTCTGGAGCCCCAGCCTGCCTTGTTCCCGGGCTCCAGGACGCCGTGGCTGGCCCCTTTTCGGGGGCTGCTTACCACCATTCTCTATCTTTTTAGTAAGACCATGTATCTTAAAAACTCTCAGTTTATTTCTTCCAGCATCAGTGCCTTCTAGAACAAGGTATCATTCCTGTGGGCATTTGCAGTCACGGTATCGCACTCGCCTTCCCTCAGCCTCAGTGGAGTAGCTGGAGAGCTTCACACCTCGTCAGGCGGGTCTTCCGCCCCTAGCCAGCGGGAAGCGGCTTCAGAAGACTGTCCAGCAGCCTCCAGCTCCCCCTTGAGCATAAAGGCGTGACCTCCCTGAGGGGGAGTTGGGGCAGGTCAGCACAGGAAACAGGGAAGGGGGCTGATCAGAATAAAGCCCCCCAAAAGCTCTGGTCACAAGGGCCAGTTTGAAAGGCCTGAACTCAGAAGAAGTCCTGGATGACTCCAAGCAGGAAGGCCTCCCCGCTGGGTCCCTGAAGGCTGACAGGAAAAGGTAGAAAGGCACCCAGTCAGGACAGCAAAAAGCCGGGGCCCTATGTGTGTCTCTCTGGACTCTCCTCAGGCTTAAACGAGTTTTTGAGGTCACGTAGAAAGCTGAGATAATTTAGCAGGAGGAAGCGTACGGCATTGGACGCCTCCTCGTAGGGCCTCCGCTAGGTGGAACCTTGCTGTCCGCTGATGGGAAGGTGGCTGTGTGCTCTCAGGCCAGCACAGCCTGTCCCTTCCCGTTCCCCCCACACCCTTCTTCTCACCCACAGTGCCCTAGCCAGGGCCTCTTTCCGGTGGGCCTTGGCGGGAACCCCTGCCCACAAGTGAACCCAGCGTTGGGTTGGCCCCAGCTCACCATCCTCGGGGGCTGCTGCCTGCCTCGGGCGGTGGCTCCCACACACTGGACAGTGTGGGACCCCTGGCTGGCACGGCAGATGGTGACCCACCGACCTGCTTGGAACAAGCCTTCCCGCTAAAGACTGAGACGGGTGAGTGTATCTTTCCCTTGCACGGGAGCAGGTGAATAAGCGCAGGCCTTGACTGGGGTGTGCTGTATCGGCGTGGGTTAGGATGGTTGACAGCAGGGTCTGTCGCCTTAGGTCTGCATGGACGGCAAGAGCAAATCCGTGATGTGGGGTGGGTACCCCCGAGTCGTGTAATTTTACTCTCATGGCGAGATAGTGAAGTGCGGCCCCCGGTGGTTCCACCCATTGGCCGTTTCTGTGCCAGGTGGAACTGCAGTTGTCGCTGACTAACACGTGACCGCCCAGCTCTGGTCCTGTACACTGGTGCTGTGGAATGTGGATGCAGTGCTTGTCCTGTGGTCAGTGGAGGCCCCTGCATGAACGTGGATCATGGGGACCCAGGGCCCCCCTAAGTCCTCAGCACGTCGCTGCCTGCAGGACCTGGACACAAGCTAACAGTGAGCAACCCTCCCAGAGGAGAGAGAATGCCCAGATGGCCTCATCAACCACGATCTTCCCAAAGCAGTGACCGTCCTTGGTACACGGCCTTCCCATGAGTGCAGTGACATCATCACCACACCTCGGGTACACTTCCCGTGACCCTGGCTCCAGCTCTGGTCTCGTGCCCTGGGGACTGTCCCTGTCCTGAAGCCCCTTCTGTATCACCCTCGTTTTCTCACCTCTCTGCGGAGTGCCAGCTGCCCTGGGCACCACTGTGACCCGCAGAGAGTCTCTCCTGTCCGCCAGTCCCAATAAAGCTTAGTCTGACTGACGGCCAGGTGTGTTCTCTGGTCTCGCGGCCTCACCAACTCGTGCCCTTCAGGGGAAGCTGGGTCGTTACAGCCCCCTTGACAACATTCCCGGGAGACTTGCCTTGGCTCCAGGAGTGGGGACTGGACAGAAGCAGCAACCAAGAGACTTCATAGAAGAACTGGCATCTGAGCTGGTTTTAAAGGCGTCTGACTCAGGTAAATGACCAAGACGGGGAGGACGTTGGAAGCATGGGGACTGCCTGGGCAAAGGGGACCAATCAGTGGACTTGTCGTGTGAAACTTTTTATTATGGAAATCATACATCTGCCCCAACGTAGACTCTATGGTCCAAAACCCACCCCCTTCAGCAGGCATCCACGTTTTTGTAGTTTATTTTGAAAGTAGGGGAGCATTTAGGGATGAAGCACTTTATTCCTGCAGCAATGAAAGAAGAGGCACCCACGTGAAGGGGTGCCCCCCGCAAGGACTACAAGGGCGTCGTGTGGCCCCAGAATACGGGTGGCCACGTGGGGCTGGAGTGCGGTGTTGTCTGTCTTGGCTCACTCCCATGCTCTCTGTCTGTGTGTCCATCTCTGGCCACACGGATTTAGCTCTCACCTTCCTTTCCCTTCCTTCTGTCCAAACTCTCAACCCAGAATCACCGTCTGAGTTTCCTGCAAGGTTTTCACGAAACTCCGTTGGGTGAAGAAAAGCCCGCCCTGCCCCTGGGCTCCCACCCTGCTGGCGCTGAGGGCACAGGAAGGAAGGGTCCCGGAAGGGGGCGAGGGGAGTGTGCCAGGGCCGAGGGCTGCCCTGAGCTGGGCTGGCCCTCTCTGCACCGGCCCTCCGCTGTACCTGGTGGGGACTCGGGAGCTCCCTGCGTTTGCGTCCCGGCTGGCTCTGGCCAGAGAAGCGGCTGGCTACGTGTTTGGTTGGGGTCAGCATGTGGCCTTCTTCCTGTCAGTGTCTGGGTGTAACATGGTACCTGACGATGGGTGGAGATGCCTGTGAGGGATCAGCCAAACACCCATCAGCGCCCCCAAACCGCCACATCTTCTCCTTCGGAGTTCCAGCTGTCCGAGCACAGCAGAGGGCACGGGGCGTTCCAGGCGCACTTGCGCTTCAACTTGCATTGGGCTGCCGCTTTATCAGGCTGCGGTTCTGCAGGAGCCTCCTGAGCGCGCCCTTGACCTTGTTCCTCAGACGGTAGGTCATGGGCTAGAGCATGGGGTTACGTTGGTGTAGATTAAGGACACGACTCTGTCCTGCTCTGGGGCGTAGCAGGACCTGGGGCGGATGTAGATGAGTGTCGCGCAGCCGTAGTGCAGGAGAGCGCAGCAGGTGCCCGGCACAGGTGGAGAAGGCTTTGCCCCTGCCCTCGTAGGAGAGCAGGATCGACACAAAGGGGGTCAGCAGGACACACAGGCGGACGAGGAAGACGGCGAGCTCGTTGGCTCGCGTGTGCGAGCAGGCCAGGAAGAGCACGGCAGGGATGTCGCAGAAGAAACGGATGATTTCGTGGGACTGACAGGAGGGCAGGAGGAATATCAGGGTGGTCAGGGCGAGCGGGAGCGCGAAGCCACCGACGCACGCCGGGACCAGCACCTGCAGGCAGAGGGCTCTGGTGATGACGAGCGGTAGCGCGGTGGGTCGCAGATGGCCACGAGGCGGTCCTAGGCCATCGCGGCCACAGGAAGCGCTCGGCCCCGCCCAGAGCAGTGACGAGGTGCATCTGCAGGCACAGCCAGGAAGGGCATCCGCTGGCTCCTGGACAGGACACTCACCCGCGTGTTGGGGACAGTCACCGATACGTAACAGCTTTCAATGGCAGGCAGGTTGCGAAGGAAGAAATCCATGGGGGTCTGGAGGCGGGAGTCGGTGAGGGTGACGAGCATGACGGTCAGGGGCCCCGCCAGCGTGGCAAGGCGCGTGATCAGGAAGAGCCCAAAGAAGAGCGTCTGCAGCCCCCGCAGGTCCCCGAAGCCCAAGGTGATAAGCCCGAGCTTGCAGGACGGTCATCCTGCCACGGGCCCATCCCGTGTTCTCCTCCGTGGGACTCCGGCTGGAAAGGACAGCTTCGCAGCAGCTCTCCCCGTCGTAGTGGACCCTGGAGCACTGTCCGCCGGTGGGAGTGTCCCGGGCTCGCCGGGACCCCCAAGCCCCCTTGCAGGCCTTCACCTGGTCTTCATTCTGTCTGCTTCTTGAATCCTGCCCTCCGCTCGCTGAACGCGAAGCACTCACTCTGAGGTCCCTTCAGCTCGCCTGCGGAGTTATTAAAATATGAAGCAGGAGGAGCGAAATCTAAATGTGGGGTCGTTCCCCCTAAACTCCAAGCTCTGTCCGAGCTGTTCTGCATTTTGAAGAGTCGCTTTGGGAATGGGGGTGGGAGACTGAGCTTGATGTTTCCACATAGGTTTAAACAGGGAAGCAGAACTGGCTCCAATGAATGAGCTCCCGCCTCCCACACGGGAGGTCCTGGCATTGGTTCTGATGGCACCTAAGGAGAAGATGAGCGAAGTAGGTTGAACAGAGGCTGGGCCTGCAGGGTCATGGTCACGGCTGGAATTCCTGTAGGACCTAAGGTTTGGCCTCCTTTGCCTTGGAGTGTTGGCAGTATCCTCCTTCCCCTGCCACCAGCCCAAGCCCCCAGGTCCCTGCATCCGCCGGGATGCGAAGAGGAAGGAAACAGCGTCCTCAGTGGGGTGCCTCCCCGTCTCAGCACTCCTCAGTCACAGGGAGGCCCCAGTTTATTGTTTGTCTTCTAATTTTTATTTTTTCTTTGTTTTTAGAGAACTTTTAGATTATATAAAAGTTGAGTAGAGGGAAGCCCCACATACCCTACCTGCCCCCCTCACATTTGCCCGATTAATCACATCCTATACTAGGGTGGTACATCTCTTACAATTGATGAACACGTGCTGAAGCATTGCTGCTAACCATGGGCTATGATTTACATTATGGTTTACTCTTTGCACCACACAACCATACAGGTTTTGATGAAATGTACGGAAGCGGACTTGGTCAATGGACAGAGCATCTGCCTTCCACGTGGGAGGCCCATGGTTCAAGCCCCGGGCCTCCTTGACCCATGTGGAGCTGGCCCGCGCATATGTGATGTGCGCCAGGAGTGCTGTGCCATTCAGGGGTGTCCCCCGCGTAGTGGAGCCCCACGCGCAAGGAGTGCGCCCTGTAAGGAGAACCGCCCAGCGCGAAAGAAAGCGCAGCCTGCCCAGGAATGGCGCCACCCACACAGAGAGCTGATGCAGCAAGATGATGCAACAACAACAAAAAAAGAGACTCAGATTCCCTGTACCACTGACAAGGATACAAGCAGACACAGAACACACAGCAAATGGACACAGAGACCAGGCAACTGGGGAGGGCCAGGGGGAAGGGGAAAGAAAGAAATACAAATAAATCTTTAAAAAATGTATGAAGCAGTGTATCCATCCTTGCAGTCTCATGCAGAACAATCCAATGTCCCCTAATGCTCCATGTGCCCCCTGTTCTTCCCTGTCCCTCCCCTCAGAACCTCTGCTGACCCCTGTCTCTATATGCATGTTGCAAGCACTTCCATTGCTGGAATAATCATAGATCCACTTTGGCTCCTTGTTGCATTCCCCCCTTACGTGTGCTCATTCCTCAGTCCTGAGGATTTGGGGAGGCCCCGGTTTGAACGTCACTCTTTCCAGAAGCCTGCCCTGATGGCTTCGGCTGGCCTAGCCCTTCCCTTCTGTCCCCACAGCCCTCTGGGCTTCCCTGGTTGTACGATGAGCACTGAGTCCTGGAATTCCCTATTTCCTTGTCTACCCCTTGGCTCCATGATGGCATGGATGGGGTGTTATCAACGTCTGAAACAGCGGCTGGCACGTGTCAGGAGCGGGAGTCAGTGTTGGTGGAGTGACCGCCGGTTGCTCGGCTCTGCGCCCTCTGCGTTAGGTAGAGGGGCCGCCCGCGAGGACGTGCCTAACAAGTACAGGTGCTCTTGAACGGCGGAGGGAGGGCCATCAGGTCATCAGGGCACCTTGGTGATCACGGAAGGCCTGGTCATCCAGGGAGGGCACAGGGTGAGAGGGGCTGAGGGCAGGAGGGCGGGGTAAGCTCAAGCTCTGGACAGTGGGGGCGTGAGTGCCCGGAGGGACAATGCTTTGGGCTGGTCTGTGCCCGGAGCATGGGGGCACCAGAATGTCACCAGGGACTTCCAGGGCTTCCAGAGATGTTTGCTTCCTCGTTCCCCTGGCAGGAGGGGGTGGGAATTAGAGGAAGGCTTTGGTGACGGTAGCCAAGTTTGAAGTAGGAAGCCGTGTGTCTTGCCCCCGATTTCCTCCCGTGCCTCCTTCCACTGCAGCAGTGGAGAGGAGGAGAAGGTTTCTAAAGATTCTGGACACTGAACAAGTGAAGACCCAGGAGGACTGGGCACCGTGGAAGTGGAGGTGGCACCTAACGGGCGGGCGCTGGCTCCTTGTGGCTGTACCGTTTCTCCCGGGACCGCCGAGGCTCCGAGTGGGCTCCCTGGTCCCTGGAGCCTGAAACCCCCCTTGGATGACAGCTCTGCTGAGCCCAGGGGGGTCGCGGTCCCAGTTTCCGCAGCCCCTTGTGTGTTACCCTGCGTTGTATTTGGCACTTAGGTGGAGTCGCTGTGCTGGACAGGTTCCTCGAGGACACCTTGGCTCAGAGGAGACGGTGAGGAAGCCTTCTGCCCTCCACGACCCAGCCCTGCTCCCGTCCCAGCCCGGCCCTGTGCAGGAATCACCAAGCGCCCCGGCCCGCAGCCCCTTTGCTGACATTGCACACGGCCCAGCGGGGGCTCCCCTCCACCATCTCCCACCTTAGGGTCAGGAGCCCAGGGCACAGGGACCCCTGGAGGGGGGAGTGGCCGGCCTCCCTCCGGACTGGGCGCCTGCAGCTTGGCCCCGCTCCCTCCCGCCTCCCCCCACTTCCTCCGCTCAGCCTTCCCGGGAGCCCGTTTCGTCCCTTGGTGGCTCTGTCTCCCCGTGAGAACGTGCGACCTGGACTCAGGTTTGTCTTCCGTGGACCCCTGCTGGATCTTTGCCCTGTGCCACACCAAACCATCTCCCGTCGTTTTCCCAGGACAGCGCCGCAGACACGTCGGGATGGCTTTGTTTTATGTGGCCCTAAACCTTGAAAATACTGAAAAACGCAAAAATGACGGTGAAACTCACTTACAATCCAAATGCTTAAAAAGTAAGAAATGAAAGTCCCGTCGTTGCTCCTTTAGTGCTTCCCCCACTGTCCCAGGTTTCCCGTAGTTAACAGTGGGGCTCATTCCCTTCTCTGCCTTGTCCTCTGTGTGTAAACACACGTGCATGCACACACACACAGAAACGCACACACTCACATGGATAGATGAACACACAGGCATACACACATACGTATGTGCCTGCACACACTCTAACATAGATACACACATACACACATATGCATATGCACACACGGCACATGCACACACATATACACCTACATATACACACACAGGTATGTACATACCCACTCCCCACACACAGCACATACACACTCACACGTTAAAAAATTAAAACAGGGTTGTAGTCGACACACTTCCTGCCTGCGTTGTTTGCACGGAAACCGTCGGGGACAAGTTTCCTTCACTGGTGAGTTTACTTCATTGGTCTGAACTTGACCGTTCCACCGCGCCGATGCCTTATAATCTAATTAAGTGCAATTGAATTAATGATTTCAGGGAACTAGAACACACGCATGACAGTGGGCGAAATGTACACATGAAGAGCAGCTACCAGGAATTCCAGTTGGAATGAGACGTGGCAATGGCTTCTCTTTTTCTCTCTTAGAGTCCCCAGCGGGAAGACGCAGGCCTGCAGCAGACACCTGGGGTTACTGGAGCGGGCCGGCTCGGGGACTGAGGCAGAATTCAGGGGACGAGACCGTGCTGGAGAATCATCTGGTATCTGTGGTGCACTGGGGAGAAGCAGGGGGAGAGGGCGAGCCCAGCTCCAGGCAGCAGTGTGGGGCCGAGGGGCCGGGGCTTGGCACAGGCGCCAGGAGCAAAGGCAGCTGCCCTCAGCAGTACTGCGGGCGGGCTGCGGGTAGCAGTGTCCCGGGAGGGCCGCCACGCCCTGGAACTCGCCTGAAGTCACGCCATGCCAGGACCCCGCAGGTCCCTGTGGAGGAGGGCGGAGGCGGGCGGTGCCCAGGAGCCAGCGCACCGGGAGTGCCACCCCAGGTCACGGTGCTGATGACTAGCCGCGCCCCTCTCCCCCCAGTTCCTGAGGTTCTCGTCGTCCACCTTGGTAAACAGGGCAGGCGCGGGCAGGGCTGTCAAGGGAGAGAGGCTGAAGTTGCGGGTCCCCCAGTGCCCTCCCTGGCACAGCGGGGGTCGGCTGGTTCTCCAGGCAGAAAACCTCCAGGGGTGGCCGGGGCTGAGTTGAGGGGCCGAGCCGGGCAGAGAGGAGGGGCCCCGCCAGGCTGGGCTCCTGCTCCTGGGAAGTGCCCAGGAGAGGGCACAGCAGAGCGCTCAGGGCCTGCGCTGGTTCCCTGAGAGTCAGCCGGGACGTGATGATGGCCTGGAGGGCGGCGGGGGATGAGCTGTGGGCGATGGCGGGGCCTCAGCGGGGCTCACGTTCCCTGTGGCGACTGCAGGACCTGTCCCCGGGCGTCGTGTCCACCCCGATAGGACTCCTGATCTCTGCAAACACCTCTCTCCAGGACAGGCCTGCAGGCGCCCTCCTGGCCCTGCGGGTTGGGGCAAACTCTCTGCCTGGGTGACTCTTAGAAGCCTGGAGAAAGCCATGGCCTGTGCTGAATGATGTGGAAATGCCAGAGTTACCCTGGCAAGTGGCAGAGAAAGAATAGAGAAGCTGAGGGAGGTGGCTATGCTGAAGTAAGACTCTGGAAGGGAGGAACCAGGAAGCCTGAACCCTCTCAGCTGCCAGCAGCCATCTTGCTCCAACACATGGAAATGGAATTTGGTGAAGGAAGTAACTTATGCTTTATGGCCTGGTATCTGTAAGCTCCTACCACAAATAAGTACCCTTTATAAAAACCAATTTCTGGTACTTTGGATCAGGACCCCTTTGGCTGACTAATACAGCTGGGTTTTGGTGCCCAGTTGTTTGGTCAAGCAAGCGCTGGCCTGACTGTTACTGTGAGAACTTAAATCGTCAGTAAGTTGATTGCATCTGTGGCTGATTACATCTACAGCCAACTGAGCAGATTGCCGTGAACAATGGGAGATGTCTCGTCCAGTCAGTTGAAGGCTTGAAAAGGAGAGGTGATGATGTCAGCAGTCAGAAGAGGGAAGTCCCATCTTCCCTTCAGCCAGGCAGCTTCTCCTGGGGAACTTGTTGAAAACATTTATTGGAGTTCCCAGCTTGTGGCTTGCCCTAGGAATTTGGACTTGCCCATCCCCACAGTCACGCGAGACAATTCTTATGAAAAATCTCATAATATTTCTCTCTCTATATATATATATAATATATATATACATATATGTATTTTTTTCCTGGAGAACCTTAACTGATGCAGGTGGCTATCAAAACAATATGTCCCCTGGAACCTGTAAGTGTGACTTATTTTAGAAAAGGGGTCTTTTCAGATGTAACTAAGGACCTTGAGATGAGATGGATTATCCAGATGGGCCCGTATTAGCCAGCCAAAGGGGTGCTGATGCAAAATACCAGAAATTGGTTGGTTTTTATAAAGGGTATTTATTAGGGGTAGGAGCTTACAGATACCAGGCCATAAGGCATAAGTTCCTTCCCTCACCAAAGTCTATTTTCACATGTTGGAGCAAGATGGTTGCCAACGTCTGCCAGGGTTCAGGCTTCCTAGGTTCCTCCCTTCCTGGGGCTGGTTTCTCTTTCCTCTATGGGCTTACTTCCTGGGGCTCCAGCTTAAGGCTTCAGCATCAAATGCCAACATCAAAAACCCTCCAACTCTGTCCTTTGCCATGCTTTTTCCAAAGGGTGGGAACTCAACACCCTACTGGCACAAGAGGTTTACCTGATTATTTAATCAAGGAAACCTATGAATCCAATATAATCTAATATGCCCAGAGGAAGAGATCAGTTTACAAACATAATCCAATATTTCTTTTTGGAATTCATCAATAGTATCAAACTGCGGGAAACAAACTTGGCCCAATGGATGGGGCATCCACCTACCACATGGGAAGTCCGTGGTTCAGACCCCTGGCCTCCTTGACCCATGTGGGGCTGGCCCATGTGCAGTGCTGATGCGTGCAGGGGGCACTGTGCCATGCAGGGATGTCCCCCGCGTAGGGGAGCCCCACGCGCAAGGAGAGCGCCCCGTAAGGAGAGCTGCCCAGCACGAAAGAAAGTGCAGCCTGCCCAGGAGTGGCGCCACACACACGGAAAGCTGACACAACAAGATGATGCAACAAAAAAAAACATAGATTCCTGGTGCTGCTGATAAGGATAGAAGCAGTCACAGAAGAACACAGTGAATGGACACTGAGAGCAGACAACGGGGGGAGGGGAGGGGAGGGAGGGGGAGAGAAATAAATAAATAAGTCTTTTTTTAAAAAATCAAACTGCTACACTCTACCCTCTGAATTCCAAAAAGACATTATAATATTTAAAAAAAGAAACCTTAAATCAGTTACAATGCAAGTACTAAATCATATCACAATCAATTTAAAGAAATACAGCTTGTGCTGGGGCAAAGTCCTGTCTGCTATACATTTCTAAAACTTAAAAAACAATTCATCTTCTTCCAATACACAAATGGACAGACAAAGGAAAATATTTTCATTACAATAAGGAGAAATTGGGAGGGAAACATGAGTCATGGTTTCTCTACAGTTCAGGAGACCTGCAGGGAATCCTCTGTTTGATTTCAAAGTCTGAGAGTCACTCTTAAGAAGATGGGTTTTTCCCTTGGGACCTTATGGGAACCCACCCTTTCCACTGGCTTGCCCAATGGCCATTTTCTTGGTTCCACCTTCATCAAGCATCTGGGTGTCGACCAAGCTCCAGAACTCTCCCTCCAAGAGTGTTGGGTTTGCCACACCTTACCCAATCTTTGGGTTAGAGTCTTAAACCCCCTAGTAGAGTGATGTGAAGACAACATTCCCCCTAACCTTTGGCATACAGGCTCAACCCTCTCAGAGCAACAAGTTGACCACCTGGCATTTCCTAACCTTTGGAGGACAGGTCAACCCCTCTCAGACCTGTGGGGTGCTGATAATATAGCCTGTGCATGAATTCAAAATGATCTATTTCTGTATCCAAGTGTGCCTAGTTTCTAGAAAGCTAATTAAGTAATATAGGCCCTATAATCTTTAAATATTCAGAAAGGATGTAGACTGAATGTGTATTCAAAGTTACATCCAGGCAGAATGTGGGCAATGTGTTAATTCAAGCTTACCTGGAGGGTAGGCAATATGTTAATTCAAGCTTACCTGGAATGTGGGGGATATGTTAATTCAAAACCTACCTGATACTCAAACACTTAAAACTTTAAGAAACTAACAAAGAAAACTCCTTTTTTCATAAAAGCACCGTTTGCCTCCCTGCTCCTACATCCTCTATTTAAAAGGGACCCAGAAATCCTATTCAGGGCTCGGCTTTTTGGACAGGAGTCCACTGGGCCGAGCCAGTCATAATAAGTATTCCTTCTCAGAATATCCCAGAGTCCTAGCCTTCAGTATGTGATCACTGAGTCCTTTCTGCTTCCACAACATTTCCTGGGGGCTTGTCCAGGATTGCAATGAAAGCCAGAGATGGCAGCATTTCAATACCCCTGTCAGACGCCTCTGAGGAAACCAGGAGGGCTCAGGTGAACCCCAGCCCTGGGCGCCCCTGGACCCCTTTTAGTCCAGAAAGAGGGTGTGGGCTCCACTGGACTCCCAGGGGAAAAACATAGATGCACCAAATGGTCTAAAAGGAAATCCTAAGAGCGAAAAAAAAAAAAAACTCTGCACGCCAGACAGGTAAGATCCCCAGGGGCATTGTGTAAGAAAAGCCTAACTAAACATTAGAAGGGGGGCCTGATCAGCTCCCAAAGGGGATCCTAGTAACCCCCAAAAGTTTGTGGGGAGGCCATCTTCTCCAGGTCTGAAAAGAAAAAAAGCCTGATGTTTGGTTTCAGCTGCCTGCGACTTGGCATCTGGTTTGCCTTCACTAAGATAGTGAAGGTTTGGTTACAGTGGGAGAGGTGTTGATGGGTGTAAGTCCCACTTGCTACCCCACTTAAAAAGTGGGGGGGGGGACTGCTGCCTCTTCTGCCTTTATTTTGGCTGCTCTCTCTCTTTCTCTCTCTTTCTGCCACCATAGGAAATTAGGCATCAGTTATCACAGTGCTTTCCACTGGAATGCTCCCTGAAAAATTGGTCTGGATTTGGGAGCTCTTGGTTACAGAAAAATGGATTGGTTTTTGTAATGAATATAAGTTGACCAGTAGAAAGGTTTAGAAAGAAATAGGTCTCTGTTTTGGTGCTGGATTGCAAATGAGCTTGTTTTGTAAACAGAAGGGTAGGCAAAAAGTCCTGTTAGACATTCCCCCTTGCTAAGGTTGCAATAATTAACAAGCTGTAGCTCAAAAACAGCCATATCAGAGAAATGGAAATTATGAGTCAAATTGATGGGCTTTGTGTTTCTGTCTGTGTGCCATGGCTCTTTAGTGTTTGCTGGTTTATACAATGCAAGTGTATGTTTTCCTGCCTCTGGATGGTGGTACTGAATTGTGTGAAGTGGTGAATTTTGGTTAGGCTGGAATTCTGGGATGCCAGGTCAGTCGACTAAAAGGGTGTCTCTTCATTCTTTCTAGAATGATAAGCATGGCTTCTGGTATGCCAGCGGGCTCCCCATAGGAGCATCTTCTCAGGAATTGAGGAGTTCTGCCTGCTGCTGGCCCACATGGCCACAGAGCAGCTTCTGTGTGAAACCCTGAAATCTAGTTAAACCAGTGTTAAAAAAAAAAAGGAAAATAAAGGGGGTACAAATAGATCTGAAACCTAGAAACCTCATGTCATGTCTCCTTTAAAAAAAGGAGGCAATAAACCTCAAACTTCTCAGTTTAAACTCAGTTGTGCCTACAAAAAGTATGAATAGTGAACAAAATTTTAAAAACAATTTAAATAGATCTGAGACCTAGATTTGACCTAATCTGCCAGTTAAGGTCAAAGAATTCCTAGAAATGCTAAAGATATAAAATTCTTCTGTTTTAATCTGTTCAAAACCTTGTGTTCAACTTTGAAATATGTGTTTAACCTTGTCAGTGTGCTTGTGCCTAGGAAATCAGATTTGGGGTTCACCTGTTACACGTTGGGTAATGGTGAAAGGTAACCTAAAAATGAATCTTTCAATGCCATTACTGTCTTCCCAGTGGATTGAATGCATAAATCACAAGTGACATTTATTTGCTAGAAAAGCAGAAAAACTACACCAAGTTGTTACTAATAAAATTGTTTTAATTGCATAGTTAATAAAGGTGCCCAAATTGATTTTAAGTAAAAACTTTCTAAAAACTTAGAGTTGAAATCATTGTATGAGTACCTTTATATATAAAACAGTAAAAAATATATAACTGAAATTATTACAGCAGAGCATATGTAGCCTAAATTTCAGCTATTGTAATGGTAATCTTAAACTAATTTACCTTTGTTTATGGCTACTTCACATCTATCTAGTGCTTACTATAGTAATGGTAATTATAACTTAAACCTACCTTTAATTATGGTTATTTTAAAACTAAGTTCACCTAGCCCTTAGACTTCAACTATTGTGATGGTAATTATAAACTGAGTTTGCCTTTATTTATGGTTGCTGCAAGTCTGGCCCCACCCCTTGCCTCTGCTTATGGTTCTGAAGCAAAAAAAAATTGTACCATCGTATTAAAAACATTTTGGTTATAAGCCATTAATTGAGAAAGCCACAAAGGGGGAAAACCACGAACCCCTAGTCTGGAAAAGCCAGCAAAGGAAAGCCTTCAGGGAAATCTTTCAAGTGTTGTTTTACAGTTGAACTTGTTTTATAAAAGAAAAAGGAAATTTTTAAGTAACTAAGTTTTGTTTCCATGTCAAACTATTCATGCCTGCCTATTTGCTCAGTGTATATCTTCATATATCAGGGTTATAATATCAAATTAACAACTAATTCTTTTTAAAAACCTCTATTCAAATTGTTAAAAATTAAGTATGCAGTTATATGTGTAATAAATATTCCTAGAACCCAAATTAGACTAAGAGGTATGGAAAGGTCATATAAAAATCTGAATATAAAAACTATTAGGAAAGGGAAAAAAATTTATTTTGGAGCTCTTTAACCTGCCCAGCCCCCAGGACCTTCTCTTTGCAAGAGCTCTGAGGGAGGGGCCAGGTTTGGCAGATTAAAACTCTGTCTTCTAGGCTGGGGAATGAAGTCAGTTTTCCCTGTAGTTCCCCATTTTAAACCTCTTAACAGCCTTAAATAAGGGTAATTACTAATCCTATTACCAAATTTCAGTAAGTATGTCTTGCATCTGTCCCTGCAATGTCATTCAGGACAACTCCAAGTCCCAAAACTGCCCCCATATCACACCTCTTCTTCCCTCTACTTGCCTTCAGCAACTACCGTGGCCACTGTCTCCACACCAGTGATACAATTTCTTCCATTGCTAGGGTCACAATAGTTCTATAACAGAGTACCAGTAAGTCCACTCTAATCCATATTTTATTCCTCCACCCTGAGGATCCTGGGATGGCGATATCCACTCTACCTCTAAATTGAGAGGGGCTTAGATCCCACATGGGGTTCTCCTGCTTGCAGTTGTAGACACTCTCGGTTCCCTGGTGTGCTGGTTGACCATCCTCACCTCCCTGTTAGTTGACCTGGGAAAATCCAACAAACCAGAGAGTAGGTGTTGCAACTCTGCTGAAGCTGAGGGCCCAGCTGGCACATCAACAATCCAGAGATTCAAGTCTCCAGAGCATACACCAACCCCAGCACCAACCACAGGTTCAGTAAAAGTGAGAGAAGAGGCAGGTGTAAAGAGGTCATACCTAAGTCCAACTCCATCATATTCAGGAGCACAAATTCCAAAGTAGGGCCCACTGGTAAGGCATTGAACTCCAGAGTCATCTGTCATGACCATAGCACCTGGGTGTCTCTGTAGCCCTCAGGAGCACCACTACCTGGGGTTGTATCTACTTTGGCTGTCTCTGGGATCCTGCTGAGACATGCATAAGTGCAACCCCTCTGATGACTTCCCAACACATTTTGAAGTCTCTTAGCCATATAAACTCATTTTTCTTTTACTATTTCCCCTTTTATTCAAGGTATTTTTCTAGTTGCATCACCAGTTGGTGCTTGGTAGTAATTCCTTGGCACCAGGAAAGCTCAGCACCAGGAGTCATGTCCCACACTGGGAGGAAGGTAATATATTTACATGCTGGGTTTGGCTTAGAGAGTGGCCACATTTAAGCAGCATAGAGGCTCTCAGGAGGTAACTCTTAGGCACCCTGCAGCTCCAGGCCTAGTTGAAATTCCAAGCACACAGACTCATAAGCATAGTCATCAGTTAGGGTGATGTTGGCTTCATAGAATGAGTTTAGTAGCATTCCTTGCTGTTCAATTTTTTTTGGAACAGCTTAAGTAAGACTGGTATTAGATCATCTTTGAATGAGTGGTAGAATTCACCTTCAAAGTCATCTGGTCCTGGGCTTTTCATTTGGGGGAGGTTTTTGATGACTGTTTCAACCTCTTTACTTGTGATTGGTTTATTAAGGTCTTCTATTTCTTCCAGGGTCAGTGTAGGTTGTTCATATGTTTCTAGGAATTTGTCAATTTCATCTACATTGTCTAGTTTGTTGGCATACAGTTGTTCATAGTATCCTCTTGTCTCTCTTATTTCTGTAGGTTCTCTCAGTTTTGATTTTATTTGTATCATCTCTCTTTTTTTCTTTGTCAGTCTACCTAAGGGCGTGTTGATTTTGTTGATCTTCTCATAGAGCCAACTTTTGGTTTGTTGACTCTATTGTCTTTTGGTTGTCAGTTTCACGTATTTCTGCTGTGATCTTTATATTTTCTTTCATTTGGCTTGGTTTGGGATTAGTTTTTACTCTTCTTTTTCTAGTTCCACCCCAAGTGTGCAGTTAGGTCTTCAATTTAGCTCTTCTTTTTTAAAGTAGGCATTGAGGGCTATAAATTTCCCTGTCTGCACTGCCTTTGCTCTATCCCATAGTTTTTTTTTTTAAAGATTAATTTATTTATTTCTCTCCACTTCCCCCCTACCCCCGCCCCAGTTGTCTGTTCTCTGTGTCTATTCGCTGTGTGTTCTTCTTTGTCTGCTTCTGTTGTCAGCAGCACGGGAATCTGCATTTCTTTTTGTTGCATCACCTTGCTGTGTCAGCTCTCCGTGTGTGCAGCTCCATTCTTGGACAGGCTGAACTTTCTTTCGCGCTGGGCGGCTCTCCTTATGGGGCGCACTCCTTGCGCATGGGGCTCCCCTACATGGGGGACACCCCTGCATGGCAGGGCACTCTTTGCGCACATCACCACTGCACATGGGCCAGTTGCACACGGGTCAAGGAGGCCCAGGGTTTGAACCGCGGACCTCCCATGTGATAGACGGTCGCCCTAACCACTGGGCCAAGTCCGCTTCCCTATCCCATAGGTTTTGATATGTTATGTTCTCATTTCTCATTCATCTCAAAATATTTACTGATTTCACTTGAAATTTCTTCTTTGGCCCACTGATTATTTTATTGTGTTGTTTAATCTCCATATATTTGTGAATTTTCCCTTTTTCCATCCATTATTGATTTCCAGCTTCATTGCATTATGATCAGAGAAGGTGCTTTGTATAATTTCAATCTTTTTAAATTTATTGAGTCTTGTCTTGTGACCCAACATATGGTCTATCCTGGAGAAGGATCCTTGATCACTTGAGAAGAATGTAGAGCCTGCTATTTTGTTTTATTATTAATAACAAAAAACAGAGAAACCAAAAAAACGCTACCATTTAATAATCACCTCTCAATCTCCCTATGCTTCCTCTGCTGCACATAGCTGCTATTCTGTTTCTGTCTAATTTATATTTATATAAATTATATAAAGTATATTTATATAAACTTATAAAATAAATTAGAGAGACAGAAACAGAATAGCAGAATACTATATAGATGGAGTCAAGCAATATGTAATATCTTTTGCCTAGTTTCTTTCACCTAGCAAATTTTCTTTTTTTAAACTCTTAATGGAAGATTATTAATATATTACTATATACTACTGCCCATATTTTGTTTTTGTTGTATTTTTGCCTAATATTAACATCTCATAACATTAAGGTACATCTGTTCAGTTTCAAAGAAAAAGTCTTATATATGCAATATTATCCATATAGTTCACATGAGGTTTTGCTATACTATACAGTACCATATTACATTGTTTAGCTTTCCTTCTAGTAATACACATGACCTTAGATTTTCCCTTTCATCCACTGTCATACCTATATATTAGCAGCGCCAGTTACAAAGACTATGATGAGTTTTCACCATGTCTATTCATGTCCAAAGATTTATGAACATTCATGCATCAGTTGATGGACACTTGGGTGGTTTCCATTTATGGCAATTGTGAGTAATGCCACTATGAACATCAGTATGCAAATGTCTGTTCGTGTCACTGCTCTTAGTTATTCTGGGTATATACCTATTAGTGGTATTGTGGTGTCATGTGGCAAATCTATATTCAACTTCCTTAGGAACTGCCAAACAGCCCTCCACAGTGGCTATACCATTCTACATACCCACCAACAGTGAATAACCATTCCTATATCTCCACATTCTCTCCAACATTTGTGGTTTTCTGTTTTTTTAATAGTGGTCATTCTGATAGTGTGAAATGATATCTCATTGTAGTTTTGATGTGCATTATCCTAATCGCTAGTGATGTTGAACATTTTTTCATGTGTTTTTTCACCATTTGTACTTCTTTGGAAAAAGATCTATTCAAATCTTTTGTCCCTTTTTCTATTGGGCCATTTGTCTTTTTATTGTTTCATTGTAAGTTCTTTTTATATATTATAGATATTAAACCCTTATTGGATATGTGATTTTCAGATATTTTCTCCATAGAGTAGGCTGCCTTTTCACCCTTTTGACAAAATCCTTTGAGGAGCAAAAGTGTTTAATTTTGAGACAGTCCCACTTACCTATTTTTTCTTTTGTGGCTTGTGCTTTGGGTGTAAGTTCCAAGAAACCATCGTCTATCACAACGTCTTAAAGATGTTTCCTTACATTTTCTTCTAGTAGTTTTATGGCCCTGGTTTTTATATTTAGGTCTTTGATCCATTTTGTCTTGTATAGGGAGTTAGATAGAAGATAGGGGTCCTCTTTTATTCTTTTGGTTATGGATATCCAGTTCTCCCAGCACCATTTGTTGAACAGACTGTTTTATCCCAGTAATGTGGACTTGGTTGATTTGTCACAAACCACTTGGTGTAGAGATGAGAGTCTTATTTTTTGAGTCTCAATTCTAGTCCACTGACCAATGTGTCTATCTTTATGCCAATACCATATGTTTTCACAATTGTATCTTTGAAATATGTTTCAAGGTCAGGCAGTGAGAGTCCTCCCACTTTGTTCCTTTATTTAAGGATGTTTTTTGGCTATTCAGGTGCCTTTCCCCTTTCAAATGAATTTGGTAATTAACTTTTCTATTTCTGTAAAGTAGCTGCTGGAATTTTGATTGTTATTGCATTGAATCTATAAATCAGATTGGGTAGATTTGACATCTTCATGATATTTAGTCTTCCAATCCATGAACATGGAAGGCCTTTCCATTTGTTTAGGTTTTCATTAATTTCTTTTAGCACTGTTTTGTCATTTTCTGCATATAGTTCCTGTACATCTTTGGCTAAATTGATTGCTAGGTATCTGAGTCTTTTTGTTGCTATTTTAAATGGAATTTTTTCCTGATTTCCTCCTCAAATTGTTCAATACTAGTACAGAAACACTAATGATTTTTGCATATTGATCTTGTATCCTGCCACTTTGCTGAACTTGTTTATTACCTCAAGTAGTTTTGTTGTGGACATTTCAGAATTTTCTAAATATAGGATCATGTCATCCGCATAGTTTTACTTTCTCTTTTCCTATTTGGAGAACTTTTATTTTTTTATCTAATTGCTCTAGCTAGAACTTCTACTACAATGGTGACAGTGGGTGTATTTGTCTTGTTACTGAAAGTTTGAAAACTTTCCCCATTGAGTATGATGTTGACTGTGGGTTTTTTGTATAAGCCCTTTAACATATTAAGGAGCTTTCTGTATATTCCTATCCTTTGAAGTGTTTCCTTTTTTTTTTTATTAAGAAAGGATGATGGATTTTGCCAAATGCCTTTTCTGCATCAGTCGAGATGACCATGTGTTTTTTTCCATCAATTTGTTACTGTGGCGTATTACATTAATTGATTATCTTGCATACCAGGAATAAATCACACTTGGTCATGGTGTATAATTCTTTTAATATGCTGTTGGATTCTATTTTCAGTATTGTGTTGAGAACTTGTGCATCTAAATTCATTAGAGAGATTTGTCTGTAGTTTTCTTTTCTTGTAGTATGTTTACCTGGCCTTGGTGTTAGGATGATATTGGGTTCACATAATGTGTTGGGTAATTTTTTAAAAGGATTTGTGTTAATTCTTCTCAAAATGCCTGGTAGAATTCACCTGTAAGCCATCTGGTCCTGAACTTTTCTTTGTTAGGAGATTTTAACGGCTGTTTCAATCACTTTAAATGTGATTGGTTTGTTGAGTGTGTTTCTAGGAATTTGTTCATTTCCTCTACGATGTTTAGTTTGTTGGCATATAGTATCTCATAATATCTTCTTATAATCCTTCTTTTTCTATGGGGCCAGTTGTAACATCCCCCATTTCATATCTGATTTTATTTATTTGCATGTTCTCTCCTTTTTACTAATCTAGGTAGGGGTTTGTCAATTTTATTGATCTTCTCAAAGAACCAGCTTTTGGTTTTGTTGATTTTCTCTATTGTTTTGTTTTTGTTGTTCCCAATTTCATTTATTTCTGCCCTAACATTTATTATTTCATTCCTTCTGCTTGCTTTGGGATTGGTTTGCTGTTCTTTTTCTAGTTCCTCCACATGTTCAATTTGGTCTTTGATTTTAGCTCTTTCTTCTTCTTAAATATAGGTGTAACGGGCTATAAATTTCCCTCTCAGCACTCCCTTTCCTGTATCCCTTAAGTTTTGATAAATTACGTTCTCATTTCATTCATCTCAAAATATTTACTAATTTTTCTTACAATTTATTCTTTGACCAACTGATTCTTTAGGAGTGTGCTTTTCAACCTCCATATATTTGCAAATGTTCCCCTCTTCCATGTATTATTAATTTCCAATTTCATTCCATTATGATCAGAAAAGGTGCTCTGTATAATTTCAGTCTTTTCTTTTCTTTTTTTTTTAAAGATTTATTTATTTTATTTAATTTCCCCCCCTCCCCTGGTTGTCTGTTTTCTGTGTCTATTTGCTGCATCTTGGTTCTATTGTCCGCTTCTGTTGTCGTCAGCGGCACGGGAAGTGTGGGCGGCGCCATTCCTGGGCAGGCTGCACTTTCTTTTCATGCTGGGCGGCTCTCCTCATGGGCGCACTCCTTGTGCGTGGGACTCCCCCACGCGGGGGACACCCTTGCGTGGCACGGCACTCCTTGCGCGCATCAGCACTGCGCATGGCCAGCTCCACACGGGTCAAGGAGGCCCGGGGTTTGAACCGCAGACCTCCCATATGGTAGACGGACGCCCTAACCACTGGGCCAAAGTCCGTTTCCCTCAGTCTTTTCATATCTATTGAGACTTGCCTTATGACCCATGGTCTATTCTGGAGAAAGATCCATGAGCACTTGAGATTATATAACCAATTGGTTTGGGATGCAACATTCTGTATATGTCTGTTAGGTCTAGCTCATTTATCATATTGTTCAAGTTCTCTGTTTCCTTATTGATCTTCTGCCTAGTTCTTTCTAATGATGTGAGTGTTGTGTTGAAATCTCCAACTATTATTGAAGAAATGTCTATTTCTCCCTTTGGTTTTGCCAGAGTTTGCCTAATGTATTTGGGGGCACCCTGGTTAGGTGCATAGATATTTACGACTGCTACATATTCCTGGTAGATAGTCCCTTTTATTAATATATAATGGCCTTCTGCATCTCTTATCAATTTTTTTGCATTTAAAGTCTGTTTTGTCCAATATTAGTATAGCTACCCCTGCTCTTCCTTGGTTACTGTTTGTGTGAAATATATTTTTCCAACCTTTCACTTTCAACCAATTTGTACTGCTGGATCTAAGGTGATTCACTCATAAACAGCATATTGATGGCTCTTGTTTTTTATCCATTCTGTCCGTCTATATCTTTTGACTGTGGAGTTTTATCCATTCACATTCAGTGATACCATTGAAAGTGCATTATTTACTTCCACCATTTTATTCTTTGGCTTTCATTTGTCATATCATATTTTCACCTCTCTTTTTACTCTTTTGGTTATCCTTTCTACTAGTCTTGCATTCTACACTTTCCTCCAAGCTTCTTTCTCCTGTCTTGTTCTTTCAGACTGTAAGGTTCCCTTTAATGCTTCCTGCAAAGCCAGATCCTTTTTTATGAACTCTCTTAGTTTCTGTTTATTTGTGAATATTTTAAGCTTACCTTCATATTTAAAGGACAGTTTTGCTGAATATAGAATTCTTGGTTGGCAATTTTTCTCTTTTAGTATCCTAATTATATCATACCTCTGTCTTCTCACCCCTATGTTTTCTGATGAGAAATCTGCACTAAGTCTTATTGGGCATCCCTTGTATGTGATGGTTTGCTTCTCCCTTGCTGCTCTCAGAATTCTCTTTATCTTTGGTGTTTTACATTCTGAGTAGCGTGTGTCTTGGAGTCGGTCTATTTGGATTTATTCCAATTGGGGTATGCTGTGTTTCTTGGACATATAAATTCATTTCTTTCATGGGAGTTGGGAAATTTTCAGCCATAATTTCCTCAAATACTCTTTCTTACCCTTTTCCCTTCTCTTCTCCTTCAGGAAATCCAATGACACATATGTTGTTGTGCTTCATGTTATCACTTAACTCTCTGAGCCCCTGCTCAATTTTTTCCATTCTTTTCTGTGTCCTTTCTTCATTTTCAACTGTTCTGTCTTCTGCATCACTTATTTTTTCTTCTATCATGTCAAGTCTGCTGTTGTATGCCTCTAATAAGTTTTTTATCTCACTTATTTAAAGTTGTTCTTTCATTTCCATAAGCTCTGTTATTTTTCTATTCAAGTTTTCAAATTATTCTTTGTGTTTCCCCAGTGTCCTCTTGATATCCTTTATCTCTTTAGCCATATTGTCTTTCACCTCATTGATTTGATTTAGGAAATTTGTATGAACCCCACTGATTAGTTTTCTCATATCTTGTTTCTCTTCTCATGCTTTTATATATTGCTTTGCTTGGGTCATCTCTTCCATTTTCTTAGCATGGCTTGTAATTTTTTGTTGATGTGTAGGCATCTGTTTATGATGGTGAGTTTATGCTGATGCTCAATTTTTCTCTCTTGTGTAGGGATTTAGTGGTGGGATGCTATGTGTAACTGCCGTACTTTGATTCTTGGTTCAAACTGTTTTAGCTCTTTAGGAGTATCCCTGTTTAGGTAAATCTGAGCCGTAGACCCAGTAATGGACTGCAGCTCAGTTTCCAAGGGCCTTGGAGAGGGAGGACGTAGAGGCACAAAAAGTTTCTCTTATTTATTTATTTTTATTTCCTTACATGCACCTCCTTAGTCTGCCAGCAGATGGTGATCTTTGCGGACCTCTCAGTTAAACCTTGGTCAGAATGTGTTTACTAAAACCCTACCAGAATTTGGAGTTGTCCTGGGTGGTGCTGCAGGGATGGATGCTGGACATTGTGTGTCCTGTTGTGGCCCACTGGGTGGACTAGGGGAGAGTGTGGACTACAATGTTGACCACTGTCCATGTGCTGCAGCGGTTCTCCAGAATGTATTCACTGGGTGCAGTGGATGTGCCACAATGATGGAAGAGTATTGATGTGGGAGGGGTGGCGTGGGTGGGGTGGAGGGTTTATGGGGACCTCGTATTCTTTAAATGTAACATTTAAAAGAAAATAAAGAAGAAAAAAACCAAAAAAAACAAAACAAAAAAAAACCCTACCAGAGCAAGGTGACAGAGGATCCTGCCTCAAGGCTATTCAGAGCCTCACAAATCAAATTTTCTCAGAGGCTTTCTCCAACCTTTGCCAGCAGCCCCCTCCCTTTTCCCAGGTAGGAACTAATTCCACTACCCTCTGTGTCCTCAACAACCAGTCCTGGTCAGTGGAGAAGGAGATTAAGAGGGTTGGAGCTCTTTAGTCCCATGCCTGCTCCCAAGGTAAACAATGGTCAGCCACTCCTGGCCTGGAAGGGCTCACGGGACACAGAAGAACAAATTTGTTGGCCAAAAGCTGATTCAGCCTTAGTTTGCATCCCTCTCTCTCTCCTTTCCTGGGGAGGTGGATCCCTATGGCCCACTCTGTCCATAGCTGCTGACCAGAGGCTGGAGAGTTCAAAACTGTCTGCTCCAAGAGTGGGGGGATGTCTGCCAGCAGCTGTAGCTGTAGCTTTTATTCACAGTTTTCCCATCAAGATTCTTTTCCTCTGCCCATTTCTCTTCTGGGTGATGTCCAGCCTTCCCCTGGTGCCCTAAACCCTAAAACATTATTCCAGGCCATTTCTGCCTGTCCTCTAGCTATTTTCTGCAAGAGAATGAGTCCTATGTCTCTCTAATCCTCCATCTTCCCAGAAGTACCACAGTGTCTTCTTAATATTATCTCTTTAGTCATATTTTCCTTCAACTCCTTGAATTGATTTAAATTTGTGTGATTATCATTGATTGTCTTAAATCCTGTGTCTTCTCAGATATTTGGTTTATTCCTTTGGCTGGGTCATCTCCTTTTTCTTAGTATGACTTGTAATTTTTTGCTGATGTCTGAATATGTTGGTGAATTTACTCTGACAGTCAATTTCTCTCTCTTGCCTAGTGGTTTTGTTTCACAGATCTTCTTGCATTTTTAGTACAACTTATTCTGTCTCTAAAATTTCCCAGCTTAAGTTATCAAAATAGGACCAGGGACTCACTAATGAGGTGCAAATTCATTCCAAGTGGACCTTTTTAAGAGACTCCAAAAAGTGGTTAATCTCCTTGTAGTTTCTTGGCTGGCCAGTAGAGGGCACATGTCAGCAAATCTTTGCACAGAGGTGTCTCATCCTCCACTAGCCGGTGATTCTGGTCTGGCCAGAGCCAAGATTCAAAGCGGGCTTTGCTGGCCAAATTCCCTGAAAAACCACTCCCCACTCTCCGCTGCATTCTCCCTTTTCCCAGGAAGGAAGACATCGGTTCCCTTCTCAGTTAGCCGCAGTGAGCCATGGGTTTTATCCAAGTGGAGATGAGTGCTGTTCGCATTCGTGGGGCTTAACAACTCATGGTTTTTGTTTCAGCTTCTTCATCTCTCTGTCCCTCGCCCTTCTGGAGGTTGTGCAGCACTTTTCTAGTGTGCAGATCTCCAAAGCAGCTTCCTGGGACAGCTTCTTGCCCTTCCTTTTTGCCTACCCTGCCTACCTACTCCAATGCCATCTTGCCAGAAGTGATCCATTTTACTAGCTTCTTGAGTTGAATTCTTGGTTCATTTCTTTTCAGTCCTTTTTGTTAATTAATAAAATTATTTAAAGTTGTTCTTTGTTTTATGCATATGACTTTGGCCATATCTCAAAGTTTCCTTTTCTCTTTATTTTGATGTTTCATATCTGGGTTATGATAGCTTCTTAAAAATCATACCTACTATGATCCTATAAATTTAAAAAGGAAAATAAGAAGTAGAGAAATGAGAAATATCATGCATTGCTGGTGGAAATACATAAAGCTGCAGCTGCTTGGAAAACAGTTTGGTAGTTCCTCAAAATATTAAACATATGCTAGAACTATCATATGACCTAGAAATTTCACTCCTGTAACAATTTACATTGAAAAAGAAGAAAGATTTGAAAGCAATAACCTAATTTAAACTTCAAAGAACCATAAAATGAGCGACCTAAACCCAAGCAAGCAGAAGGAAAGAAGGAATGAAGGACAAAGTAGAGATTTTAAAAAAACATTGGGAATAGAAAAACAATAGTGAGAATCAATGAAACCAAAAATTGGTTCTGTGAAAAGATCAACAAAACTGAGAAACCTTTAGGTAGACTAAGAAAAAAAGATAGAAGGCAAATAATTAAGACCATAAATGAAAGTGGAGGCATTCTATCAACTTTACAGAAATAAAAAGGATTATAAGAGAATACTATGTACAATTGTATGCCAACAAATTAGTTAACCTAGGTGAAATGGAAGAATTCCTAGAAACACACAAATTATCAAAACTGACTCAAGAAGAAACATAAAATCTGAACACACCTATAAAAAGTAAAGAGATTGACTCAACAAACATTGTGAATGTAATTAACAGCATTGCATTATATATATAAATGTGGTTAAAAGGGGAAATTGTAGGTCATATATATGTTACTAGAGTAAACATTTTATAAAAATCATAGGCCTGTACAATACTGACAGAGAACCCTATTGTAAACAATGGACTACAGTTAATAGTAAAATTATAAAAGTTTTCTTTCATGAATTGTAAAGAATATACCACACACTGCCCAATGTGTTTATAATAGTGTGGTCTATGGGAACTCTGCATTTTACGCATTCTTTTTCTGTAAAACTACAACTTCTCTAGTGAAAAAAAGTTTAAACCTCCCAACAAAGAGAAGGACAGGACCGGATGGTTTCACAAGTGAATTCTACCAAATATTTAAAGAATTGACCCCAACCTCTTAAAAACTCTTCCAAAAACATTGAAGAGGAGGGAACACTACCTAACTCACTTTAAGAGGACAGCACTACTCTGATATCAAAGGCACCACAAGGGAAAAAACTATGCTCCATTATCCCTTATGAATATAAAAGCAAGTGTCCTCTACAAAATAATAGCAAAACATATCCAACTGCATTTAAAGGAGTATAGACCATGACAAACTCGGATTTATTCAGGAATGTAAGGGTGTTTCAGCCTAAGAAAGTCCATTTATGTCATACACTACGTTAATAGAAAAATGAGAAAAAACCATGTGATCATCTCAATTGATGCAAAAAAGGCATAAAATCCAGCACCCTTTCCTGATAAGAGCAATGAGAAAACTTAAGAACAGAAGAGAACTTCCTCGGGAAACGGACTTGGCCCAGTGGTTAGGGCGTCCGCCTACCACATGGGAGGTCCAAGGTTCAAACCCCGGGCCTCCTTGACCCGTGTGGAGCTGGCCATGCGCAGTGCTGATGCGCGCAAGGAGTGCCCTGCCACGTTGGAGTGTCCCCGCGTAGGCGAGCCCCATGCGCAAGGAGTGTGTCCCGTAAGGAGAGTCGCCCAGCGTGAAAGAAAGTGCAGCCTGCCGAGGAATGGCGCCACCCACACTTCCCGTGCCGCTGATGACAACAGAAGTGGACAAAGAAACAAGACGCAGCAAATAGACACAGAGAACAGACAACCAGGGAAGGGGGGGAATTTAATTAATTAATTAATTAATTTTTTTAAAAAAAGAAGAGAACTTCCTCAATATGATAAAGGACATAAATGAAAACAAAAAATGCAACTGTCATACTAAATGGTGAAAAACTACAAGTTTTCCCCTGAAGATTAGAGCAAAACAAGGATGCCCCCTTTCACCACTGCTATTCAGCATTGTACTGCAAGTGCTAACCAGAGCAATTTGGCAAGAAAAAGAAATAAAAAGCATTCTAAATTTTAAAGGAAGAAGTAATAGTATCTCTGTTCAAAGATAGCATAATCCTATATATGGAAAACCTATATATGGAAAGCTATTAGAGGTAATAAATGAATTCAGCAAAGTTGCAGGGTACAAGATCAACACACAAAAATCAGCGGTGTTTCTACACACCAGCAGCGAATCATCTGAAAAGGGTATCAAGAAAACAATTCCATTTACAATAGCAATTGAAATAATAAAATATTTTGGGTTTAATTTCTTTCAATAGTGATTTGTAGTTTGCCATGTACAAGTCCTGTACATCCTTGGTCAAATTTAAGAAAATCCTAAATAAATGGAAAGAAATTCCATGCCCATGGATTGGAAGACTAAATATTGTTCAGAGATAAATGAAATACAGTGAAAAAAAAAAAAGACAGTCTAACATAAGTGTAATTGGTGCCAGTAGAAGAAAGAATGGGGCAGAAGCAATGTTTGAAGAGAAAATGGCTGAGATATAACCATTAATACAACATCCTTATGGGTTGACATACAGGCCTTTCTGTATGCACAGCTCTCCGACTCCATTTTCAGTCTTTTAGCCTAAGTTATTATATTTTGGTTTTTTCCCTTTCATACCCTCAAAGGAGCCATAGTTAGACTAAAAGCTGACTTCTCAACAGAAACAATGGAAGCCAGGTAATAATAAAATTATAATTTTCAGAATATTAAAAAGAATTTTTATACCCAGCAAAAAACATTTTTCAAGAAAGAAGGCAAAAGACATTTTCCAAAAAATACAAAAAAACTAAGAAAATTCATCACCATAAGACTCAGGGTAATAATTAAGAGGCTTCTCCTAGGGTTTAAAAATAAATAAAAAGGAAAGACTTTAAGAAGAAAGGTGGGAGATGCAGAAAGGAGTGTAAGGTAACAAACTGATACATATATAAATAAAACTAAATGAATATAGACCCTATAGAACAGCATCAGCCAATAGAAATATGTGAGCAACATCTATGTGATTTTAAATATTCAAGTAGCCACACTGAAAAGAGTAAAACCATACAGGTGAAAACAGGCAGAGGCTGGACGGGGCAAGGCTGGGGCTCCCAAGGATGGCCAGGCTTGAGCACGAGGAGGCGGCAGGCACAGGTGTGATGGGTCAGTAGCAGAGATGACCTTGACTTCCTCACCAGGGAGTAAGAATGACCAAGTGCCTTCTGCCTCCCACCAGCAGCCCCAATGTGCACACTGCAGGGTGGAGCCCAGCAGTGGTCTGAGAAGGACCCCCAGCTTGGAAGAGATCAGCCTGGCTAAGTTTCCTGGGTTGTACCTCACTGGCAAGCCCTCACCTCCCCAGCACTGTCTTCCCCGGGCCTCCTGACATAGGGTCTGATGATGAGAAAGACCAGTGGAAGAAAAAAGGAAAAATTAAGAAACAGGAAAAAAGGCCAGAAGGCTCTGCTTCCTTTCAGGAAGAGCACTCTGGAGATGGAGCTGAAAGCCCTTCCCAAATGAAGAGGTCCAGAGGAATCCATGCCTTCAAGAGGCCCAGCTTTGCTGAAAAGAAGGAGAAAGAGTTTAAAATAAAAGAGAAACCAAAGAAAACCAATAAAGAAAAGCACAAAGAAGAAAAACATAAAGCGAAGAAGTCAAAAGACTTGTCAGCAGCTGATGCTGTTAAACGGTGGAAGGAAAAGAAGAAAAAGCCAATTCAAGAGCTAGAGGTGCCTTGGGTTGATGTTCCAAACCTCAAACCCATTTTTGGAATTCCTCTGGCTGACACAGCAGAGAGGACCGTGATGTATGATGGCATTTGGCTGCCAGCAGTTTTCCGGGAATGTGTAGATTACGTCAAGAAGTATGGCATGAAGTGTGAAGGCATCTACAGAGTTTCAGGAATTAAATCAAGTAGACTTACTATTATTCTACTATAGACATTATTCTGGCAATAGAAGAATTTGTATCATTGATGTAAAAGCAGTGGCCACCAGAGGTTCTGAGGGGAGGAAGAGGGAACCATAGGTTTAAGATGGGGCATTTTCAGGACGTTGGAATTGTCCTGCATGACGTTGCAATGACGTATACAGGCCATTCTACATTTTATCATGACTTTAAAAATTGCATGGGACAGAGTGTAAATCATAATGTAAACTATAATCCACAGTTAGTGGCAACACTTCAATATGGGTTCGTCAATTGTAACAAATCACGAATGAGGGATGTTGTTAATGTGGGAAAGGATGGGAGGGGGAGGAAGGGGAACATTTGGAAATCCTCTATATTTTTTACTTTTATGTAATCTAAAGTTTCTTCAAAATAAATTAAATAAATAAATAAAAGGTGCATGAGCTGAAAGCAGCCTATGACTGGGAAGAGTCTCCAAAGTTGGAAGAATACGAGCCAAATACCATAGCCAGTTTGCTGAAGCAGTATCTGGGAGACTTTCCAGAGAATCTACTCACCAAAGAGCTGATGCCCCAACTTGAAGAAGCGTGTGGGAGGAGCGTGGAGGAAGAGAAGGTGCAGATTCAGCATCTGCTCAAGGCGCTGCCTGGGTGCAACCATCTCATCTCTTTACTGATCGCGCACATGAACCATGTCATCTCCAAGGAGCTGGAGACGAAAATGAACATACAGAACATTTCTGTTGTGCTCAACTCCACTGTTCAGATTAGCAGTCATGTCCTGTATGGGCTTTTCACACATGCGCAAGAGCGCTTTGGAAATGTGGTACAAAAGCAGGTGACAAATGCTCTTCGATGGTCTAACATGGCCAGCACGCCCCTGCTGCCAGGCACCCAGGAGAGCATCAAAGAGGAGATCAGAAAACAGGAGTTTCTCTTGAATGGTTGAAATCGAGATTTGCAGGGTGGGAGAAAGGATTTATCTCAAGAAGGAAGATGATGGGAAGTACAAAGAATTTGGGCAGCCCTTAAAAGAAAACTGAGAGGAGCTAAAAGACGGGAGTGTGAAACGAAGTGTGCACAAAAGATAGCCAGGCTTTCAAAAGAGGAGGTCTCCAAAGAAGAAATAAGTGAAAAATGAAGAAGTTATAAGCATTCTCCTTGCCCAGGAGAAGGAGATCCTGCCTGAGCAGGAGGCGCTCCTGGCCAGGAAGCAGATGGAGTCCCAGAAGGAAGAGATAAAGCCCCTGTGAGCTGACTTCGCTGAGAACCAGAGTCATCGGCAACATGGTCCGAGCGAAACCGATGACCATTCCTCTGAAAGTGAACATGACCGTGAAGAGGAAGAGGAGCTGCAGATCATTCTGGAAGATTTACGGAGACAAACGGAAGAGTTAGAAATAAAGAACAATCGTTTGAATCAAGCAATTCATCAAGAGCCGGAGGATCGTGGAGATGCATCTGCAGCTCCAGCTGTCCCAGAGGCAGCAAGCCACGTCAGAGCAGCACAGGCCAGAAAAGGAAGAGCCAGAGCCAGAGAAACGTGGGCGTGGGGCTCCGCCACCAAGAGACAGTGTCCTCGAAATGAAAGTAGCTGAAGAGCAGCTCAAGGCAGCAAGTAACAAGTCAAGCCATCACCTAGCAAAGACAGGAAGGAAACGCCAATCTGAGCAGCAGGGTGGGATGGTTACGGAATCCTCTAGACTTAAGCAGACCTGTGCATCTTACTGGAATGCTAAGAACCCACGTGCACAACTTCGCTACTCAGTAAATTGTGTAAAATGTCTTTTACTCTCAGAGACGCTGCTCTTACACAAAGGACTTATAACTGTCAGGCTCAGGTTACATGGGGGGTGGGGAAGGCAAAGCGTTGCCAACATTTTGGGGCTTGGAGGGAGCAGATGAGTTTTCCATGTAATGTCAGTGTATTAGGGTTCTCTAGGGAAGCAGAATCAACAGGAGATATCTGTCAATAGTACGAGATTTTATAAGAGTCTCTCACGTAACTGTGGGGATGCACAAGTCCAGGTTCCGCAGGCAGGCTGCAACCAGGGGCTCCGAAGAAAGTCCAATGAAGGTCCTTGATGAATTTCTGGGAGACGTTGGCTGTCCAAAGACGAGATGGGAAATTCTTTCTGAGTGCTTTAATCACTTTCCCTTTTAGGGCATTTGACTGATTGGATAAAGCATCACTTATGCTGACAGCAGTCTCCCTGGCTGATGTTGATGTAATCACCCATCTGTGCAGCAAGCTCACTGATGGCTAAAGTCCATAAATGCCCTTGTCTGACAGTTAGCCCAGTGCTTGCTTGACCAAACAACTGGGCACAATTACCTGGCTGAGTTGACACATTACCCTAACAGTCACAGTCAGCTTATTTGAAAATTAATTTTAACTTAAAATAACTATTTTTTAAAGATACAGGTAAATTAATATTAATGATATATTTCACTTAATATTTGAAATATTATTTCAACACATAAATATATAAGAAATTATTAATGAGCTATTTTACATGCTTTTTTTTGTTCATACTAAGTCTTGGAAATGTAGTGTGTATTTTACACTTATCGTACATTGCAATTAGGATGTTATAGTCTCATAAAATTAATAAATTAAAAAGTAGACCTACTAACTCAACTTGACCCTAAAATACTAAAAGGGTTCCAATAACTAAATTGAGTCCTGAATTTCTTTCCTTTAAATATTATAATTTTTCTTTAGTATATGCATCCATGCTGACAGAACTGGTTCATTATTTTTTCAGAAGAATCTATTTGACTTTGAAGAAAAAAAACATTTTAGTTTCAAAACCATGGCCAGGTTAAGTAAAATCAGTAACACCTGTGTCAACTCAGTATTATTAATTTCTAATTCAAAGGGGTATTGCATATTTTGAAAAGCAACTCCAAAGTTATCAAAATAAAGAATTCTTCAAAATTTTTGTGTGGTTTTTGCAGCCAGCTTACATAATGGTAAAAATCACAATTAAAATAATCTGTATGTTGGTTCATTTTACAAAAATGTGCAAAATCATCATTACTGATTCATGCTATGAAAAATTGCGCTTTCAAAATAAATTGTTGTACCTGTCTAAAAAAGGGGGAGTAAAAAGACATAGTATTAATACTTAACACAATATTGTTAAGATGTCAGTTCCTCCCAAGTTGATCTATAGATTCAACGCAATCCCAATCAAAATCTCCACAACGTATTTTGTGGGTATCAACAAACTGATTCTAAAGTTTATACATAAAGGAAAAAGACCCAGAACAGCCAACACAGTACTTCTGCTTAAGAAGGAAAACAGTCAGGACTGTTACTATCCGACTTCAAGATTTACTATAACCTTGACCAAAAGGGGGAAATATTAAATAAAACAGAGTTTTTATGGCTAAGAGTTTTCGAAGCGAGTCAGGAGGTTATTGTAGCATTTTCGTTTATGCAGGCTGGTTTCACAAACTGCGACCCATAGTAAACAAAGCTTCAAACAAAAGTGCTCCGGACACCACAGGCAAGCCACGCAGCCTTATGAAAACAGCACCTCCTCAGTGGGCCCTGTTTGGAAATACATGAAAATTTATTCCCCCATTATAACTTCATTATACTAATTTATAATTCTGCGAATCATGATCCTTCTACTCCTTTTAGTTGAAGCTATAATTTTCTTTTTTTAAAGTAACTTTATTTCAAATTTTAAAGAAATAACAGAAAAGGGTAGCACAACAAGTTATGGAAGAATTACTCCTAAAAAGTTCTGTCCAATGTGATAGCCAGATCCTGAGCCTCAACAGACTCCAGCACCTACAATCTGATTTATTGGACTTACCACACTCAGCTAAGATGGAGGTGAAGAAGGACAACCACCACACCATGGAGCCTAGAGTGATTACAACTGAAAATGGGAGGATTGCATCCAGCATCCAGGTGGAATCTGAGCCTCCTCTTGACATAAAGGTGCAATGGACACAACCAATCCAGTGTCCACATAGAAGAGGTGGCATTGGATTGGGAAAAGTGGACATAATGGACAAAGGGTATGGGGAAAGGCAGGAAGAGATGAGAGGTGGAGGCGTCTTCGGGACATGGAGCTGCCCTGGATGGTGCTTCAGAGGTAATCACCGGACATTGTAAATCCTCACAGGGCCTACATGATGGAATAGAGGAGAGTATGGGCCATGATGTGAACCAATGTATATGAGGTGCAGAGGTGCCCAAAGATGTACTTACCAAATCCAATGGATGTGTCATGATGATGGGAACGAGTGTTGTTGGGGGGGGGAGAGGGGGGGTGGGGGGGTGGGGTTGAATGGGACCTCACATATATATTTTTAATGTAATATTATTACAAAGTCAATAAAAAATAAAAAAATTAAAAAAAAAAAAAAAAGTTCTGTCCAGGCCCTTTTATTTATTTTGGGGGGAGAGGGGGAGGTACCAGATGTTGAACCTGGGATCTTGTCCGTGGGAAGCAGGCACTCAACCACTGAGCTACATCCACTCCCTCAGGCACTTTTATCTCATCTAATTCCAAATACTAATGCAATTGTTCCTCTAGTGTTCAGAAAGATACACAGATAAACACAGATTAAATGGCAAAGTTCTCCTAATGAATGAAAAATAATGAAGAGAAAAAATGTTTAGTCATATTCATATCTCACAAAATCAAACCCCATATTCTTTTTTCAACCTTTAGCATTAATATAGTACCAACTTTGCTTTTGTACATTGCAATGTTGTTATTAACTACAGTCTATAAATTATATGTTATATTTCCCCATGGATTACCACATTATTAACACCTTGTAATGGAAGATTCCTGTTTGTATTTTTAACCACAATCCTCATCTACTGCAAAAATCATTGTTATACATTCCCAATTATATCCTCCAGCTGTCCTCCAACTGACATTAATCTCCCTAGTCTACTGGTTTCAGCCACAATCACATCCATACATCAACAGGGTTTGCTACATTCATTATGATGTGTTACCATCAAGTCCATCCATTACCACATATTTGCATCTGACCTTATTAAACATTCTACATATATCCAGCATCAGCTTCCCCTTCTTAGCCCACACTCTGTCTCCCAACAACCCACACTTCATAGTTCCACTCCACAAGTCTACTCTTCTATTTATTTCGTATCAGTGAGACCATACAATATTTGTTCTTTTGTGTCTTGCTTATTTCACTCAACATCATATCCTCAAGGTTCCTCCATGTTGGCACATGCTTCCCCAACTGATTACTTTTCACAGCTGAATAATATTCCATCATATGAATATACCACATTTTGTTTATCTAGTCATCTATTGATGGACACTTACATTGTTTCCATCTTTTAGTAATTGTGAATAATGTTGCTATGGACATCAGTGTGCAAATATCTGTTCACATCCCTGCTTTCAATTCTTCTGAATATATTCCTAGCAGAGGGACTGCCAGATCATATGGCAGTTCTAGATTTAATTTCCTGAGGAACCACCGAATCATCTTCCACAGAGGCTGCACCATTTTACACACCCACCAACAGTGAAGTAGTGTTCCTATTTCTCTACATCCTCTCCAGCACTTGTAGTTTTCTGGGTTTTTTTTTTTTAAATAATGACCATTCTGTATGGTGTGAGATGATATATCATTGTAGTTTTAATCTACAAGCCTTAAAGCATAGGTTACTTCCCTCGCCAAAGTCTATTTCCACATGTTGGAGCAAGATGGCTGCCAACATCTGCCAGGGTTCAGGCTTCCTGGGTTCCTCTCTTCCCAGGTCTTGCTTCTCTCCAGGCTCAGGATTCCTCTCTTCTCAGGGCTTGCTTCTCTTTCCTCTGTGTGCTTACTTTCCAGGGCTCCAGCTTGATCAGCATCAAACTCCACATCAAAACACCAACATTACACACACAACCTGTGGTTGATGCTGGGGTTGGTGTATGCGCAGGAGTCTTGAATCTCTGGACTGTCCATGTGCCAGCTGGGCCCTGAGCCTCAGCAGAGTTGCAACTCCTACTCTCTGGTTTGTTGGACTTAACCCAGGTCAGCTAACAAGGAGGTGAGTATGATCAACCACCACACCGTGGAACCAAGAGAGTCTACAGCTGCAAGCAGAATTCCATCCTTCAACTATGTGGGATTTAAACTCCCTCTCAATTTAGAGGGGAGTGGACATCACTATCCCAGGGTCCTCAGGATGGAGGAATAAAATATGGATTAGAGTGGACTTACTGGTATTCTACTATAGAATTATTGTGACTCTAGCAATGGAAGAAATTATATCATTGAAGTGGAGACAGTGGCCACAGGATTTGCTGAAGGCAGGAAGAGAGAAAAAGAAGTGTGATATTGGGGCATTTACAGGACTTGGAGTGGTCCTGAATGATATTGCAGGGACAGATGCAGTACATTATATATCCTGCCATAACTCACTGGATGGACTGGCAGAGAGTGTAAACTACAACATAAACTATAATCCATGCTGTGTAGCAATGCTCCCAAATATACTCATCAAATGCAATGAATGTACCACACTAATGAAAGAAGCTGTCAATGTGGGAGGAGTGGGGGGTGTGGGGAGTGGGGTATATGGGAACCTCTTAAATTTTTTATTGTAACATTTTGTGTGATTTATGTATCTTTTTTAAAAAAGATAATAAAATTTAAAAAAAATTTTTTTAAACCTCCAACTCTTTCCTTTGCCATGTCTTTTATCTGTGAGTCCCCACCCACCACCGTGGGCATTCAATACTGTACTGACATAGCCCAGTCAAAGCCCTAATCACAATTTAATCACACCCAGGTATAGACCAGTTGACAAATACAATCCAATATCTATTTTTGGAATTCATAACTATATCAAACTGCTACATAGAGATAGAAAGTAGATTCATATTTTCTGAGTTAGGGGTGGAAACAGAGACTTACCTCAAATGGGTATGAGGGAAATTTTGGGGAGATAGAAATGTTCTAAGCCTGGATTGTGCTCCCCAAACCCCATAATTCTTTCTAATCATGAGAGAATTTATGACAAATCCAAATACCTGAGCAGTCCTCCTCAAAACTGTCAAGGTCAAAACAAGTAAAGTCTGAGAAACCCAGAGGAGCCTAAGGATATGGGATGACTAAATGTAATGTGGTATCCTGGTAGGGATCCTGGAACAGAAAAAGAACATTTGGGAAGAAACAAAGGAAATCCTAATAAACTATGGGCCTTAGTTAATAATAAGGTACCAATATTGGTTCATTCATTGTGACAAATGTACCATCCTAATATAAAATACATATAATATAGATAATATGAAATAATAGGGGAAACTGGGTACAGAGTATACAGGAACTCTCTGTACTATCTTTCCAACGTTTCTGTACATATACAACTTTTGTAAATAAGACATTTATTTTCAGGAAAAGGACTCAGCTGAAGCACACTCCTAAATCAGACGCATATTATAAACTCAGAGGTTTACAAAGTGGAAAGGGTCAAGGAACTCATTGTATCCCACCCTTTCTCATTCGCAGCGGCAGAACTCCAAGGTCCAAAGCCACAGAAAGTTTCACAGCTATGTGATGGGCCAGGACTCCTGACTCCTTCAAAACGTCATGATGTTTTGGCCTCACCTTGTAGAAGGAGAATATGAAATTTGAAGGAATTAGACCACAATAAATCTGAGTGTTCAGTTTAGAGAACAACTAAGTATTCCACAGTCAACAGTAAGCTCCTAACATGCTCCTGACTTCTTCTTTCCTCAAAGACATTTTCATTTATTTCATTTCTCTTTACTAGATATACAACTGGTACCACATTCATCATGGCCAACATGTAAAAAGATGAAGTAGCATTTACCCAGGAAACTGAGCCTAATAAGAAGCAGCTAGATATACTCAAAAAAGTAAAAACTTGCTTATTTATTTATTTTAAAGAAACTTTAGATTACATAAATGTTACATAAAAATATAGGGGATACACAGATGCCCCACTCCATACCCCTCGCACATTTTCCCACATTAACAACATCTTTCATTAGCGTGGTACATTTGTTACAATTAACACATATTGAAGAAGCATTGCTACTAGCAGTGGTCTATAGTGTATGTTATGGCTTACACTTTGCCCCACGAAATTTTGCAAGTTACGACAAAGTATATAATGGCTTGTATCCGTCATTGCAACGTCATGCAGGACAATTCCAATGTCCTGAAAATGCCCCCATATTTCACCTATTTTTGCTTTCCATCCCTTCAGGGCCTCTGGTGGCCACTGCCTTTATATCAATGATATGAGTCATTCCATTGCTAGAATAACAATACATCTATAGTAGAATAATAGTAAGTCTACGTTAGCCCATTGTTCGTTCCCCAATCCTGAGAATAAAAGCTTTTAAATATGGGTTGAAATCCTAACTCTACCACTGATTGGCTATTTGATAATTGGGCAACTCACTTTTCTGAGTTTTGGTTCTCTCTTCTCTTCTTCTCTTCTCTTCTCTAGAATGAATAAAATTATGTCTCACTATTGGGAGAATAAAATTTAAAAATTTAATTTTAGTGGCAAAATAAAACTGCACATGAGATATATGTGTTCAATAAATGTTGGCTTCTCTTCTATTTACAAAAACTGGATAGTGATGGTTGCCCAACCGTATAAGTGATTAACAATCATCAAATCAAACTGTGTGTTTACAATGGATGAATTTATATCTCGATAAAATTCAATCTAATTTTTAAAATGAAGATGAAAAGTAAACAGAGAATTCAATACCAGAAGACATGTGCTATATGGTATTAATCAGGATGAAGGAAAATTATCCCAGATGGAAGTATGGAGAGGCAGTAATCAACAGTGGCAGAAAGTGCAGATATGTCTGTAATCTTAATGAATCTTGACAATAATAATAATGTCTTGAGATTTAAAATAAATATGGGATTAAAACACATGATAACAATAGCACAAAAGTAAAGGGAGTTAAATTGTTCTAAGGTCCTTGCATTGTCTAAGAAGCAGTGAAGGGGAGAAGATTTGGCTCAAGCAGTTGAGTCCCCCCCTTCCACATGGGAGGTCCTGGGTTTGGTTCCTGGTGCCTCCTGAAAAAAAAAAAAACTAGCAAAACAAATGAAAAAAAAAACAATTCAGGGAAGTCAATGTGGCTCAGTAGTTGAGTACCAGCTTCTCAAGTATGAGGTCCCAGGTTCAATCTCCAGCCCTGGTACCTCAAAAAAAAAAAAAGCAGCAGCAGTGAAATTAGTAGTTTATGATAAGATCCTCATAAACTAAGTATGAATGTTCTGATCTGCAAGGTAATTACAAAAAAAATAGTAAATGAATGTATAACTAACAAACTAGTAAAATGGAGAAATGAAATATTTTTTATTTTAATTAATTTCTATGGTAGGTTCAATTATGTACCATAATTGAGACTAATCTTTTTTTTAAAGATTTATTTATTTATTCCTTTCTCTCCCCTTCCCCCGCCCCCACCCCAGTTGTCTGTTCTCTGTGTCTATTCACTGCGTGTTCTTCTTTGTCCGCTTCTGTTGTTGTCAGTGGCACGGGAATCTGTGTTTTTTTGTTGCTGCGTCATCTTGTTGTGTCAGCTCTCCATGTGGGCAGCACCATTCCTGAGCAGGCTGCACTTGCTTTCACACTGGGCAGCTCTCCTTTCGGGGCACACTCCTTGCGCGTGGGGCTCCCTTATGCGGGAGAACACCCCTGCGTGGCACGGCACTCCTTGTGCTCATCAGCCTGCGCATGGGCCAGTATTGAGACTAATCTTAATCTGCATTCCTGAGGTTGTAAATCCATTGTAAGATTGTGGGATCTCTTGATGATGTTATTTTAGTTAAGGTGTGGCTCAACTGAATGAGAGCCTTAATTCCAGATTATTGGAGTCCTTTATAAGCAGCAGAAATCGAGACATAGAGAAAGGCACAGATAGGAGCTGGAAGCTGCAAGTCAACAGAACCTGAAGAGAAAGGAGAGGACGTTGCTATGTGATGTGAGGCAGGCACACAAACCAAGGAAACCCAAGGATCACAGCAGCTAGCACCACGTTACAGACTTGGGAAAGAAAGCATCGCCTTACTTATGCCTCAATTTTGGAGTTCCCCTAGCCTCAAAACCATGAGCCAATAAATTCCCATTGTTTAAATCAACCCATTGTCTAGTATTTGTCATAGAAGCCTGGAAAGTAAGACATAATACCAAAGAAAAGAGTAAAAGTAATATAGAACAGGTAGAGTAAGATGATACATTTGAGCTAAAAAAAAAAAAATTTGTAGTTACGTCAAAAATAAATTAACTAAATGCTTCAGTTGAAAGACAAAGATTGTCAGACCAGTGGAAAGTGGGGAGAGAAAAGGGAATCCAACTGTATGCTGTTGACAAGAGACAGATCTAAAATTTAAGGAAACAAATGTTGAAAGTAAACAGATGGAAAAAGATAACCATGCAAATGCTAACCAAGAAAAAACAGGTGTTAGCTATGAATATAATTGCAAAGTAAACTTTAAGTTAAGAAGCATTATTAGACACAAAAAGGAACATTTCATAATAATAAAGGATCAACACACCAGAAAGATATAACATTTATAACTTTTCATGCTCTTAATAACGTGGTTTCAAAACATATGAAGCAAAAACTGATTATTAAAAGGAGAAATAAACAAATCTTCAACCACAGTGGAAGACTTTTACATACCTCTCTCAAACTGTCAAAACAAGGAGACAAAAGAATCAATGAGGATGCAGACGATATGAATAACACAATTAGCAAACTTTATCATATATATAACATATAAACACTGTACCTAGCAAAAAAAACACACATTGGTTTCAAGTGTACATGAACCATTTAACAAAATTGACCATATTCTGTGTCATAAGGCAAGTCTTAATGAATTTCAAAGGATTGAAATAATCCAGAGAATTTTCTCAACAAAAGTGGAACTAAGCAAGAAACCCATAACAAAAAATAACTAAGAAGGTACCCAAATAGTTGGAAATTAAACAATGTATTTCCAAATAACCAAGAGATCAAAAATTTGAAAATATTAATATTTTAAATGATACTAAAAATACAAAACTCATGAAATATGTCTAAAGATATGCTTAGGGGAAATTTATAGCTTTAAGTTATAAAATAAAATGTCTTAGATTAAGTATTTAAGTATTCATCTCAAAAAATGTTTTAAAGGTACAGCTTATTAAACCCAAAGAAAGTAGAAATAAAGAAATAATTTAAAAGTGGCAAATCAAGGGAAAGAATTATGTATTTATCCTACCTTTCTGTTTATCAGGATAACCAAATAGATGATCAAAACTCTTGCTCCATATAAGAATCCTAAGAATAACAGAAGACCTACTTTCTGGATCATTGGACTTACCAGGTCAGCTAACAGGGAGGTGAAAATGGTCAACCACCACACCAGGGAACCAAGAGTGCTACAGTTCCAAGCGGGAGAATCGCATCCATCAACCAAGTGGGATCTAAGCCCCCTCTCGATATAGAGGTGGAGTGGACATGACCATCCCAGGGTCCACAGGATGGAGGAGTAAAATATGGATTAGAGTGGACTTACTGGTATTCTACTATAGAACTATTGTGACTAGTAATGGAAGAAATTGTAGCGTTGATATGGAGAAAGTGGCCATGGTAGTTGCTGAGGGCAGGGAGAGGGAAGAAGAGATATGATGAGGGGGCATTTTGGGGACTTGGATTTGTCCTAAATGATATTGCAGTGACAGATGCTGGACATTATATATCCTGCTATAACCCATTGAAAGGACTGGAGGAGAGTGTATACTACAATGTAAACTATAATCCATGAAGTATAGCAGTGCTCCAAAATGTATTCACCAAGTGCAACGAATGTGCCACAATGATGAGAGAGGTTGATGATGTGGGAGGAGTGGGGGGTGTTGGGGTGTGGGGTATAGGGGAGCCTCATATTTTTTAATGTAACATTTTTTGTGATCTATGTATCTTCAAAAAAACAATAAATTAAAAAAAAGAAACCTAGCTAATAAATGAAAAAAGGAATGAAAAATTAGATTATCATCATTTTGGAACCCCTAATGAATTAATGGATCTAGGCATTTATCAGCAATGGCTGCTGACAACAACAAAAAAAGAGACAACCAGACATTATATACCTCCTGATGAAAGTACACACCATTATCTATGAAGTAGTCTTTTTTTTTAAAGATTTATTTATTTATCTTCCCTTCCTCCCTCACCCAGTTGCCTGCTCTCTGTGTCCATTCACTATGTGTTCTTCTGTGACTGCTTCTATCCTTAGCAGCAGCACTGGGAATCTGTGTTTCTTTTCGTTGCGTCATCTTGCTGTGTCAGCTCTCCGTGTGTGCGGTGCCTTTCTTGGGCAGACTGCACTTTTTTCGCACTGGGCAGCTCTCCTCACGGGATGCACTCCTTGTGCATGGGGCTCCGCTACACAGGGACACCCCTGCATGGCATGGCACTCTTTGCACACATCAGCACTGCACGTGGCCCAGCTACACATGGGTCAAGGAGGCCCAGGATTTGAACCTCCGACCTCCCATGTGGCCAAGTCCACTTCCCTATGAAGTAGTCTTGAAAAAGACACAGAGAGAGAGAGAGCTTTAATCTTGATTAAGATACTACCAATGTACAGGAAATACAAGGGACAGAGAAACATGTCAAGCAAGAACATAGAGACGAAATCAGCCAAATGCAGAACTTTGGAAAATTCTACAAAACAAAAATGTCTTCAGTAACAACAAAACATTTACAATGAAAAATGAAGAGATGAAATGGAAAGCTAAAAAACATAAAAGGCAATGTAGGGACTTTATTTGAATTCTTATTTTAACAAACTGTTAAAGAAAAAGTACATTTTTGAAACAATTAGGGAAATTTAAACACTTTTTAGATATTTGATGCTATTAAGGAATTTATTGTTAACTTTTAATTTTTAGGTGTGATATTGCTATTATGATTGTGTTCTATAAAAGGTATTATATTTTAGTGATTCATACTGAAATATTTACTGATTAAATAATTTGATGAATGGAATTTGCTTCAAAATGATTAAGTTACATTTGAAATTTTCAAAATGATCAAATTACATTTGAAGTTTTCCATAATAAAAAAATACAAAGATACCATTTATAATACAATACCAACATAAAACATCAAATACATAGGTATAAATCTAACAAAGATATGCAATACTTCTATGGAGAAAACTATAAAACATTACTGAGAGAAAAGACAGAAGACCTAAATAAATAGAGCAATATATCGTGTTCATGGATTAGAAGATTTGATACATAAAGATGTTGTATTAGTCAGCCAAAGGGGTGCTGATGCAAAATACCAGAAATTGGTTGGTTTTTATAAAGGGTAATTTATTCAGGGTAGGAGCTTACAGATACCAGGACATAAAGCATAAGTTACTTCCCTCACCAATGTCTATTTGGAGCAAGATGACTGCTGACATCTGTGAGGGTTCAGGCTTCCTGGGTTCCCATATTCCTGGGACTTGCTTTTCTCTGGGTTCAAGGTTCCTTTCTTCCTGGGGCTGGCTTCTCTTTCCTCTGCGTGTTTACTTGCCGGGGCTCCAGCTTAAACCTTCAGCATCAAACTCCAACATCAAAACTCCAACATCAGAAATCCCCGACTCTGTTCTTTGCCATGCCTTTTATCTGTGAGTCCCCACCTACCAAGGGGTGGGTATTCAACACCCTAATCATAACTCACTCATGCCCAGGTACAGATCAGATTACAAGCATAATCCAATACTTCCTTTTGGAATTCATCAATAATATTAAACTGCTACAGATGTCAATAGGCCCCATTTTAACTATAGATTTGGTGCACTACCAATCAAAATCACAACAAGACTTTTTTGCATAACTTGATAAAATGATTCTAAAATGTATAGGAAGATTCATAAATTACAGTACATTCTTACCATGGCACACTATAATAGCAATGAACTGTTGCTAAGTGTAAAAATATGGAAGAATTTCATCAACATAATGTTGAGTGAAAGAATCCAGACACACACACACAAATATATACTGTATAAGATTCCACTTATGTGAAGTTCAAAATCAGGCAAAATAAATCTGTGCTGTTAGAAGTCAGAATAATCTTTACCTTTGGCAGAGGTTAGTGACTGGGAGGAAATACAAGGGGGACATGAGGTATTTTCTGTTTATCTGGATGCTGGTTACATGGGTGCATTCACCTTGTAAAAATCTATTCAGATGTGCACATAGGATTTGTGTGTTTTTCTTTAAAATATTTATATGAAAATGTGAAAGACCAAGAATTGACAACACAATTTTGAAGAACAAAAGGGTGGAAGGAAGGGAATCCTGGGAAGACGGTATCAGACTAGGCAGGCAGGCTCAACTTTCTCATGAAAAACAATGGAGAAAGAGCCAAAAGCTGTCCACTGGACCTGCTTTGGAGGTCAGCAGACCAAGACAGTGCTACACAACTCCTAGGAGAATGAGGGACAGAGAGATGAAGAAACCAAAACAACAAACATGAGTTAACAAATCCCTGTGGTGGCAGAGAAGGGCTCCTTTCCCTCACCCCCCTGATATTAAGCTGTGGTAAAACCCTTGGTTCACTGCAGCTGACAGAGAGGGGCACAGACATCTTCCTCCCTGTCAGCTGTCAAAGGGAATGGGAGGGGGAATTAGGGGGCTTTTCTTCAGTGAATTCAGCCAGCAGAGCCTGCTTTGAATCTCAGCTCTGGCCAGACCAGAAACACAGGAAAAGAGAGATTTAAACACATCAGGGAAAGTGTGCAGGTGAGCACCATATGGTGGCAGGTCTGGAAATTGCATGGACAAAATCTGCTTTTGGTTCTCTCTGTATCCTAACTCCTGGGAGAAAATCTGCAGCCCATTAGTGAGTCCCTGGCCCAATTTTGAAAACAAGCTGGGCAATTTTAAAGGTTTAAAAGTCGAACCAAATATTTAAAGAAGAGCTGTGAAAAAAAAATAGGCAAAAGAGAGAAACTGGCCATCAGAGTAAAGGCACCAACATATTCAGATGCCTAGACAGCAAAAAATTACAAGCCATACTAGGAAACAGAAAGAGATGGCCCAGCCAAAGGAACAAATCAAATATCCTGAAGAGGTACAGAATTTAAGATAATTAATCAATGATAAGACAACTCTCCTAAATCAATTCAAAGAATTTAAAGAAAATATGACAAAAGAGAAAGGATATTAAGAAGACACTGGGTGAGCATAAAGAACAATTGGAAAGCCTTCAAAGAAAACTAACAGATCTTATGGGAATGAAAGACACAATGGATAAGAAAAAAATACTTTAGAGAGGAGAGGATGTAGCTCAAGTGTTTGAGCACCTGCCTCTCATGTTCAAGGTCCTGGGCTCGACCCCCAGTACCTCCTAAAAAAATTAGAGGCACATAAAAGCAGATTTCAATTGTTCAAATACAGAATTAGTGATTTCAAAGTCAGAATATCTGAACTGGAAAACACAGGGAAACAGAAAAAGAAGAGAATGGAAAAAGTGGAACAGGGTCTCAGGGAATTGAATGACAATGTGAAATGCATAAACATATGCATTATTGGTGTCCCAGAAGGAGAAAAGAATGGAAAAGGGGCAGAAAGAATATTTGAGGAAATAGTGACTGAAAACATCCCAACCCTTATAAAAGACATAAATATCAATATCCAAGAAGGACAATGTACCCCAAACAGAATAATCCAAGTAGACCTACTCAGAGACCTACTATTCAGAATGACAAATATCAGAAATAAAAAGAGGATTCTGAAGGCAGCAAGAGAAAAGTGAAGCATCACCACATACAAGGGAACCTTGAAAAGTTTAAGTGCCAACCTCTTAACAATAACCTTGGAGCTAAGAAGAAAGTGGTATAATGTATTTAAGGTACTGAAAGAGAAAAACTGCCAGCCAAGAATTCTGTATCTGGGAAAACCTGCCCTTCGAAAATGATAGTGAGTTCAAAGCCTTCACAGATAAACAAAAATTGATAGAAAATGTTACCAAAAGACAAGAATTATACTAAAGGGGATGCTGCAGCCTGAAAGGGAAAAGCAAGGGCAAGAGACTTGGAGAAGAGTGCAGAAATGAAGATTATAAGGAAGGGTAAATTAAAGGGGAAAAAGACAATAGTATGATATGACACCAGAAAGCCAAAGGATAAAATGGATGAATTAAGTAAAGCTTTTACAGTAATAACATTCAATGTTAATGGCTTAAACTCACCAATAAAAGACATAGACTGATAGAACGGATCAAAAAATAACAGCCATCTATCTGTTGTAAACGAGAGACTCACCTCAAATGTAAGGAAACAATCAAGTTAAAAGTGAAAGGTTGGAAAAAGATATACCATTCAAATAGTTACCAAAAAAGAGCTGGAGTAGTGATACAATATTGGACGAAATAGATTTTAAATGCAAAACCATTATATGGGATGAAAAAGGTCATTATATATTAACAAAAGGGGCAATTCACCAAGAAGAAATAAATATGCTAAATATTTATGCACCTAACCTGAGTGCCCCCAAATACATGAGGCACACACTGGCAAAGCTGAAGAAAGAAATAGCTGTCTCTACAATAAAAGTTGGAGAACTGCAATACACCACTCTCAGCATTGGATAGAACATCTGGACAGAGGACAAATAAAGAAACAGAGAGCTTGACTAATAGGAGGAATTAACTAGACCTAAGAGACATCTATAGAGCATTTCATCCCCAAACAGCAGGATATATATTCTTTTCAAGTGTTCATGAATCCTTCTCCAAGATAGACCATATACTGGGTCACAAGACAAGCCTCAATAAATGTTAAAAGATTTAAATTATACAAAACACTTTCTCTGGCCATAACAGAATGAAGCTGGAAATCAATAATAGAGGGAAAAAGGGAAAATTCATAAATATATGGATTAAACAACACACTCTTAAATAAACAGAGGGTCAAAGAAGAAATTACAAGAGAATTCAGCAAATATCTTGAGATAAATGAAAATAAGAGCACAACATACCAAAACTTATGGGACAGCACAAAGACAGTGCTGAAAGGGAAGTTTATAGCCCGCAATGCTTACATTAATAAGAAAGAGGGAAGCAGCTGTGGCTCAAGCAACTGAGCTCCCATTTACCACATGGAGGACCCAGGTTTGATCCCCAGGACCTCCTGGGGGAAAGAAAAAAATTGACAATCTAACTGCACACCTGGAAGAACTAGAAGAAGAACAGCAAACTAATCCCAAAGCAAGCCAAAGGAAAGAAATAGTAAAGAGCAGAACAGAAATAAATGAACTCGAGAACAAAAACAAAAACAGTGGAGGAAATCAACAAAACCAAAAGTTGGTTCTTTGAGAAGATCAACAAAATCAACAAACTCTTAGCTAGACTGACAAAGAAAAAGAGAGAGGACACAAATAAATAAAATCAGAAATGAGAGGGACAGCATTACCACTGACCACACAGAAATAAGAAAGATCATAAGAGGATACTATAAACAACTGTATGCCAAAAAACTAGACAATGTAGAGGAGATTGACAAATTCCTAGAAACATGCAAACCACCTTCATTGGCCCAGGAAGAAACAGAAGACCTCAACAAACCAATCACAAGTCAAGAGATTGAAAATCATCAAAAACCTCCCAAAGATGAAAAGCCCAGGACCAGATGGCTTCAGAGGTGAATTCTACCAATCATTCAAAGACAATCTAACACCAGTCTTGCTCAAGCTCTTCCGAAAAAACTGAACAGGAAAGAATGCTACCAAACTCATTCTATGAAGCCAACATCACCCTAACACCAAAACCAGATGGAGATACTATGAAAAAAGAAAATCACAGACCAATATCTCTAATGAATATAGATGCAAAAGTCCTCAACAGAATACTTGCAAACAGAATCCAAAAGCACATTTAAAAAATTATACACCACAATCAAGTGGGTTTTATCCCAGGTATCCAAGGGTGCTTCATCACAAGAAAATAAATTAGTGTAATAAACCACATTGATAAATTGAATAACAAAAATCACATGATCTTCTTAATTGATGCAGAAAAGGCATTTGGCCAAATATGGTACCCTTTCTTGAGAAAAACATACCAAAAGATAGGAATAGAAGGAAGCTTTCTCAAAATGGTAAAGTGCATATATGAAAAACCTACAGCTAGCATTGCACTCAGTGGTGAAAGACTGAAAGCTTTACCGCTGAGATTAGGAACAAGACAAGGATGCCCACTGTCACCATTGTTATTCAATATTGTGCTAGAAGTTCTAGTTAGAGCAATTAGGTTGCATAAAGAAATAAAAGACACCAAAATAGGAAAGGAAGAAGTAAAACATTCATTATTTAGTGATGATATAATCCTGTATCTAGAAAATCCTGAAAAATCCACAACAAAGCTGCTAAAATTAATAGGTGAGTTCAGCAAAGTAGCAGGATACAAGATTGATATGTAAAAATCAATAGCGATTCTATATACTACTGATATGCAATCTGAGGAGGATATCAGGGGAAAAAACTCCATTTATAATAGCGACTAAAAATCAAATATTTAGGAATAAACTTAACCAAGGACATAAGGGGCCTATATTCAGAAAACTACAAGACATTGCTAAAAGAAACCAAAAAAGATTTAAATAAATGGAAGAACATTCCATGTTCATGGATTGGAGAACTAAATACCATAAAGATGTCAGTTCTACCAAACTAATTAACAGATGCAAAACAATACCAACCGTGTTTTTTGCAGAAATGGAAAAGCCAATAATCAAATTCATTTGGAAGGGTAAGGGACCTTGAATAGCCAAAAATGTCTTTAAAAAGAAGAACGAAGGTGTAGGACTCTCACTTCCTGACTTTATCAAATATTACTTAGCTACAGTGGTGAAAACAGCATGGAACCTCATAAAGACAGACAGATTGATCAATGGAACTGAATCAAGAACTTAGAAATAGGCCCTCACATCTACAGTCAAGTGATTTTTGACAAGGCTGTTAAGCCCACCCAGCTGGGCCAGAAGAGTCTATTCAAATGGTGCTGGGAGGAAAGGATAGCCATATCCAAAAGAAAAAAAGGACTGTTATCTCACACCTTGTACAAAAGTTAACTCAAAATGGATCAAGGACCTAAATATAAAAGCAACAACCATAAAATTCCTAAAAGAAACTAGAGGAAAACATCTTCAAGATCCTGTGGTAGGTGATGGTTTCTTGGACTTCACACCCAAAGCATGAGCAACAAAAGGAAAAATAGATAAATGGGACCTCCTCAAAATTAAACACTTTCACACCTCAAAAGACTTTGTCAAAAGGATAAAAAGGCATCTGACTCATTGGGGGAAATTATTTGGCAATCACATATCTGAGAAGGGTTTAATATCCATGATATATAGAGATCATACATCTCAACAATAAAAAGACAAACTTCCCAATTAAAAATCAGCAAAAGATTGAAAAGACAATTGTCCAAAGAAGAAATACAAATGGCAAAGAAAAAACATGAAAAAATATTCACCATCACTACCAATTAGGGAAATGCAAATCAAAGCTATAGTGAGATATCATTTCACATCTATTAGACTGGTCGCTTTTAAAAAGTCAGAAAACTGTAAATGTTGAGAGGATGTGGAGAAATAGGAATGCTTATTGACTCTTAGTGGGGATGTAGAATGCTACAGCCCCTGTGGAGGACTGTTTGGCAGTTCCTAAAGAAGTTGAATATAGATTTGCCACATGACCTGGCAATACACTACTAGGTATATACCCAAAAGAACTGAGAGCAGTTGCGTACAGTTGTTCATAGCAGTATTATTCATGATTGCCAAAAGCTGGAAATGGCCCAGGTATCCATCAACTGATGAATGGATAAACTGTGGTGTATTCCCAAGATGGAATATTATGCAGCTGTAAGAAGAAATGTATATGACAACATGGATGAACCTTGAGGACATTATGTTGAGTGAAGCAAGCCAGATACAAAAGGACAAATACTGTATGGTTGTGCTACTAAGAACTAAATATATTGTATAATCTCATGAAGTTAATAACTTGAATATGGGTCAGCAGAAAATAGAACGACATTGGAGAATGGAAAGCTAAGGGTTAAATTGTGTGGAATTGGTAAAAAAAAAAAAAAGGGGGATGTTAATCTTTGGAAATGAATAGAAAAGGTAAAATCACAACATAATGTACTATTAAGTGGGTATGAAAATGGTTTAAAGGGAAAGTCTAAGGTCATGTATATTACTAAAAGGAAAGCTAAAAAAAATGTAATGTTGAACTGTATAGCATAGTAAAACTGCATGTGAATATGAATATAGGTAAAATTGTATATATAAGACCATTTTTCTTTTAAGCTTAATAAATCTATGTTACTATTACAAGATGTTAATA